>NW_026535820.1:49292500-49642500 GCF_028551555.1 Melozone crissalis
CATTTTTGTCAAGTAGAAACTCCCCATATATCTGATCTGTTCTCTTAGTTTGCACTACTTCTGGGTCTTCTACATGATTTTGAGAGGAAGATAGCTAAGGCTATAGCCAATACTGAAGATTCAAATCCAACAAAGATTGAGACTACAACATAACAAAATAACTTTTTTCTTTTTTTTTCTTTATTTCCAAATAATCCAAAATATCTTACTTGAATTTTTGACTACTTCTGAACAACGAGCTGATATTTTCATAGATCCATCCATAATGACACAAAGACCTCTTTCCTGAATAATTGACATGTTAATGGTTATTTAAAGCTTATCACTGCATATGTGTAATTGTGACTGTTCTTCCCTTTATGAACATTACTTTGCATTTATCAATGCTGGGTCTTGGCTGTTATTTTTATCACCCAGTTACTCATGCTGATTCCTCTGAGCATCTCTGTAGTTCTAATTTTGTACTCTAAATATGCTGTTTTACCTCCTTATTTCCCCTTTTCTGCATTATTTATTAGTAGTTTGAGTAGTACTGTGCACAGCACAGGTACCTGAAGAGCTCTGTGGGAAATCTCCACTGTAAAATGCTTATATTTCTTTGTATGTTTGATTTTCTATTTTTCTCTCTTTCTTCCTGAAGAACTTGTCTTTCAAATCTGAGACAGCTACCATCCTCTGGCAATGATGATCTAATCTCTTTAAGAACCTCTTTTAAGATAACTTATAAAAGTTTATTGGAAACCTAAGCATCATCCCAATAAATCTTATCCAAAAGATGTCATAGAACTTCAACAGATTTTGATTCAAGAGTTTCTGCAGTGAAGTCACTGCTGAATCTTCCTCAGAATGTTCCATATCAAGATACATAGTTCTGTTCTTACATGGCTTTTACCAGCTTTTTCAGTACAGGAATCAATAGTTTTGGTCAATAGACATTTTTATTATCATATGTAATCTAGTCCCCTTCAAATAATGGTTTATTCATGGCAAACTGTAATCTGATAGTTCTTTATTTGAGTTTTTAGGCTTTAGGGATTAATACTATTTATTTCTAATTGTTTTGGGATGGCATTTTTGGTTAGTTTTTGGTTTGTGGGTTTTGGTTCTGTTACATTTCTGTTCATTTCACTGTTTTGTTCTCAAATCATTCTACTAATACTTCCGTATAAGGTATTCGATCAAAATTCTGCCTTTTAAAACAGCATAAGTAATGAAGATCCTAAGCTCTTCTGCTGCGAATCCTAGTATTAAAAAAATCATGTAGCTTTTCTGACCTAAAACTCCAGGAATTTATATGAATCATCCCACAATTTCAGAATATCACACTGCAAATATAATTATAAAATATTAGGCTTTAACGTTAAATTTTTAAAGTACAAATTCACTGGCAATGCATTTAGAATCAATAACAACAACAAAACAAAAGGTTGACTTAAATATATTAGTACCTTTTGTTTGCTATTTGCTTGTATGATATAACTTCAGGTTGGAAAATTTGCAGGGCTCCTTCGGTATCCTGGAAGTATGGCTGAGGCATGAGATCTCTTTTGCGTTCCTGTAAGAGTTTGAAAGTTATCCAGGCAATGCTGTTCATAAATTCAGGGCAGCTTTAGCGTATGATTTGCAGAAGTCTCCGCTCTACCTCTTGCATAATAAATACTTGTGACACTAAATTCCTCTGCCTCTCTTTGTTTCCTTCTGTCAACACATCTGTTGATACTCTGCCTCTTAGAAGTTAACTTATCAAGAATGTTACTTCATATTTAAATTACCTGCATACTAGCTCCCTGCAAGAAAGGTATATCATCAACAACTAATGGTGTCACAAATATTTGATTGCTATATCTACCTTGACAGGACCAAGTATTACCATTCCTTTTGAAACAGAAATTGCAAATCCGATCAAAGTACTATTACTAACGCTATTCTTAACCCACATAACCATCCTTCAACTTTTATATAAAAAAAAAAAAATAGATAAATTCTTTCTTCTTAGAAGGAGCAAAAAAGACAATCCAGATCCATTTTGGGCTGCCTTTCCCACTACATTCTTTGGATTTCAGCCTTGCTGTTTACTCATTTGCAGCATTATTTTGTGTTTCTAATGGCTCTGAATTGTCTGTAACTTTCACCCAGCAGAAACAGCACTGGTCCATTGGGACTCATTCTGTAATATTCCCTTGTGGCCCTAGTCGGTGTTTAAATAAACTGCAGAATTTAATGTCTCCTATATTTACCTGATTAACCTGACATGAAAACAAAACTGAAAATAAAAACAAACAGACAAACAAAAAAAACTCCAAAGAAAAAAACCTAACACCCCCCCAAACAAACCAACCAATCAACCAACCAACCGACCAACCAAATCTCTGAAGGTACCAAAGAACATGATATGTGTGGTTGCACAACAAATGTCTGGCACATCAACCCAAGTTTTCCAATTATGCTTGTTATTAATACTCAGCTTTTCTCTGGAACATGTTTATGGGGGATTTTGCTTGCCTTCTTTTATTGAATTTTGAGTCAAAGAGAGGGTCACTGCAGGTGTTACTATATGAATGAATATAATCTGTAAAATATACATCTAACTTTCATAGCTGTGGTAATTTTTTTCTCTGAGTAATTAAAATAATAACTTTTCCTTAAGGAATTACTATTTTTTTTGTGAACAAAATTATGACATTATTGAGATCTTGGATTTCAGTCTTGGAGATTTTAAATTAAATTCCTGTTTTGATACATATTTTGTTATAATTCTGAAATGATGTGTTATCTCTTGATATGACTCAGATGTATACATTTTCATATCTAGTTATTCTTGCTGCTACTCAGAGCATTATGAGAAGATAATTTTAATACTCAGTATTTTGCCAGCAGCACAGCCAGGTCTTTCTTTTCTTTGAGTATTTAACAATAGTATATTTTTGACAGTTGTTGCAACATCTTTATTCATAGCCAGAAACATAAAAATATCACCACCAAGGAAGAATGTATTGTTATGTGATTCACAAGCAGCAGTGAAATTATTCTGAAGAAAACATCAAAATGGTGACATTTAGTATTGCTTAAGAGGAAAAAAAATCCTAGTGCTGTATTTTTTCTTTCTGTATTCTCAGAAAGAAAATATTTTCTATATTAAATAAAAAGCAGCAATCACTTGTCAGTCTTAAACAAATTCTTCATACCCAGTCATCCTTTCCTCCTTTAAAAGTCCATGTATTTTTCATTCTACTATCCTGATCCAGTTTGCTGTTAGCATATGTGTCCCAGAGGAGTTTGTAACCTACACTCTTGCTTTGGCCTTCTTCTGCAAATTCCACTTGCTATATGCTGCACTCCCCATAATTTAGCTCGATTTATACTGCTATGGGCAAAAAGCCCAAATGTTTCTGTTTAAAATACGAGGAAGAACAAGCTTCAATGATTAAAGACTTAAAATATGCACAATGTCCCTTTGTGTGACGGCAGAATAATGGCACATTGCCTTTTTTAATTTCTGGGGTTTTTTTAATTTGAATTATATCAGCAAATGATAACTACTGCACTGATGCTGCCTTGTCTACTTTTTTTAATGACATAATTCACTCACAGAGAGGAAGATGAGGAGAAGCTATTATTATTAAGCTGCACACACAATGCTGCTATTTCCTGATAGTTCCTGATCTACTACAGGTTGTCTGGAACATGTTAAGAGAAAAGCAATACAAACAAATAGAAATGAAAGAGAGATAATGCAACTATTTTAAAGCAAAATGCTTAGCATAGCCTCTGTCCTCTGCCATTTCTTTTAGTAACATGGTTTCAGTAAAGTCTTTGAAATTAGCTGTTCTCTAAGTGACATCCGTTTAGGGATTAGTTAGTCATGTAAGGATCAGTGTTTAAGTATGGGCTTGTTCCCTCTTCAACCCATCTGTCATTTTTCTGAGATAATACATTAATTTCCATAGCAACAGCCTGTAATGTTACCAATAAGATTATTGCGACTTTGCTGCATGATCAAGCAAAGGAAGCTGGACTGGTCTGGAATAAACTGTTATCCAAGCCCAGGAAGCCTGAATAATAGGAAAGCTGTTATAAAAGCCATAGTTAAGCCTCCTTTGCTATCTGTCACATTAAAATAACTGGGAAAAAAAAGTTAAATGTGGTGTGAATTGTCACTACTTGTAAGCGTTAGTTATATCCACTTGACTTGGCTTATTCCAGGTTTTGCTAAAGTCCAAGAGATGCTGAGTTCTGGCCTAAATCCATTGCTGCTTTTTAAATAATTAAAAAATACAATCTGGATTCCCAACATTAGCACATTGTGCCACATCCTAAGCATCATTATTTTTTACAGCATAACAGAAAAATAAGAGGAAATTCATCCCAACATTATATGAGGTGAAGCACATGCATTAACATTG
Source organism: Melozone crissalis (assembly GCF_028551555.1). NCBI lineage: Eukaryota > Metazoa > Chordata > Aves > Passeriformes > Passerellidae > Melozone > Melozone crissalis. Next base: position 49,296,904 of record NW_026535820.1, read on the forward strand.
TATTTAAGCTTGCTGATATTTTAACAGAATTATAATTCCATGTTAACAGAGTCTTTGACAGATTTGACAGAGGCACTCCAATCATAAACTGATATGTTTTGAAGAATCACTGTTCTCACTGTTCTCTGCGCCATGTTTTACTGTGACCAATTTCTAGTAGACAATATGGGCCAAAGCAATCAATAATGATTAAAAAAATCCCGAAAACAAACACAAAAATTAATTAGAACACTGCTGATTGTCATGTTATTTAATTAATAACACAGACATATAGTCTTCAAAGAATTCTTTCTCCTACCAGTTCAAGACTTCTCTATGTCCACGTCATCTAGAGTGAAAAAAGAAATCATCCTATTAGACTGATAAAGACAAATTTAACAACTGCGGCAGTGGAATGATCTAATTATATGAGTTTTAGTGTAAAAACTGTGCATGGAGGAAAAAAAATGAAGCTGAATTATTGTCATATTTTTTTAAGCTAATGCTCTAAGGCATGTTATAAAACTTGCTGCTGGAAAAGTTACTTAGGGAAGTATAGGAAGCACTTTACATCCTACACTTCAATAAAGCACTGTGGGTTAGGTGACCCAGATTTGCAGGGAAAAATGAGATGCTGGGAACCTTTTAGAATTCAAGAGGATCGTCTAGAAGTCGTAAGTAAAAAAGAGGAAATGCTTTTTACTGATAGGATTTGGATGAAGTACTTTGGTCTAGTAAATTGCATATACTGGCTTAATTGCTGGGCTCCCAAAAGGATTTAATGCTGCCATCCTAACTCATTTATTGAAGTCAACCCATTAGTGGCAGGTCATTTAGTGAGCTTATAATCACTCCAGGAATTACTGGGTTTGACTGAAAAATAAACAAATTTCACAAATAAACTTCAGATTAAATGAATAGCAGTCAGGGTCTTTGTTTTGCTTTCTTTGTTTTGTTTTTTTTTTTTTCTTTTTTTTTTTAATCAAAAAAAGTAGAGGTATTATTTATATGTTTCCTTATAGGATGAAATATATCTTTTAATGCATCACCGCATTTTACTGTACACAGGATTTTTGTCAGGTAGTGTGCAATAATTTAATAAATTTAGTCTTTCTATGAGTACGTGCATGAGTATATCCATTTCACCATCCTCATCATTTGAGGAAGAATAACCTTGGCACCAGTAAGCACAGGGGACAGCCATCTGGAAATCACCTGAGCAGAGAGAGACCTGGGGGTCCTATTAGATTCCAAACTAGCATTAACAAGCAATGCATGCTTGTAGCAAAGAAAACCAACCACATCCCAGTCTGCACAGGGAGGATTGTTGTCAGCAGGCCAAGGGATGTGTTCCTTCCCCTCTGCTCATCCCTGGTAATAAGCATCTGGAGTACTGGGCCTGGGCTTCCCAGTACAAGAGAGATATGGACTTACTGGAGATTCTCTGACATTCAGCTGAGCAGTTGATAGACAGGTAAAATTTATTAGATGTCCCTTTTTTTTTCCAAAGAGAGCCCATATTCCTGCACTGGAGATTGATGTTGGTTTTCTGTTCAACTGTTCAGACATAATAACAGGACTGCTGAAATTTTATCTAAAAAAGTTTTTATTCCATCATGTTTGTAAGTTTGCTGCAAATGATTGACCTGAGCAGTTTTTATTTCTGCTGTACTTGTAATTTTCTCCCTCAAGCTCTCATGTATACTCAAGCTCTCTCTCACCTCTCATGTATACCAAACGACACTTGAAATCTTCATGCGCTCAGGCTATAGCTGAGTTCCTTATCTCTAGGAAAAGATAAGTGGGTGAAAGCTACAAGTTGTAGGATTTCGTTAAATATTACTAAAAATTAACAATTTTTTAATAAACCTAATAGTTGTTAAACTGGTTGTGGTTTATCCATTTTATAAAACACTTTTCTTTATTATTCAAATTTTTTTTAATTTTTTTTTTTCATTTTAACTTGCAGCTAAAGAGATGCCTGAATTCCTGTTTCTGGTAAAATCAATTAACAATCTTCCAACATTTGTCTTAAGTAGGAAACAATTTGCCACTTAACATTACACCTAAAATTAGTGCAAGTTAAAGTTCTGTTCTCCTATACTGAGCTCAAATGGCAGTAAGACGGGTACTGGCATTATTTAACATTCACTCTCAAACACAGATACACTCTATGTTGACCACTATTACTGTTGTTGATTTTCATAAGTAAATACAGAATCCTGAGATACAGAGACCAAAACTCAAGATATAGGCATATTAATATTGTATACAATGGCAAAACAATGCCTTCTCTGCTGTCCTCAATGCTTGCTATTGATGAAGACTAATAATTTGAAATCAAAATTGTTAGAAACACTGACTGAAATACTGTTCTGAAGTTGCATGTACCAGTAATACCCCAGTAATTCAGGGGATTCCATGAGATTGGCACCTGTGTCATCTTCCTCATGCTGTGTGTAATGGTGTTATCCAATGGGGACTTGGAAATTGAAAGAAACATCCAAAACTAGAATACCATTATCTTGTACTGTCTTCTGTCCCTTTTTCTACACCTTACATTTCTGCTGTTAGAAAAGGGTTTCACCTGAATCACAGCCCTGGCTGTTCTCAAGCTTTCAGATACTCTTTTGAGAGAGAAGATATTCCACGCAAATCCTACCTCCATCCTAATTAACATTTATGTAATTTAAAGCTCCATACTCAAGTAAACATTGCCTTGAAATCATTGGTGATGGCATGTGGTCTAGCAAAAACCAAAACCAAAATCAAAACCAAAACCAACCAACCAACCAACCAAGCAACCAAAATTAGTTACATGTTTACTTAAGTTTCTCCTGTAGTAATTAGACAGTTTAATCTCTTAGATTGACAAAACCCATACAGGACTAAGAACAAATTATTGGTCCTAGATATAAGAAGTGTTTCACTTAAAAAATTTGTGTTCCACAGGGAATCGAGTTTCTTGAAGCACTCTTCCTGAAATCCAGATTCATTGTCTGCTCTGCCAGTAGTCTCGTACATACACAACACTACAGCACAAAGTGTGAGACTTGAATATCTTCACTAACTTACAGTTTGGTGAGATTCTCTTTGTTAAGTTCCTGCCTGTTGCCTCTGTATTATATATAATACCAGTAGCTAGTGAATTAATACAAATACCTATTTTTCCCAAGGAATTTTCACCGTTTATCAAGTCTAAGTTCATAAGTACCTATGAATAGTTCCTGTAAATTTTAACTTCTTTTTTTTTGCAATAATTCTGAATATCTGTTTTGAAATTTATTCCACAGCTCCTAATCTTCTTGTGAAGATTCCCTCTGGTGTCTGATTCCCTCTGGTGCCCTGTTCCCTACTGAGATCCCTCCACTTCAGTTTCCAAGATCAAAGTCCCATACAGTTTCTTGGAAAGATTGACTTCTATATATGTATATTTCAAACCTATATGTAAAACCTCAACTTCCTCCTTCTCTTAAAAGGATTTTTTTCATCACTTCCCCACATGTTATTTCCATTCCTAAGTAAGAGGTTATTTCACTTTGTCAATCTTCTATTTTGCAGCAAACAAGAATTCAAAGCAATAGTAAGTCCATCAAGACAACTTTGCTATCTGTCATGGCCTATGCTGGCATAGCACATGAAATTCGTGATAAAGAATTTCTCGCTGTGGGAATTAAAGTCTTCTATATTAAAATAGAAGCATTTCCCTAGTAACATATGAATGTAGATTTAATGTTGTAGTTTGCAAGCAAAACCACGGACACGTTTAGTGTGAAGAAAGTGGGAAGAAAGGGAAGACAAAAAGCTTTCATGCAAGAATTTTTTGTCAGGTATTCATTCTTAGGTATCAGCATTAGAGGGAAGATTCTCAGCTTCTTATTTGTGTATTGCTGTAATTAATTTGCAGTCTCAAACACTTCCACCTTCCTGATTAATTCAGGTTTCTTACAGAAGCATACTATAAGTACTTTTCCACATACAGTCTGAAATGTGTAGAAATTCTTCATCAGACACACTTCTTTTCCTCAAATGCTTGGTGGTTGCCACAGGTCATTCACATTGGATCTGCTTTATATTAACCCCAACACTCAAGCACCCTTTATCATTAGTAAGTGGACAGCTATCTTTAAAAACCATGTAACAGTGAGCAAGTTTTGCAACTTTGTCAGATCTACAGTCAAGCTGTTGCCATTGCCACTGTAGTGGGTGCTAAGTGAAGCGTATCTGAATTTTCCACGTACTCAGTACTCCATTCCCTGAACATTGTACATGTCAAAACTTTGGTAGCTGTCAGAGCTCTTGCTTGTATCCTGCTACCATGTTGGTGCAGCTGTTTCCTTGGCTGACTCATGTTTCCATGGCACTTCCCTACAGGTAATCCCATGGCTGCAGCAGCTGAGACTTGGACAAGGGCATTGCCATCACCAATCAAAATACCACTGCCATGGTTTCCCTGGGTTTCTATGGCCATCTGGGAGTTTTGGCTTTAACAACTGTAGCAGTTGTTCCCAGCAGAGTTGTCTGCTCCTAGAATCCCTGATGAGTTGCTGTCTGAAGATTTAGATGCTGGGCTGCTCTGCCTCACTGACCCTGAGAGGAAATCTGTATCAAGTTCTGTCCAGTACTTGGGCTGAAGTTGTGGCCCACTTCTGCTGGTATAGCAACCAGGAAAAATTTGGCAATTGCTGTTGTTGGCTTTTGCCCATAAGCCTTCTTATTTTCTTAATACATTCTCACCTTCTTACTCAGTTACAAAAATAATAAGTTAAAGAGCAGCTCTGTTGACATCTTGTGCATAGACCAGATGAATACTCTTCCTTGAGCACCAGACAATTAGCTGTACAGCACTGCAGGAAACATTTTGCTGAGGTTTATGTATTCCTTGGAACATTGGCTCAACGGTCTTTAAAATTGCGGAAGTTTAAATAAACAAAACATACGACAAAAATCCTTTAAGGATTTTTTTAAGACCAGTATCAAAATACTGGCGATTTAGATGCACACCTCCATTTGGATTTAAGTTGTATTTTCAAGGATTCCTGCCTCTAACACTTGTACTCTTTTCTAATAAATGCTCTAGAAATAATACAAAGGAGGATTGTGACTACTGGACTTACTGATATTTTTCTTACTGATATATTTCATAAATATATGCCCATTTCAAGTTATATTTTGCAAGAAAGAATTTGAGATTATCGCTGGAAAAATAACTTTTATTATTATTTTAAATAACAAAGAGATGGAAGACGGGATTCTTTATGTGTCAATGTCTGTGAGGTGAACAAGATAAAAGCTGATTAATGTCAGTATACTGTAACTTTTTCCACAAAAGAAATTTTGAGTAATGTTGCACACTTGTTTTGCTGAAATAGATTTAACATACTGCATGCCAAACAGCAGCTCACCCTTCCCGTCCTTCTGTAAGAGAATAATGTTGTGCTTCAGCATGTGGATAATTTCTCTTTGTGCTAATCACGGAATTAATGAGATTTACAGACCAATTTCTTCCTCTGGTACTCCTTTATTGTGTTGATGCACACACTATAGCAATTTTGTCACTAGACAAGATTATGTGAGAAGAAGGTGACTTGTTTATGAACACTGAAAAAATATTGTGGATTATTTTCAATGTCTATTTTTTTAAAAATATTTGAATAAAAAGGAAAACAAATCCAAGTTTTCAGATGTCCCTAGCATAGCTGATTTCTATCAAAATTAATTGGAATGCAAAAACTAAATACTTTGGAAGTAAATTTATTTTTATTTAGAAGATTCCCCATACAATTATACCCTACATATCCACTTCAAAGTTTTAAACCACCTTATATATTAAAGTAGGTAACTCCACAAAAGAGGATATAAGCACTGCTAATAAAATAACATAATTTTACTGATACATTTTATCATTAAAAGAATATGATTTATTAGCATCTACAACCTAAATGTTATTTTTATCACTATAGATGAATATTTTTTTGTTCAAGAATATTCGGGAGATATATTGACTCACATCTGTGAAATTGAGTGAATAGTGATTTCGAAAAGAGGCAATGTTCTCTTAGAAGTTTGTGTATAGTCAAGTCATGTAAAACTATTTAATTATGCTAAAAATATGTATATATCCCAGAAATAAATACCTATTTTTTAAAAAATATAAAACAGACAAAAAAGAAATGTGTTCCAATAAAGTAGTATTCTATTGTTTAGCACTATTTTTTAATTATTTTGTTTTTATTTTCTTCTGTTGGGAAAACTTAGTGGAAACTGGAACATTTATTTAAAATCCAGATGAGGTATCTTGGGTAAATCTGGTGCATTTAGTGCCTTCCACGTTGACAGTGGTAAATATTGCTGATGATTTTAAGTATGTTAGTTCGACTTACTGAAAGTATAGGGAAAAAAAAGGGCAGTCCCTGTGTGAGAAATCTACATCCAGCTTGTAGACTACTCTGTGAGTGCTGTTGGCTCAGTCAATACATAGGAAAGAGTTTGAGGAGGCATCTGGTATTTCTCTCAGAAGCATTGGCTCATCTAGTTTTTTCTTCCTTCAGTGGAAAATACTCACTGCATAATGAGCCTGCCCAATAAATAGCAACTTCTCTTGTCCTTCTCCAGATTCCTTTCCCCTATGATTAGTTTTGATACTGGATGACATAAAGGAACAGACAGTCCTATTTGGTAGCATAAGTGTTAAGATAAAAAAGCAAAAAAAAAAAAAAAAAAAAAAAAAAAGCACAAATGAATTCAGAAAAAGGAATTTGTATTTCTGAGGAAAAGTACTTCTAATCCTCCCACTATTCTTTAAATCCATGCTTTAGGAATTGACCAACGACCTTAACAAATATCCCAAAGCATACTCTACTTCAGTATGCAGAGAAATCCTACATTGAAGCAACATTTGGTATAACTGCTTAAAAAATATTCTTTCTTCTCCTGTGACTTTGCAATTACATGACAAGGTATATTGAGCTATAAGTTTCTGTATTTGCCATCCACCTGTCTCGCTGCCACTGTGTAATCATGATGTTCAATAATTGGATTTTAATGATATTTTAAAGCCAGTAATTGAATTTTGTCTTGGCATTTGGTACCCTATTTTGTTAAGAGTACACCAAATGTTTTTTAGATGTTTATATAAAACTGGAGAAATGCATACTCAAATATCAATTTGAAATAAGTAATTTAGTTATTTGTTTTTAATTTTTGCAAGATGTACTTTGGCTTTGGTAACTTTTTCATTCCTTTTAATGTCAGCTAATAATAAGTGTATTTGTAGAATAAAATCAGTCACATGCCCTCACAAAAACCTACAAATGTTATTTGGGACTGATAATACAAATGTACACACAGATACATCTGAATTTGAAGCATTGAGAACTACTAATGGCTTAATCCAGAAAATCAAGTACAAGATGACTGCCTGCCATGCCTGTCATATATTGTCAGGGAATAGGATCACAAAAGGACTTTTTTGTTTGCAGCTTCTTCTGTATTTATTATGCTCTGTGTAAATCATTAACACACTAACACATTTGCTCTGCCTGGATGGTGCTATGACCACAGGTTGCTGAAAGAAAGATAGCATTTTCTGCAAGAAAATATGTGGTATTTTGTTCTGAACAGAGATTTTTGTCCACTGTCTAGGTCTACCTTCCAACTGGAAAGACCAGGGTACATTGAAAAGAAGGGATCCTTTGTGACTTTTCTTGGAATTAGATCAGACTCTAAAAGAGGCAGACAAGTATCCTGTAATATTCTGGTTTTTCTTTTTTATGCTTCCTCCCGTGTTACTAGGCTATGGGAAGCCTATAAGCTCTCACTGATTTAATTAGTGATCCCTTGTTTGAAAGGTTAATAGAACTGCAACTAGTTTAAGTCTTGCCCACTTACGACAATTTTTTGTTTTTCTCAGGGGAATAGAAAGACATATATATGAACATTTTCAGACCTGGTGCTGTAATTCAATGGACTTAGAGCTTCTGATTCTGTACATTGGGCCCCACTGACATGGAACAATGTTTTGTCCATTGTATCAATCCATAGATCTAGGTCATTCTCTCTTCTTCTTTCCTTAGAGCAAAACAGTGAATGTAGCTAGTGAGTGCAATATCTTGTTACAAATATAATACTGCTCTTGAACAAAGATAAATCACAACTGGATTTGGTGATATATTTCAGTTATGGCCCATTTTTTCTAACTGAAAAGTGGCAAATTTAAACTTCTACTCAACAGATCAAGTGTTTAAAAGAGCTGCTCCACACAGCATCAAGTGCAGTGGAGAATAAAAAGACCTTGTGTTTCTGAAAAAGTCCTAGACTTCTTTAACACTACGATTCCATCTGCTCAGATAGAGCAGACTCCTATTTTCAAATATAAGTGCTTCAGAATGGAAGAGATTAATCTTTAAACTGCAATTATTATGAGTGCTTTAATTCTTCTTTCAAAACTTCAAAAATCTCTGCTTTCATGTTTCTTGTCTAGTTTTGTTTTTTTTTTTTTTAAAACCAGACAAAACTTAAATTCATCTCAGATTCTGCGACAGCAATCTCAGCAGCAAATATTACAAAAGAAATAAGAAATTACTTGGGAAAATCTCAATACTGAAAATTACTGAAAATATCAATATCTCCAAGTTTCCTTTTCCCTTAAAAGCAACACATTCCCTCAGCAGAAGAGCAGAAAAAGAACCTGGCTTGTGATCATTTACTGAGATCCTAGCATAATTTTTATTTAGCAGTGTACACCGAACACTTGCAAAATACTGTGACTTATCCTATGACAGATCTGAGCAAATATTTACCCATGATTCTCACAAATGCCTTCAAAGAATTTGCAGCTTTTTTTATGAATACATCACAAGAAAGAAAGAAAAAAACCAAAACACCAGATTTTTAACTGGTTGATTGAGTGTAAATTATTTGATCAATCGCAGTGGTTTTCCACTCTGTAAGTATCTTAAAATGCAAGGCATTTTTAATGATTAATAATGTTTCTCTTCATTTCAGTGCAGCACTTCAAGAGCATAAAACTCTTCAGAGTCAGCCACAGCAAGAGAAAATAATTCAATGCACTGTAATGCCAGCTACCACAAATCATCCATCAGCTTTTTCAGTGGTAGCAAACCACTAGACATGAACATCAAGGACAGTGTGTATCTCAAAAGAGTCAGCTTGAGGCAGCTTAACTGTTTTACCATTGTTAGCTGTCATCTGAACTGTGACATGCTGCTTCTAACTGATGTCAAAATGAAGAGCATAAAAGTGACTGAATAAACCACATGAACTGAAGCAGTTCCTTTATCTAATAGTTTTATACCTACAAATTGTTTGATAATAAAAACACTGGTTGCAGCTTGTGTTTGTGTAAAAATAGCTTGGCTGTCATTGCTGAACAGAGTTTAAAGATATTGCAATCACATAATAAATCAAATCCTGATTATTATAGCCTGTACTGATGGCTACCCAGGAAATGGTGCCCCAAAAAAGGATCTTGCCCCACTGATGATCTGCATTTAATTCTCTTTGGGTAACCATACTTGCATCTATTTTCAGGACTTTTGAGAATTAAATAGGAAAAGGTTTACAAAAAGTGTTTTTAACACTTATGTTGATGGTGGGTTTTGTTACAGTGTGTTCTACATTTCTGCACTTTGTCAGACATACATCATCTTATCACTAGGAGAGCAGTTTTTGAATCAGGGAGTTTTTTGATCATTTTCTGGGTATCTTTTTTAAATGAAAGATCTCATCTGCATGATTTCCACCACTGCCATTAAATAGACACTGTGATTTGTATTCTTTGTCACTAGCATGTCATAGGATTTGCAAGCTGTCCCAGGAAATTTTTCATTGCTTTCTTTGGCAAAGGTGGCCCGTATCACTGTTCCTGCTGCAATCTGGCAAAGCTTTTGTGTTTGTTTACTCATGCAGTTGGTGAACAGACACAGCTGAGCCTAAAGCGCTACAGTGGTTACAAAGAGTTTTACTTAAATAGACACAGTTTTATCATTTTTTTGTATCATGATAAAGACCACTATAGCAATGGGAATGTAGTGGGAGTGCTGCTCAGTGACACACTTCATATTTGGCAAATGCTGGACTTACACATCAGACACCTACTGTGACACAAGGGTGAAGTGACCACTCAGATGACCACTCAGAGTTGTGGACTTTAGGACCTTTAGAAAGCTGCAATGAGTTTTCTTTCCTCAGAAGAGGGAAAACTCAACAACTCAATTGGCTTCAACATAATGAAGAATTATTCTGAGGAAAATACTCCAAATGTCTATCTCTTCTCTACATAAATTATCTCACTATTAAAATTACATTTCTATGTGTGAATATTTAATTTTCAGAATAGTAAAGCAGAAAATAGAGTAAAGTTCTTGGGCAATATTTTAAAATAGTTGCTGATAAATTTACTGTTGCTTACAGCTAAATTTCAAATCTTTTTCTTGTTCATTTTAGGTAAATAAAAGTTTATTTCAACTATAATATTTTATTAGGTTTTCAGAGAAAGGTAAGAAAACTGTTATATCACTTGAAACTTGAGTAATTTAGACTTTTAACACAAGTTTTCTTGTATCATCTTTCCATTTAATCCCATAGACACATTTAAAGGAGACATATTAGCATATGTCTAATCTTAGACAGCAGAAAGGAAATTTTAAGTGTCTTCTCTGGAGAAAGCCAAATAGTTTCTGTTCATGCTTATGATGGACTTTAATCTTGTTCTTAAAAAATAAAGTAATTTTGCACAAGGAGAACACAAAAAAAAAAGAGAAAAGAAATTGCATATTCTGTTTCTGTTTTTCCTTATTTGCACCTAGCTTTCCAGCTGAAATGTCCTCTGCTGAAAGTAATACATTATAAACTGTTATTTATAGTGAGAGAGGCCGAATATATTTGCTATATATTAGACCAAAGTAAAGGAAAAAATACAGAAACTGCACACACCAGAAATTCGGCTTTGAGGTATTTTTTTATTTGTTTGATCTATTTTTAGTGGTTTGGGGATTTATTTTATGACTGTTTGGGAGTTAATTCTTCGTCTTTTGTCTTATATAATTACTCTAACTTGTTTTCAGTTTAACAGTAGTCATTTGGATTGAAAGATGTTTTTTTCACACTTTTATGGATAACCAGTGGTTCATCCTCTAGTTTTTCTGATTTTATTTTTATCTTGGAAATGTTATATGCATTTAATGATAAATTATTATTCTTTTCTGCAAAAATTTGATTAATTCTGCTCATAGTTAAGACTCACTGCACTTTGATGTAGGAACTCTACATCTGAATCTCCGAGTATCTAAAAACAAATCTGCATGTGATGAGAGGCAAATATATAAAGGCCCAATGATTTTTGACATTTTTCTTCCTAGAAAAAGAAGATTTTCTTCCAAGAAAATCATGGGCAAAGCTTTATTAGCTTTCATTTTGCCATGTCTCCAAATAATGATTATGACATTGATACTCTGTCTATACTGAAGAAAGAAAATAAAGAACAAAATCAATATTAGTTTCAGAGGGACCTGTTCTACTCGTCTTGCCACAGCATAAAGATGTCATGGTTAGTTATGGTTTATAATGAGGTCACAGAAAACTGAGGAAATTATCGACTCAAGCAAATGACAGAAAATGGAGACCTCTCCCAGCTGGAGAATACTAACACCATTAATCCCTAGCAAAAAAAAAAAAAAAAAAATCATGATGCAGTTGCAATTGCTTGGGTGGAGGAAGGCGCAGAGCTGCCAACAAAAAGCTATTGGAAAACAAAAGGAGGAAAAGAAACAGTAAATTTAGAGACAGGTAAACCTCAAATAATGTTTTCTCCAATATGTTTCTATGTTTCTCTATGTAAAATATATTTTGAAATAATTATTTCTGTTTTTCTGTTTTGTTTAACTCATAAACTCTTACACTTTCTTCTTTCCAGTATACTCAAATGTCCACAAATTCATTGTCCAGCATTCTTAAATATCTAATTTCTTATGAAAATAATCATTCAAAGGTAACCTGATAACACCCAGAACTGCTGGATGAGATGGCATAATTACAAGATTACTAACATTCTATTTTGACTGCCCACTTTCCTTTTTTTTGAGTAGTTCTTTGAAAGCCAATAGCAATTTTGAATTCTTTGATTAGTAGTTGTACTTGATTAAAACATTGGAGAGATATGTTTTTGTTTGAATAATTCTATAATACTTTGAATGCCATGCCTGGCTTAAAAGATTTGAAAAAGTGAATCAGTCTTAGAAATGCATTATATATATATGTACATATATATATAAAATTATTTTTTTTTATTCTCCATTCCAAGTCAAATTTCTGGGAAAAAAAATAGGTCTACAAGGTAAATCATCGATGTACACTATATATTTTTTAAAAATATATCTGCATTTATACATCTATAGATATAAATGTACAGTTTCTTAAAAATGGAAGTGAGTGTGCAGAAAAAAATGGATATTAAACTGACAATGATGAGTTAAGAAACAGTTAACCAGAATTTTAACAGCAGGTGTTCCTCTTCCCTGCAAGTAGCAAAAGCAATCTATTAATATGAAATAGCTTTCTAACAATACGTGCAATTAAGAGCCAGAATGCAGAAAGTTCTGGGGTTTTGATCAAACACACCTCCTGGTGACTGTTCTGAAACCTTATTAATGAAAACCAAATTCAAGGAAGAACAGATTTTTGCTAGAGAAAGGCCATATTCAAATATGGTTCTAAGCTCAGTTAAACATGGTCAGGGAAGATAGTAAAGCAATGACTTATAGGTCAAACTCAGTGGGAAGATTCCAAAGACTACTAAAAGGGATAACAACCCTGTCGTGGAAATGTACCTACATATTGGAAAAGTCTTTGGGAATGTGTAATATCAGCAGTACCATTTGCACTGACTAAAGTGTTCTAAAATGCAATGGACATGACAGCTGCTAAAAGGAATTTGAGTAGATGGTAAATGCGAAATGTGACTGAAAAGGATCTAAAATATAAGAAATTCATTTTTTTGGAAGAAACTAAATTCTAATCAGAATTTCCTCAAGAACATACCCTCACTGCACAGAAATATTCAGTGTTTGCAGACTTGAATAGGTCTTGGTAGAGAAGAACTGTATTTAAATTTATCAGCTTACTGAAGCAAAACACAAAGTGTTCCTTCATTCTAAATTTTTTAGGGAATAAATGGAACTAAAGCCTTTGTTAATTTCTTTTTCATTCAGCTTCAAAAACAGAATACACAGCTGATACAAACAGAAAAGACTAATAGAAAGCTATTAGAGTTAATAACAATTTGCATTAAAAGTCTCATATTAAAAGTCTTAACAAAACAAAACTTCATGGTGGTATGATCCAATGTGGTTCTTTTTAAGAGTGTGCATACGTCAGAGTTAAAATTCTTTGCAGAAAATAGATATGTAGCGCAAATGTGTAGGAAAATAAGTGGCTGTAGGCATAGGCAAAATGGATGCATGAGTGATGCCCATGACCCCAATACAAGATTTATCTATGCCTGAGTTCTGGAAAGTGAGCAGGCAATGGTGGCAGCTGCTGGTGTGGGAGCAGTCGTTCCTCCCATTTTCCCATCTGCCAGGCAGCAGGAGCAAGAGCAAGCATCTGAGCTCACTACAGCTTCCCTGTGGCTTTGTATTCCTGCTCCAGCCTTTCTCAGATTCTCACCTATAGAGCTGCAAAGTTTAATTTTTTCTGTTTTGGTGGAATATATCTTGAGCCAGCACTGGGGATCTTTCTGAGTAACTTGAAAGAAAAAAATATTGAGGCTGCAAAACTTCTGGTTTTGCAAAAGCTCCCATTCTCTTTTAGTCTCCATGATATTACACCAAAAGTTTTCTATGAGATGTTTGGACATCTATGCTGTCTCCATGTGCACTCACAAGCACGTCCCTTCATAACTTTGGTTAGAAAAGTTCTATGAAAGGTAGTCATAAGAATTATTAAGTGTTTCTGGGCTTCTAAAGATGCAAGGAAATGTTACTATTTCATGCTGTTGCAATCTTTTTATTATCAAATCGGATGTCCTTACAATTTTAGTATTGCAGATCTTGGGACAATCTGAGAGGTCTCTTCAGATGATGTTGGAAAACAGCAGATGATCTAAATCACATCAGATCTATCTTTTTGACCCTCTATCAATCACTCTTTAAATAAACAAATGTTTCTTATTCATATGCATAAGCTTCTCACCCTCATTCAGAAGTCAGATTATCTCAGCTACCAGAAGGGGAATATGTAAATCCTGTTAGATGGCTTGCTTTAAAATGAAATAAGTCACCCAATACAGCTTTATCAGCAGCTATTCAGTTGGTCTAGTTAGCAGATGAAGCACTTTGGCATTTTTCTAAGCTTTTCTAGTTAAGTTACACAAACTGGCGCACAGAATACTGTTACTACAGCAAAACCATGATTACAGTCTAGACCTCTCTCCTCTTTCTTCCTCTATGCTGCCCTCACCAGGAGTAAACTCTACAAAAGAAATAAACATTGCAATAATAATTTGGGACCTACTTGATGTAGGAATGGTAAGAAGGGAATGAACAGCTATTTTCACTTATTAAATAGTTGGATATGCTGATTTACCCTGTTGATTTCCCTCCAAAGTAATTTAAGCAGAGGATCAGCTCCCTTAAGGGAGTTATTGGTGGCATGACACAGGAGAACCAAGCAGACAAGTGAAGAACTGAGACAAGCTTGAAAGGCTTCATCAAAAATTATACAAGTAAGACCCCGATGGCTAAGTTAGACAGCTGTGAGGTTTACAAACGAAGCAGAAGTAGAAACAAAGAATCATAGAATGGTTAGAGTTGGAAGGGACCTAGCTCCAACTCCCTGCCACAGACAGGGAAACTTCTGCTTGACCAGGTTTACATGTTATAGTAAAGAACTTTCACCTGTATCTAATCTACTTTGCCTTGAGTAAGGGTGAGGTATCACCAGCTAAGGGATGAACATGAAATTAGTGCTCCACAGGGAGGGAGTCAGCTCCAGGCTCCATAATCACCCTGGCAACAAAGGAAAACAAATTCATATCCCCGATATTCTTTCTACCCATCCATCCTTCAGCCACTTAATGTTGTACTTTTACTTGCTTATTCAGTGACATATTACAAGAATCCATCTTTCATCCAGAAGCTTCAAGTCACTTTGTGTTATTTTTTTTGTAACAAGAAGAGGAGCTCATTGTGAATGTGGAAAATTACAGAACTGGGAAATATGGGGGGGAAAAAAAGGAAATCAAGAATTAAGGAGGTGTTATGATCCACTCTAATCACAGAGGAGCAAGGGGGGTCTCTGTGAATTACAAATTTTCAAAGGTTCAAAATATTCAAAATATTCCCCAAAACATAATTAAAACCAAACGAGATTATATGTTGATACCAAGAAATTTATATATTTAATTTTAAAGTAGGTATTTTATTTAGTAGCAAAAAAGGCAAAGAGAAAGAAAAAGAAAGAAATAGAAAAGGGGAGAGAGGGGCAGATGGACAGAAAGACTGACAGAGTGATATTAAGAAAAAACATATCACTATTCCATGGGTCCCCACAATGTCTTGTCCCTCCCCTCCACCTGGTTTTCTTTTTCCCCCACAGAAAAGTGTAGAATCCAAAGGATTAATATATATTTGGGCCAGGTGGGAGCACCCTGGTGCCTCTCCTAGGGAGGGCAAGTTTGTCTCTGTCTCTTGCAAGACTGTGGGTCAGTCGCATCATGTGCAGTGTTCTGGTGCAAGGCCTCAGGAATGAGTCTGGGGGAACTTGAGGGGCCTTTTATGGATTGTGATACCTCCTCTGCTGCCCCTTCAGGTGCACGCCCTGTGGATGTGGCTTTCCCAGGATGGGGGGGCAATTTCACAGCTGAGCCAGTTCGTGTAATGGAGGATGGGTGCACACTGCCGCTGACCAGAGGTTCCTCCACACACCCAAGGCTGTCCTCCTCCCCACTTTGGTCTGGGGGTCTGTGCAAGCCTGGCAGCAGAAAAGCCTGGAGTTATGCCCTCCACCCCAAAGCTACTGGGCTTGATTCTCCTGTGGAAGTCTCCTCCCAGCCTTCTCAATTGCTTTGCAGAGTGGATATTCTTAAAATAATAGTGTCACATTTTCTTATCTGGAATGGCCTTAGGTGTTTTAACTCATAGTTCAGGGCCTCAGCCCAGAGGATGCATTCAGTGTGTAGTGGTCTTCCATGCAAATTTTGTTAAACAACTTTGTTTGGCAAATAATAGGCAAAGTCCTAAATAAAAATGTTTAAGCAATAAACCGTAACATTTCAGTCTCTGACAGGAGGTATGAACCAAACTGCTCAATTTATACTTCTGGAAAAATTATAGTTAGGTTTTTTCCTTAAATAGAAACACAATTCCAGAGAAAATCATGTCTATATGGATTTCCACTTATGTGACTGTGGTAAAATGTCAGACCATAAATATTTTAAATTTGTAGATGTATATTTTAAATATGTAGATGAGTTGTAAGGAGTTTGAAGAAAACAATGGGATTGATCAGACATGAATGAGAACTGATGTAGTCTATCTAGAGGAGAAGTTGGAAGAGAAATGTAAAATCTCTAAATACATAAAAGACAGCTGTAAAGCAAAAGGGTATAATCTGTTCTCCACGTTCGCTGCCAATAGAATGACCATAATGGATTTGAAAGGGAATAATGAAGGCTAATGTCCTAATCAGGAGGAAAAAAGAGTACTGGTAAATGTAATTATACACTGTAATGAAATGCCTTGAAAGACTATAATATCCCCATCATTGGAAATTTTAAAACAAGTAAGAAAAATATGTTATGGAAGTTGATAATTGTCATGGCTTAACCCCAGCCTGCAAATCTGTACTAGTCAGTCTGTCGTTCACTCCACTGCCCATCTTCCCTCTGGTGGGAAGGAGAATGAGAGAAAGAAAAGAAAGTAAACCTCATGGGTTAAGATGAAAAGAGTTTAATAACTGAAACAAAATACATATTATACTACTATTAATAGTATTGCTAGTATTAATACTTTTATTACTATTAATACTATTATTACTACATTATAAAAGTATTGATAATTGTAATGAAAAGGAGAAAGTGGGAGAATGAAGAATCATCTGCTGTAGTGGGAAATCGGGTACAAAACTACCTCAGGAACCTGAAAGTATGCAGGTCTGTAGGACTTGGTGGAGTACAACCAAAGGTCCTGAGGGAGTCGGCTGAGGAAATGACTAAGCCACCATTCACCATATTTGAGAAGACATGGCAGTCTGGGGAAGTTCCCAGTGACTGAAAAAAAGGGAAATATAATGCCTATTTTTAAAAAGCAAAATGGGGAAGATCCAGGGAATTACAGGCCTGTCAGCCTTGGTGCCCAGCAAGATCATTGAGAAGATGCTTCTGGAAACTATGTTAGGACACACAGAAAATGAGATGATTGGTGACAGCCATTATGTCTTCCCTAACAGCAAATTGTGCCTGACAAATTTCTTTTCCACCTATGACAAGGTTACAGCAATGATGAATGAGAGAAGAGCAACAGATGTTATCTATCAGAACTTGTGCAAAGTATTTGACACTGCCCTGCATGCCATACTTTTCTCTAAAGTGTAGAGACATGGATTTGATGAGTTGACTACTCGGTGGTTAAGGATTTTGCTGGATGGTTGCACTCAACAAGTTGTGGTCATGTGGCTCTATGTCCAAGTGGAGACCACTGATGGGTGGTGCTCCTCAGGGGTTGGTTTTGGGACCAGCACTGGTTAGCATATTTATCACAGACAGTGCACCCTCCCAAGTCTGCCACCACCAAGCTGTGTGGTGCAGTCGGCGTGCTGGAGGAAAGGGATGCCATCCAGAGGGACTTTGTCAGGCTTAAGTGGTGGAGCTGTATGAATCTGGTGCAGTTTAGCAGGGGCAAGTGCGAGGTGCTGTGCCCATGTTGGGGTACTCCCAAGCAGAAGTAAAGTGTGGGAGATGAAGGGATTGACAGCAGCCTTCTCTCCCATGAACACAGGCTGAAAGAGTTAGGGTTTACCAGACTAGAGACAAGAAGTCTGGGGACATCTTGTAGGAGCCTTCCAGTAGCTAAACGGAATTTACAAAAAGTCTGGAGAAGGACTTTTTGCATGGGTGTGTAGTGATGGGACAAGAGGTGAAGGCTTTAAATTGAAAGAGAATGGGTTTAGGTTAGATATTAGGAAGGCATTCTTTAATGTGGGGGTGGTGAGACACTGGAACAGGTTGCCCAGAGGAGTTTTGAATGGCTTATCCCTGAAAGTATTCAAGGCTGGAGTGGACTTTAACAACCTGGTCTAGTGGAAGCTGTCCCTGCCCATGGCAGGGGTGTTGGAACTAGATGATCTTTAAGGTTCCTTTCCAACAAAATTATTCTACAACTCTAAGAATAACACTTGAGAGAAAGAAGTGATGCACAACACCATCATTACCAGCCACTGACCAATGTCCAGCCTCTCCATGCTGTTCCCGATCAATTCAACCCCAATTTAGAAATGGAGCACGGCATTCTATGGTGTGGAATATCTCTTTAGTCAGTTTCGGTCAGCTGACCTTGCCATGCTTCCTCCCAGTTTTTTGTGCAACTCCTCACTGGCGCAACAGGGAAAAACTGAAAAGTTATTTTAAGTTCTAGTAAGCACTACTTAGCAACAACAAAAACATCACTGTGTTATCAACATTATTTTCATAGTAAATCCAAAACACAGCACTGTACCCACTACTAAGACAAAAATTATTTCTGCTAAAACCAGGATCATACATACATCACAGCCTCTCATGATGTCTTTCTGTTCCACATTTCTATGACTCCCAAGTGAATCAAAAATAGGATTAAATTTCACTGTGTGCATCTACATGTGTGTGTATATATATATACACATATATACATATATATATGTATCTGTGTTTGGATATGCAGATACTCAGATTTTCTAAAGAATACAGCCAGTGTTTCTCAGTAACCTAACAATGAAGATTTTTTTTGCCTACCACAGAAAGTAAGGAAATAAGGAATGTAGGAACATTACATTTTTCAGAGGATTAGACAACTAAGGAAAGGTACCTAATAGGCCTTAAAAATGTGTGTAACAGCTAATGAACCTTTCTCTTATTAAAGTAATTGAGACATATACTAACAAAGTCAATTTTTTCACCAATTTCTTCTAGACTGAAGTGAAAGTGATTATGAAATATCTCTGTTAATGGGGTGCTAATCCTACAAATGTTGGTTTACAACCTATTCAGATCATTAGCACATGCCTTATTCTCAGCTGGAGTGATGCTGACTTGAATACAACTTTGTAACCTTCAGAAATAGCAATCCCCTTTCAATCTATAAAATATGCAGAACAATCACCAAGGTTTTCATTAGGTCTCTTTACCCTTCAGAATGTATTTCCTTCCTCATGACATTTCTTTAAGCGTAATATTTTTCCATGTTCGTGTAAAACCCACAAGAATAGATATTCTTGGTTTTAGGCTAGTGCTGTAGTGGGTAGACTGACTCGTCCCAGCATGACAATTCTTGTCTTCTTTCGTGTGTTATTTCCTAGAAAAAAACAATTTCATTGTTAAGAGTTGGGTTATATTTTTAAAGAGTCCCCAGCTCGGTTTTGTTAATATAGGAAATTAGCTAGAGACCCTAGATAATTTCCTAAAATCTGACAACCTAGTCCTTGACCATGGTGGAGATGCGGATAAAATACAGCTTGTTCATAACAGTATTTCAAATTATAGGTAATCAAAAAAAAATAAAAAAGTAGTGTGATTGTCTCAATTTCCAGGCTGCACAGGGAAATTATTTTTGCAGTGATAAATGATTTGCAAGCAAGAGCAAAACTGGATATATTTATTGTAAGACATAAAAGATAAAAGAGGTTTTAGAACCAAAACAACACAGTCAGTTGCTTTGTGACATTTCTCAGTGGGAGAATCCATTGGCAGCTGTTCAGCACCATTTGTAAGCTAATATTAAATTAAGTGTAAATGTAGGCAGTCCTTAACCATACTCTTCCACCTAAATATTGACAAGTTTTGGGTTATTTAACACATAAAAAAATATTTTACAACTGAACTGCTTGCCTCCTGAAATTTAAAGTATTTAGGCAATCTTCCAGCCTCCTTTACATCCGTAAGCTAAAGCTCAGAATTATATTTCAATCAAAAAACATATCACAGGACTGCCATGGGATGATTTCTTCTTTCCCAGCCTGCAGATTTGTTGGTGTCATGAAGAACAGACAGACAAATAACAAGATGCTGTTTACTACGTGTTCACTTTTGGAGTGATTAAGACCAGACTGCTAGAAACTGAAATGTGATATAGAACTTGAGGTGCGTTCTTAAAGACATGCAGTAGTTTCTCTCTGAAATATCCCTAACCAAGGCTGCCAGAACCTAGACAGCAAACAGTAACAAATATTTGGACCAGCTTTTTTCTAATGACTTTTTCCTTAATATCTAATAATTTTTATTTAACTACAATTTAAATGTTTCAGTGTTTCAATTCATCTCATAACACTGAGGATTTCCAGATCAAAAATATCAATCACCTAAAGTCTTCTCTCTCATGCTTTTACAACCAATCAGACTCAAGAAGAATCATTTGCTTTACTTCACTCCAAAATGTAGGCATTTGTAAAGCCATTTTTGTAGAACATCCTTCTCTCAATATTCTACTCCCTCTGGAAATAAAGTGTCCTGAACTGATAAAAACATCTTTTAAAATTAATGGATAAATGGAATATTGCACTTTTCCTTGGAATAATCTTATATTTTTACCTTTATATTTCTATTTAATAATAGCAAAAAATTAATTTATTCCTTCTTCCAATAATGACTGTGTTATGGCATACTGTCATAGCTGAATATACAACGCAATAATGAGGCATATATGGTACTTAAAAAAGTATTTATCTCCCTAGGTCTGTGGTAATTCTTCTGAACTCTAAATGTTTTTAATTTCTGTGTTACATACAGGCACTGAATTATTTGCTATAGTATGAGAAATAGATTTCAGATCCATCTAACACAAGTTTAGTAAATATATTGATTTATAAATAATAAAAGGACTAAATCATGTCAGCTACAAACGCACCCCCCCAAAAAAAATTATGGTCAAATATGTATCAGAGAAGAAAGGATTTAAAGAAAGATAAGCTGTTAGATAGAACCCTTGGCATTGGCTTGTTTCATTGGGGTTTTTTTTGGTCTGTTTTAAGATAAAGCCTTCTATTCTGAGCATACAGGAAGAAGTGCTTGAAAAGAGAAAGGAATCTTCTGTATTATAGACCAGACAGCTTATTTAATCAGGCTCAGGTTAGCAGAAAGAGGTGCATACTCCTTCAACCACTTTATTAAATGTGCAAGCCACTTTATTGGTTTGATAAGTAAGGAGGGAAGGTAACAACAGGAAAAAAGAATTTAAGGGAGCCTGGAATTAAGATTGTAGAAGTAAAGCCTGCAGCCACTTACAGCCTGGGTTTTGTTTCTCTTAGGACTTTACATCTGACAAGTGACAGGCTCTTTGCTGTATGGTAGATTACTTTGGTAGCTTAGCTGTGTTAAGAACAGATACATACCCATCTGAGAACAAAATAAGAAACCAATGACTGACCTGAAAAGTAGTGGAAATTTTTCCAAAGTTTTGAGACACTTTCATCAGTGCCTGGTCTAGCACATTTTGTCGTGCTGGTATTCTTATCTTCAGTTCATAGCAGAAGGCTCTGTAACTTGAGGGTTTTATTGCCTCTATTGCTGTTGGCTACTGCTTTCTGTACATAGGGCTTTATAAGCTGTCAAGGGCTTAGCTGGTTCATACAGCAGTCCTTTGTTACAAAATAGCTTATTTGTTCATAGAGAGATAGCCTTTGAATTAAACTTAAAAATACTTACTGCCTTCTTACATTTTATATCCAAGGTTGAAAGGAATATTTTTTATGTGCAATGCTGGTACACTGTCCTTGACCCTATGTATACTGCAACCATGCTATGCCATGACCTACAGGATCAATGAAAACAAAGGGTTTTGGAGTTTGATCTGAGGAAAGTAGCACCATAATTTAAAACAAAGTGAAGTATGATTTTAGCACAATCTATTGTTCACTGGTTACAGAAGTTCACCTACAGAAAGTTTTTCAAAGTAGGAAAGTCAAATGTGACCAAGTGTTTGTGGCAGTGGAACTAATGAAGACTTCTTCCAGATCCACTCCTTTTCCCTGAAGCTTTACCTGATGTATTCCAGCAGAAAAGTATATAAGCAAGCTCTTCTTATGAAAAACTGCAGGGAAGAAACCAGCTGAGGCTCATTTTCAAGAAGTATGAGACCTTATTTTAGTTCCTGTGAAAATGGCCAGTACACTTAACAGTTTAGTGTTATGAGGAATAGACTATGGGAAAGACAAATGGACATCACAGACATCCCAATAATATAGTATTTCAAATGTGTGTCTAGTAGTAGCATGAGATACTTTTCTCAGCCCTAGAACACTCACATCACCTCCAAAGGAATTGATAGGATCTCTCAGATTTGTATATGTTCATTTCTATGTGCCTGTATAAATACATATACATATAAATCTACACACACTGGAGGGTCAACACACAAATATCTCTGTGTTCAAGACTGATGATGAGAAAGTACACTTCTTAGAAAAAAACTTTATCATCTTTCCCACTCCCCATGAAGAAAGAATACTTCTGAAAAACAGAAAATGACAAGAATTGTCAACTGGATGGCTCACATTTCTATCATTACAAATTTGCGCGTTGTCTATAGCTTTGTGTCACCTAATAGATGCTATTTACATCAGCTATGAGTTAATCATACTTTGATGGTAAAAAAAATCAAACAAAAATAATAGTATAAAATATAATACTAGAGAAGAGTTAAGAGGGCAACAGATAATTTTTTGGAGAATTCAGAATTCCTTAAAAAATTATTCTAATATAAACACTTAAGGTAATCTGCACACTCTTAATAATGGTGGTGTACATCACAAGAATACTTTCCCTTTCATATTTTATGACATATAACCTGTTACTCCTTTTACTTATTGATTTTTTTCTAAGATGAGGAAACAGGCTTAGAGTTTTAGAAAAAAAGATCTTAATTGATATTATAGGTTAAATCATTATATTTATGCTTCATATTCCTTTATAATGTAGTTGATCCATCTGTTTCTCCAAAGGCCAAAATTAATCCTCATGTGCTAGTGGTTTTTTCCTCCACTATATGACAAAATATCAGTTAATTTTGCTTTAAGTGCCTTGATAGAACTAGATTTGTTTTGTTACTTAGCTTGGATTGTTTCCCAGCATGTAGAGTCTCTCCCTGATGCATCAAAAATGGGAATCATATTGAAAGAGGTAGCTTGTTTTACTGACCGAAAACTCTGGGGTACAGAACTTTTAATTTATCTTATTTCAAATTCAAATGAAAGTAAACAATTAGCTGAAACTGCAATTAACCCCAACAATGTAAATAAATAAATAAACTGTTGAACATTTTTAACTCCGTATAGAGGAACTGTAGTTCTAGATATCAATGTGGAGAGTTCAAATACACATTTATCAATTCACCACAATAGAATCCAAGCTATTTAAGTAATTTCTTCATGCTGGACAAGAAAGTACTGCAGAACTTTGGATCATGCAAGGCTAAAGGGAGTGCTATTTCACTTTCTTATGATTATTTTTAAAGTTACAACAAACAGTGCTTCTCAATAAGGCTGTACATAGTATTTGTGCATGTTATATTATAATATATGCAGACATAAGATTTTTCAGGAGAATATGTTAAATGTAAGAAAACACAGTTTGATTCTGAAAAACAAATGTGATGCACTCATCTCATGCTTTAGCATCAGTCAGCAGCCAAGCCCACTGCAGCTGCTTGCTCACTCCTCCCCAGGTGGTATCAGGGAGAGAATTGGAAAGGTGAAAGGTAAACTTGTGGCTTGAGATATAGGGAAAACAAAAGTCACACACACAAGCAGAACAAAACAAAGAATTAATTCACTCCTTCGCATGGATAGGCCATCCCCAGAAGTGCAGGGCCACATCACACACAACGGAGTTTTTGGAAGACAAATGTCACCATTCCGAATGTCCCCCCCTTTCCTCCTTATTCTCACCACTTTATATGCAGAGCATATGGTCTGGAATATTCCTTTGGACAGTTTGGATCACCTGTCCTGAAACATCTTTTCCCAGCCTCCCATGTACCAGTCTCCACACCAGCAGGAGAGACTGGCAAGGCAAAAAGCAGAAAAGGCCCTGGCTTTGTGTGATCCCTGCTCACACAAAAACAACTCTGTATTATCATCCCTGTGTTCAGCACAAATGTACTTGTAAAGCCAGATTGACATATGAAATCATTTTTAAATGAACATTTTATTGTTTTAGTTTTACCTTGGGCAAGAGGTGTGAAATAATTCATCTCATTATCACATTCTGATTAAGCCTGGTCTAAGTACAACTATCCCTGAGAAGAAGGCACAAAAAGTCTATCCTATAATCCTCTCTGTCCTTTACTAGTACCATCTGTAGTGGAAAGCCAAATGAACATTTTTGAGAATACCAAAAAATATACAAGAATCCAAGCCCAGCTGACTTTGATCAAAAATTCTGTGAAATTAGATCCTTAATACATGCCTTGGAATCTTCTGATTTCAAGGATTCTAATAAAAAAAATTTGAAAGTAATGAACAGGAATGAAGACCAATATCTGTGGCCAGACTGTAGGTGATTCTAAAGCTCAGTAGAAATACGTGCAATTTTTAATTTTGTTGTTAATCTAGTTCACTAGGAAATGCCAGTGAACAATTTTTTTCATAGAGTATTTCAACTCTATTTCCACTTACAATACAGCTGTAATGATTCATAAGTGTATTTGGATTCACTATTTGTCTCTTTCAGGTGATATTTTAATAGTCTGTTTTTCACTGTTCTTAATAGAAAGCAACTTGATAAAGCAATCGGTTTGTATGCAAAGCTTTGACTTCAAGAAGTACCCAGTGCAATCACACATCTTCACACACACTGAATTTTTCATATTTTTCACTTTTCTTTTTCATTTGCAAAGGAATCTGATGAAGAAAATCTAATTGAGAAAGCATCACCATCATCATCATGTCCAATACTGAAAAATAAAATCATCAGTATTGTCTACCCCAATCTTCCTTCCTTCCTGAATTATAAACATTACATTAATATGGCCAACATTACATCTGAAGGCATCATTATGTAAATATGGTGAAAATCTATTATAAAAGCATTTCATGCACAACATTATGCAGACAGAAATAATTTTTGTAATGCTATCAACTCTATATGTTGAATGCCAGTGAGAGTTCAGCTTGTTAGACATTATTTTGACTAAAAAAATTATGTGATACTAAGAGATTGACAGCACAAAAACAATTGTTGCACTGTTTCAGATTTTAATAATGCTACTACTCTAAGAGAAAATTTAAGATTATAGTTCTCATAAATTCCTTTCTAATGCAGGCATCTGGGCAGATAAAAGGATAAAAAGAGGAATAAAAAGAAATAGGCAGACACTGGGTAAGGTGCTCAAACACTGACGAAATAATGATTTTACTAGAAAATGCTATGAAGACTATTGTAAATATTTGTATTGTCAAGGGAATAAGCCAAAAGAACAAGATGATGGCTTACTCAAACCAAATACAGGTGACAGGTACAGCTTCAATGTGGCAAAAAAATAAGATCCTCTAAAAGGACAATATTATGCAGTTACTTGATAACTACATACGTCTTTTCTGTTGACAAAGCAATATTAAGTTGATGGAAAACTAAGTGGACAATAGTTTGCTAGTTCAGGTTAGTAGTTTAAATTGTATTACCTCAATAAAGTAGGATATTTGCAAATTTTGCTCTATTTTATACAAATTGTAAAAAATTCCAATGTGAACTCCAAGACTATTGGAATATTATATGTAAGAACTGATTTTAAAGAATACACTTAATTATATTGCCTCAGTTCTAAGCAGTTGTCAAGAAGCAGTAAGCAAATTTAAATGAAATAAAAACTGTTTGTGTGTTTGTGGGTGGATGTATAACATCAAGAACACAAATATTGGTCCAGAAGAGAACAAAGAAAAATGTGACCAAGCAAAAGAGAATATATTTGGATTGCTTTTAACTGCAGGTTCATGTCAAGTTGAACATGAGCCAGCAGTGCCGTGGCAGCCAGGAGGGAGAAGTGTGTCCTGGGGCATCAGGCACAGCATCACCAGCCGGGCAAGGGAGGGGATTGTCCTGCTCTGCTCTGAGCTGGGGCGGCCTCACCTCCAGTGCTGGGGGCAGGTTTGGGTGCCACAATATAAGAAAGGCATTATAGAGAGCATCCAAAGGAGGGCAATGAGGATGGTGAAGGGCATTGAGGGGAAGCTGAATGAGGAGTGGCTGAGGTCACTTGGACTGTTTAGCCTGGAGAAGAGGAATCCGAGGGGAGACCTCATTGCAGTCTTCAAGATCCTCAGAAGAGGAAGTGGAGGGGTAGCTGCTGATCTCTTAACTCTTGTGACCAGTGAATTTGAAGAAATGGCTTGAAGTTGAGTTAGGGGTGGTTCATCTTGGATATCAGTTCTTCACCCAGAGGGTGGTTGCACACTGGAACAAGTTCCCCAGGGAAGTAGTCAGAGCACCAAGCCTGACAGAGTTCAAGTGTTTGGACAACTCTCTCAGGAACATGGTGTGATTCTTGGGGTGTTCTGTGCAGGGCCAGAAGTTGGACTTCATGATCCTGATGGGTCCCTTCCAACCCAGCATATTCTGTAATTCTATGATTCCATACACTTTTGAACACCCAATGAGTAAAATAAGTTTTATCTTATTATAATTTCAAAATATCAATTTAAAGGCAAAGAGTAAAGCAAGAACTATTTACATAACACAATTTTCTGAAATATATTAATCTATTTTTACTTTAATAAGTGCTATTTAGTTTGTGCATTGTTAGAAAACCTCTATCTTTGAAATGTTAAATCTCAGAACAATGCCAGATACCTTAGTCTGAAGTCCTGGTCTTTCACTAAATTTTACATTTCTACAGACCTTCTTATTGCAGGCTTGAGACCCTGTCCATTACAGAATCATAGAATCATAGAATATCCTGAGTTGGAAGGGGCCAACAAGGATCATTGAATTCCAGCGCTTCAAGGCAGTAGCTCGGCAAGAGTTGAAGTAACACATCCTTAATATTGTATAACATTAACAGCAGCTGACCACCGCATCACTAAGTACAGAAAAACCATCGACTCCCTGAGAATCCAAGTTATAAATACAATCATACTATTTTATTAGTAGTCAAGAGTTGCCCTTGTGAACCCTTCAAGTGCCTTCTACAAATTAAAGTTTCAGAAATTCATTCTTCTTGGGTGAGACCTTAAGGTGTGAGAGGAAAACAAGAAAAACCCGTCATCTCAATCTGTGGCATTTTTAGACTGGCGCATGTTGATGTGAATCAGAATATGCAACTGACAGAAAAATAGCAATGCTTCTAAATTACATAAATTACATAAATATTATTGGGAAAACAGCTCTTAAAACCACTGGGATGCTCCAGCTATGTAATTAATAATTTACTGAACAGTTCCTCAGTACAAAAAAATCTGTGATATTCAGTAAACATTAAACTTCACA
The DNA here is from genome assembly GCF_028551555.1 of Melozone crissalis. NCBI lineage: Eukaryota > Metazoa > Chordata > Aves > Passeriformes > Passerellidae > Melozone > Melozone crissalis. The sequence goes on from NW_026535820.1 coordinate 49,324,568, forward strand.
AAAACAGCACACATTTTGAGACATACTATACAATAAATGATCAGCTCACTTGAGCACATAAGTTCAGACACTCTTGAAGCTCAAGAGTATTTCTGTAGTTAATTGGCATAATCTCTACAGGGAGGATATTTTAAAAAGCAGGATTAGATTACAGACAGTTACCCTTGAAACTGAGCAAAAACGTTGTTACACAATGAAAGAAAAAATCTTATCAGGCAGTCATTTATTTTTTGAAGTTTATTAGGAGGCTCAGACATCCTAGTAAATTGCCATTCTACTCAGAAAATTAGTCTGCTTTGTAAAAGGAAGGGTATGTCTGTATGAAAGAGTATTCACAAAGGATGAACACTGAGATAAAACTGTTCTGATTTTCTTGACCTTTAAAGACAAAAGACATGTTCATTTTTATGTGCTGTAATAACTCTAAACCATGTTGTGCTAAAAACTCTCCAGGGTCAAAAGCTTCCCTACAAACATCTATATTGGGGAGAAAATAAGTTTCCAAACAAATTTTTGAATTTTTCTGACTTTAGAAGTTTAAAACACAATGTGTCAGACTCACTAACTACTCCCTGTAGGAAGGGAATCAGGGCCCTGTCCATCCTTGCTCTCCCAGCTGGCAAGCACAATCCTCTTATTCAAAAGAAAACAGACTTTAACTTATTCCCTATAAATGCAAACATCTCTGTAGTCTCCCAGCTTCTCTCTGAAGACATCTTTTTCTTGTGGCTGTTATAATATTTTAAATAGGATTCACTGTGTATGGATAGATAGATAGATGGATGGATGGATGAATGGATGGATGGATAGATAGATAGATAGATAGAGCATGCACATTGACCATTTTCTTGTTTTCACTCTTGTGAGGGAAAACTTAAATCTAATGTCAAGGTTTCTTTGCTTGAAACTTTATCTATTTTTTATATGAAGTGACTTCAAAACATGATAGATGAATTAAAGAATATTTTTAACAAGGGATTATTTTCAAATATGTGGTATTCCACAGCCTGGTCACTGGTCTTCAGAGCATGTGCAAATTTTTTATTGTTCCTTATTATAATTTAAAAATATTTTGCTATGCAAAATAAAGAGAGCAAAAAACATTTTAGCATATAAGAGAAGTGTGTTTGTAACCTTCACTGTGCAGCTGCTCTTATCAAAGTATTTCTGATGATCTGTAACTCAAAAAACAGCTTGACAGGTTTAAATTCACAATTTGCGGGAAATACACACATTTGGGTGCCACTCTGCAACAAATCCATTTCCACTGCAGAGGCGATAATCTACATAAACCATACAAACCTTCATATCTAGGATTAGCTCTTGTTAATCCTCTTTTTACTTCTCTCCACCGTCTTTCCGTTCCCTGCTGCACCAAGCATAAATGATTTGCTTTCATTTTTTAAGTCCCTATGACCTATCTCTGCCCAACCTTTCATCTCTCCTGTGACAGCAAGACATTGACCCCCACCTGCAGTTTTGCACGCTGTACCTGTACGTGCATTTGGTGATATTTAACTGCCTTTAAACAAAGAAGTTCCCCCCTTTTCCCAAACCATCCTGTGGAAATTGGCAGTATATTCTTTTCATTCTGACCTCTCATATCTTCAAAATTATGATATTATCTTTCTTCAAGTCCCTTATATCTATTTTTAGCTTTACAGCCAATAATGGGTAAGTAAATGAGGTGTTGTGACTCAGGTGTACTCCTTGCATAATTCCCTCCATCCTGGATATCCATAATTCTACTTCATCTACTAATATAGTAGTACATAGCTGTGTTGGTTTTCGTAGTACAGCTCATTCCCTGTACTTGATTGCTAAAGGGATAGTTTTCATCAGAACCAGTTAAACACATTTTTTCCCTTTCTTCTTCTTAGAATGTTGAAATTCTAGTATGTCTGGCTTTTGAAAATTTCAGGTATCCCGAAATGCATCGCAGTGTCTAATACCAGAATGAGTACTTGGATTCTGGTGCTGGATTAATCAATAATAATAGATCATTCTAGAGGCTTTGACAGAATTTTCTGACAAAAAATATGTTACTGACATGGATAAATTCTTTCTCAGAGTATGAGTTACATATTAAAGTCATTTATCTTCTTCCTGAAAATCCAAATTATCCTCTCAGTTGGCAACTGGTGGCCTAAAGAAGTTTGGGCTATTTGTTTATAGTAACCACAGACTCTGAAGTGTGGTAACTACCCTGAAGTGTGATAACTACCCACACTTCTCTTATTTATCCACAGGCCTTTTCACGTCACCTCCTATCCCACCTTTACTGCAATACTAATATTCAACTAATTTTTTTGACATTATTTAAAAATGCATCCAATAGAAAAGAAATAAATCAATCAAAGTCATGAGATGCTGTCTTCTACTTTGACTTATATCAGGATTTTGGAAATTAAATGTAAACTACACTTTTTTTTCCTCTTCCCCTTTTTCTCCCATGATAAACTTTCTTTATGACTACTAAACAATTACTGTAGTTGATGTTTGTCTGTTCTGGGTAAGCAAAAGACATACATACATACATCAGTCTGACCTGACAGACTTTTCATCAAGCTCAAATGTCATGTCAATTAAGGCCTTTATAGCATTAAAAAAGCAAAAACTTATGCCTTTCCAGTAGAATGCAATAATATAATTTCCCAATAACATTCATCATTAAAGTATAAATTAACTATACTCTTCCTAGCTGAAAATGATGAAACATCTTTTCAGTCTCTCTGTGATATAGATGCTATCTATTGTGGGGGCTAGCAGAAAAGGCTAGAAATACAGCCTTCCATTTTTTGACACTTGTGCTGTTTTCAACCCCAATTTCCACGTAACATGCGACAAGATGAAATGATAAAATGATGCATTGCAAAAAAACTTTGAGGCAATAAAAAGTTGTACTCATCTGGGAATATCGCCATCAATTCATGCTTTTCGGGGGATAAAAATAATTATGCTGAACTGGCTTTTATGTGAAGAGTAAAATTTTAATTGTAAGAATGTTTTATATTTATAATTGTTGTCATTTAGCTGGATTTTAAAGTGGAATGATAATGGTGAATAAAAGGTGTAATTAGCCTTTCTGTGGCAGTTATGCATAAGTGATAACACGAATGAATCCCTTGTGATTTTATTTTCAAAATCTGATAACCTATCTAATGGACAGCACTACATAGCTGATAAGAGAAAGAGTGTTAATCTCTGCAGTTGCTCTGTTTCCAGGGTCTGATTATTGGTCTACAGACTCAAACTAGTATGGAAAGTTATATTTGAACAGAGGAAGGTTTTTAAAATCATGTATGAGAGGAGGGAGGATATATCAGTATGTAAATGTGTACAAACAATGTGGATTTGCCTTTGCATATTGTGGTGCTTCTGAAGAAAGTGTTTTGTGAAAATTGGACCAATTTTGAGAGAACCTATGAAGATGTGTCTGGACACAAATTATTATGGTGAAGCAGCCCCAAATCATTCTGAAAATACATATTTTACTTTATCTTTTTAAAGAGCTGCCATAAAGATTACTAAATTCTTAGGCTTTTCCTCACTGGGACACCAGTAATCTTGAAATTCTTAATCCTGGATTAACTCTCAAGCTTGTCAACTTTACTGGAGAGTTTTGCATTGTCCTTGATTAGCATTGTAATTATGTTACCATGTCCCAAACCCATATTTTCCACCTCATTGACATCTCACTACGAAGTGTTCATCTGCCCTGCAAATCCATTGCATATTTCTTTAAATACCTACACTGAGTCCCACACACCATCTATTTTTTTATGTTACATGTACAGAACCGTAACTCAAGCAAATTAAGCTGCAGTGAGCCAAGATCGCACTCAGCAATTCACTTAAATTCAGAATATCATGAGTACTGGGAAGCAATGGCTTTTCCCCAGTCTCTAATCTGGTTGCTCTATGGGTCTACAATTTTTAATCTTTAGACCAGGTCAGAAACCAAACATGGCTGAGTTCATATTAGATGTTAAGAAAGAAGTAAGGACCTTCAGAGTCTTCAGAAACAAAAGATAGTACCAATATAAATGTTTAATCTAAAGAATGCATAGATGGTTTCTAGCTTTTCTGTATCTCAAATCCAACAGTTCCCACAATTTTATGGAAAGGTAAAGAAGATTTCTAAGATTAAAGTGTTTTTGTTTTTTTTTGATTTAGTCTTATTGCTTAATTGCCTAAGAATCTTTTGACTTTTTTTTCTATTTATTTTACATCTGGTGTGACCATTTCTTTGGCTCTTTTTCATGACAAATTAATTGCTGTGGAGCAACTGTCCAACTGTTTTATTAAATGACCTCTGGGCTTTATTTTTTGGAGTCCTGAATAAAGAAAGATGTAAGACAAAAGCACTGGGAGATGTTGATGCTCAGACCTTTAGGGAAAACAGGAGAGAAGTCATATTATTGCCAGGCCATTTGCTTGCAGAGGATGAATCACATAAAATATGCAATTAGTTGTCAACTGCTTTGTCATTATTAAATGTGTATTGTTCTTGCTTAGGAAAAAAAATACTCTCCAATATTTGAATTGATCATGAACTGTGTTTATTGTAAACTTGCTGATTTTATTCCAACAAGAACAATCCCCTCACATCTTGAATGAAGGAGAGTAAGAATAGGTATTGGAAGATATAAATTTTTATAACTTTATATAAACATATTTAATATAATTTATATAAATTATATAAAATATATAATTATTTATTTATTGCTGTAATTAACCTAGTAAGTGGATGCTAAGAGATTCAGCTGATGGAAGTTTTAAGCTTTCATGGTTAGGAATTTTTTTTTAATATTTCAGGTGTTTTAACTTACACACTTTTTCAATAATTTCTTTGTATGAAAGATTGCTTTGAAATTTCTCCCCATAAAAACATACATTGTAGTTATTTTATTGTGAAAAATTTAAAAATTAATCTTGCCTGTACAACACTAATTGTATCCATTTTACAGTAGTTCTAAGCTACATGTTGCCAATAGAATTTTTTTTGTTAATGGGCTTTAGTCACTGATCTGAAATGTCTGCATGCAGAAAGCATAAATATTTCTTGATGTCTTTCTTCTTTAATAATATGAATATAAAGGTTATGTCCAGGCATTTTAAAATTATAAGTTCTCTTTTAATGTGTTTTCTTGAAATTCTTGCTCCATGCAATATGTATAAAACTGTAAAAAATATGACTGAAAGAACTTCAAAAATTCTATGCCATGCCATTTGACATATAGATCCTCATTTATCAAGACCAAAGAATTTACCAAATGTTATTCACATCTTTGTTGTCTAGTTACAGATCTTCAAAAAGAGATCCTTCTATTTATTTGCAAATTATCTCAAAGCTTTCTAAAAGAAAAATATTTTCATGATTATTAATTGATTAGCATAAAAATTTGAAGATGAAGTAGGATATAGGCAATGTTGTCAAAATAATCTGAGGCAGAGCTATCCATGTTGCACTTGAGTTGGAAATTTCCTATTGCTGAAAATTAATCTGAAAAATTAATTTTTCAATGTTCAGATCTGGAAATTCCCATACTTAGTGAATCAAATGATAAATCTAAAATGCACATCAAAGCATCTTATCACCAATCATGAAAACACATGAGAAGCCTTAAAAACAGCAGGGTGAAGAAAACCGACGTAGAAGGCCTCTGTAGGGTAACATGAATGTCAGCTTTGATCAATGTTGACAAATTTGTCCATTCAGCCCTTTCCTGCTATGCCTCAAAAGTATTGAGAAAGCCTCTGGGGTATATATTTTTTTGAAGAGGGAGTAAAATTGCAGTACAAAGTGTGACCATTTATCACATAACATTGTTTGAAAATTAACCATCATATAGATACATTATGAGCAGAAAATGTCAGCTTGCCCACTGGTACCAATTTTTTACCTAGGCATCTGAGATGTCACCCAAATCTGAGCTCTGAAACACTTAGGGAAAAGAATAAAGTGGGGACTTGGCATGACCTTAGGCCATCAGATATAAAACATACCTGTGGTCATCACTTTACATGACCTTTCTGTTGGAAACAAAGAAATGAAACCTTGCAGTTCTGACCTGTAAAATGAGAGCCCTCAAAGAAAGTTAGGAGGTGTTTTTTGTGTGTTTGGTTATTTTTTTTTAGAACTGGAAATAAAAGCTTTTCTCTCAGAAGAAAACAATCCAGTTTTCTAAAGACAATAGTTCTATCAGTAAAGTGGAGCCTTTTTATCTACATTGATACAATTCAGGCAATGACATTTATTTTCTACCTAGTAAGTATAAAAGCTCAGAATGAGAGTCCTTCTCCTCCCTCAAAAAACAAAATAATTTTAAGAAGAGTGTAATACCTCTAAAAATGGCCTTGCATCTGTTTGCAAGCTATTGATGGAAGGGGAAGACCAAGTGATCATGTAAGTTTTTTCCATCACGTCTTGACAAAAGCCAGGTTCCAGATTTGATCAGATCCGGAAACTGAATCTTTATCTTCTGAGATACCCCAGAACTTACCCCAGAACTTTTCTGATTGAGCATTTTCAGTAGCCTGGAACTAAATTTTAAATTTTTCTTTGAGTTCTTGCATGACTGGATTTTGAAGGATGCTGAAATAAACTCATTTTTCTGGCAATAGGCCTATATTTTCATTTTTGGATCATTGACTACTCTGCCATAAAAAGTGATTGAAAGCTGTGCTTTCAGCTTACTGGCAAAACACTATTATAGATTTATTAAGGGGGGACAAAGGGGAGAAAAAAAAAAAAAAGAAAAAGAAAAAAGAGCCATGAACTCCAGCCCCTTCTGTGTTAAAAATTATGAAACATGTTGGCATCCCATAAGCAATAATTGTGCACTTCAGCAGGTCTTTATGCAATCATTACAACGAATTGGCATGTTCTGAGTGACACAAATCCCAACACAAAATTCAGGGCAAGGCAGATGATTTTGCTGGCTGTGTTGTAGGCCAGTATGAAAACAGTTTGTCCTAACAGACTTGGCACTGTCTTTCATTTATAAGAGAATAAAAGGTACAGTGTGTAGAGCTGCAGTCTTCCTTTATCGTTTAATTCAAATGCATTGCTTGGATTAAGTTTGATCTGAGGTTGTAATCCTGGTATCTGCCTAAATTGTGTGGCAGCTGTGCCTGGCCATATGCCTTGTGAACCCTAATCTGCTGCCTCAGCCACCCAGTCACCACAACCTCACCTGCCCATTGCCCTCAGAAGGACTGGCCCTGACCCTGACCCTCACTGGGACACAGAGGACTGGGCCCCCCCTTCAGAATGCTAGAATTGCCTATGCATCTACTTATTTTTTTGTTTACATATTTGTTTTAAAGCATCATTAATATGTTTGTTGTATGGTCATGTGCAGCTCAAGAACCAATGCTCCATCATGTAGATAAATATGCTGCATAAATTCTTTTTTAAAAAGTTAAATTAAGTAGTTCTCTGATTAATGTGAAAGCAGCAGAAAGATGTTATTGCACCATGGTTTATATATATATATATTGATAGGTTTTTCTGGCTTTTTCATCCTGTCATCTTTGCACTGCGCTTTGGTTCTAGGGTCTGCATCTATCCCAGTTATATTCAAAATCAATTACTGGAAGGAATGGTAAAAATGAATGGGTCAAAGTATACCCAAGAATTGTAGAAAGCCATGGCTCTGAGGATGGCATCATGCAATGTCAATGCATTTGATAACAGGTGAATGTGTTCTTTCACAATGGAAACAGATGAACCAGCAAAATGAGAATTTTCTTACTGCACAAAGTGCTGTTGCATTAAACTGAGTAATCAATGGTCTGCTATTTAAAGTGACGGGTATACTGCAGGATCCTTCAGGGTGAACATATTTCTAAAAATTCAAAATAATTGCTGTTGCTTGAGGTTTTTTTATGATCCCTGTTCCCTGTATTTTTGTCCTAACCTTATGTTCATCTTCAAAAAATAGCCAAAGACAGACAGGTATACCTTCCATACGTCCTTGTGGGAGGCCAGAAGGAGAGAGTTTCTTCATTGTATGTATATATTGTTCCCCTGTGCTCAGGACTGGTGAGGCTGCACCTCAAGTACTGTGCTCAGTTTTTGGTCTCTCACTACGAGAAAGACATTGACATCTGGCTAGTGTCCAGAAGAAAATAGACCTAGCGAAGAATGTAAAGAACAAGCATCAGAGAATCATGCATAGAACGGCTTAATTTGAAAGAAACTTTAAAGGTCATCTACTTCCAACCCTCCTGCCCTGGACAGGGACACCTTCCAGTAGACTAGGTTGCTCAGAGCCCTATCCAGCCTGGTTGTGGACAGTTCCAGGGACTGGGAATCCACAACTTCCTTGCACACTCTGTTCCAGTGCCTTACACCCTGTAAACAATGAGTTTCTTCCTCACATCCAATCTAAATCCCTCCTCCTAAAGTCATCCCTCTTCTCCTATCACTGTCTGCCTGTGTAAAAATTCATTCTCCCTCTTTTTCATAGTACTTTTTTAAGTACTGAAAGGCTGCAATGAGGTCTCACCAGACCCTTCTCTTCAGGATTACTTTCAACGGAGAGGTGCTCCACCACTCTGATGAATTTTGTGGCTCTCTTCTGTACCCACTCCAACAGGTCCAACGTGTCTTTCCTGTACCGACGATTCCAAAGGAAGACACAGTACTCCAAATGGGATCTCAGAAGAGTGGAATTGAGGGACGGAATCAGCTCCCCAACCTGCTGATCATGGTTCTTTTGAAACAGGCCATGACATGGATATCTTTCTGGGTTGCAAGTGAACATTGCCAGATCACATCCAGTTTTTTATACATGAAAACCCCTTTTCCACAGGGCTTTTCTCAATGAATCCTTCTCTCAGTGTATATTCATGTCTTGAGTACCCTTACCCACCTTGCATTTGGACTTGTGGAACTTCATTATGATCTCATGGGCCTAGCTCTTGTCCAGGACTCTCTGGAGGGCATCCTGTCTTGTGTAAACTGCACCTCTCAGTTTTGTGTCATCTGCAAATTTGCTGAGGGTTGCTACAACCTGCCTCTAAAGACAAGGCCAACTCAGGTTCTTGTTAATAGTCTCCTTGGGGTGGATTAGAGTGGAATGACACTGAGTGACTATCCACAGATCTCCTCCATTGCTTCTTATTGGCCTCTTTCCTTGTCTGGTTCAAAACCCATTTTGTTGCTAAACAAAGGTTGGTTTGTCATGGTTATCTTCTTGTGATCGCCCTCTCTGCACCTGGGCTGTTGCCTTGCACACTCTCAGTAAAGCACTTGCTGTTTTTGAAAATGATCAGTTGAGTCACCACAGTCACCAGTCACCAAAACCTCACCTGCCCATTGCCCTCAGAAGGACTGGCCCTGACCCTGACCCTCACTGGGACACAGGGGACTGGGCCCCCCCTTCAGAATGCTAGAATTGCCTATGCATCTACTTATTTATTTGTTTACTTATTTGTTTTAAAGCATCATTAATATGTTTGTTGCATGGTCATGTGCAGCTCAAGAAACATTACCTTCTCAGTCTCTCACAAGGGTGCACCCCATCCTATTGTCTGTGTCATTGATAGCCATAATATAGAGTACCAGTTACAGGATGGACACCCTAAGGGAAATCACTTTTCCCTGGACTATGCCTGGACACAGAGTCATTGACCGCAACTTTTATAAAAGGCTCGAGAGGAGCAGCTGAGGGATTTGGGGATGTTTAGCCTAGAGAAAAGCAGTCTGAGGGGGGAACTCTATTGCTCCCTACAACTACCTGAAAGGAGGCTGTAGTGAGGTGGGGGTCAGTCACTTCTCTCAAGTGTGAAATGATAAGACAAGAGTAAATGGCCTCAAGGCATACCAGCAGAGTTTTAGACTGGATATTAGGAAAAACTTCAACAAAAGGATTGCAAACACTGGAACTATCTGCCTAGGGCAGTGGTGGATTCATCATCCCTGAGGTATTTGAAAGATGTCAGGATACAGCACGCGGTGCCATGGTTTAGGGGTGGAACTGTTCAGGGGTGGGGTAACATTTGGACTCCGTGATCTGAAAGGTCTTTTCCAGTCTGAACAATACTATGATTCTGTATGTTCATGCACACAGAGGTTCCACAAAGTCTTATTTGACAGCCTGGTTTTCATAATTTGTCACTTACATGGCCACTCTCATTAAGTGTAGGGAAGGTGACCCACCACTGAGGCCAACGGAACTACAATCACATTTGTGTGATTTTTCTGGGGAAAAAAAGGGTTCTTTTTATGGTCTCAGCCGAAGCAGCAGACTCTGTGATGTTTACCTCTGAACTTACAAACCTGTCTGAAGTCTGCATTTTCAGCCATTGCAGTTCAAAGCCCCTTGTACACCATCAGAAAAACATGGATTCAGAGAGATGGTTAAAATTTATTCTTCAGTTCCCATGAACTGTACAAGTCCTGTGTAACTCACTTTGGCAAGTAATACTTGAATCTCTATAACTGTGCTTCTCTTCCATTGCTTTCAAAGAGCCTGATTTAAACCTTTTTATTGTAAACACAGAAAAGCTATTGAGCAATTCAGGACAATGAAACACAATAGAGTGAATATTGTCCTGGATAAGTGTCACTGCACAGGCAGAGGTGAGATTTCCTTGCCCATGCTACAAGCTGGCAAGCAGTGTGATTGTGTGGAGAAACAGATGGCTGCTGCTTCTACTAAAGCAGCAGAACTCGTATACACTGTCTCCTAGCTTCTATATTAAAAATAAAATAGTTCTTCCATGTAACATACACAGTTTTTATTTGATTATGAGACTTCAGTCCCGTTTTGTCTTTAATTTATTATGTGATGCCCAAACCACTAAATTTTCACGGTCTCAGTTTAAATAATTAATTTTTAAATTTATATTTTAGTCCTTATGGTAAGAAATTTGAAAGCCTGGTTTATCTGCAATATCCTGCCAAGGAGCTAGAAATGAAATTGGTAGGAATGAAATATTGAGATAAGACTGAGTTATAAGCAAGAAATAGTCCATGATCAGTACAGGAAATAAATTCTGCAATATAGTAGAATGCCAAGTGTGTACCAAAAGTGAGGATGAAATTAATTACAAAAATAAAATAAAATAAAATAAATCCCAAACACAAAACCTGATGAAACCAACCACTTTGATCACCAAATAAAAGGCTAAAACATAACATGAAGCAAAATATTTTATCACAGGCTTGATCCCTGTTCTCATTATAAGCAAAGGGGATTTTGTCGCCACCTTCAATCACAGCTACAATTTTATGTTTCTGCCATCTCAATGCCTTTTTTTACCAGACTCTCAGCTGGAGAATTAGGTATGTTCTTACATTCCTGTCCAAGACATTGATCTTACTCTAGAGGTTTCTTATGACCCTTTTTGGTCACCTCCAAACCTTACATTGTGTCTTTGAAATCTGGCATCAAAGGATACAGAAATTCATACAAAGCCTCAATTAAAAGCAGACCTCATATGGCCAGAATTACTGTATCTACAATCAAAGATAAAAGAGAAAATATCAAACACCCGTTCTCCCAAAGTCTTGTACTCCTGAGGGATTTTGTATATGAAATCCAGAGTTTGATTTTTACATACCATGAGCTTGCATTTGATTTCAATAGTTTGAATGCCAAAGATTTTCATAAAGGAGGAAATATGGCCTTTGGTTTAATATGTTTCAATTTCATGCTGAACACTAAAGAGAGGAGTCTGTGAATTTGTAAAATAGTTTAGTCTCCCCCATCCTTCAGTCCAAGACAAAACACAGAAATCAAAGAAAAATAAACCCAAACAACAAATTTAGAAAACACCCCAAAGAACAACAAACCAAACACCTGTGGAATGTTAGTACCAATTCCACATGAATTATGAGATATGAACAATTTATTTAGGATATAAAAAACTTTCTGAGTCTACTAGTTTCAGACATATAACATTCCTCATGTGTTCTGCTTGTGTTGTAAAATGCTGTTTTCCAATACTCATGTATTATTCCCATGGCCAAGAATCTGAGGGAAAGCAAAAATGTTAAAAGAGGTAACATTATGAAAATGCCCATCCTTAGCGTTCAGGTTTTGTATCTTTAAAATTTTTCTCTTCTTAGTAAATTGCTATGTATAATAATGTATCAAATAAAGTAGTTTTTCTCTCTTTGCATTTATTTACAATATTTTTATAATTAAAGAGGAATTTTAACATTTTGCTTCTTATAAATTAACATACTAATCTAAAAATTATTTTCCTTTAAAATTTTACAAAAGAAAAGAATTATATATATATATATATATATGGTGCAAATTTGTATTCAGTAGCTTCTTTTCAAGCAAATACTTTCACTTCATGATACTTGCAGGGTTAAAGTGTCTCAATTACAATTGATTTACAGAAAAGACCATGAAATATAATGCAAAATGAAACTAAATGGGGGTTTTCAGGGATCTATAAGTAACATTTGGTTGGAAATGTACTTTTCTTTTGAAAACTGAATTTTATTGATTGTAGCCCAGACTTTATTAGGATTTTCTGGCATAAAACAACCAACATAATGAGGTAAAAGAATAAAGGAACAAGGGCTATATTTACCTCCCAGTACTAAGATGATAAATTCATAGAACCTATTAAGGTTTACCAGTGTTAATTTTGGCTACGTATTATACTTATGCTGGTTGTAAATGCTCAGTTTTTGATATATTTCCTAGCTGACAATCCTTGAATTGTAAATTACAGGTATTGCTCTTCTCTTCCTCTATTTCTATAAAGGTGTTAAAGTTTGTATTCTGTGATTTGTCTAGTGCTGTGGTTTGGAAATGGTACTCCTCTATTCCGTGCTCCACTTACCTTGTCCAAACCACGAGTCGCTCCCTCACTCCCTCGTTATCCCCCGCCGTCCCCCATGCTGGGGCTTAAGAGGAGTTCTGGAGGCACAAAAGGCAAAGACCACAAGTTGAGACAAGAGCAATTTAGTGGAACTAGCTATGAAATAAGAGAATGAACAGTAGCAGCAACAATATTAATAACAGAGGGTACCGGAAACCCCTGGACTATAGACAATACTGGACAGATCCCTCCACCATGTTTGCTCAACACAAAGGAGCCCCTTCTCCCTGGGAGATAGTCCCTTTCCCCCAAAAGCCTGGAAATGATGTGAAATGGTATGGGATTACCTCAGCATCCTAGCCATGCCCCTTCCTTGATACTGCAAAAATGAATCTGGCCTGAAACAGCACAGCAAGAAAGAACAAAATGGCAGGCATGATGTAAATTTCAGGAGACGCTATATACAAAAGAACTTGAGATCAATGAGGTATAACAAAAAAAGATAATAGCAATGGCTGGGGTAAAGGAGGTGTGAGAGGAACATGGAGAAAGCATGTAGCATAGGAAAAAAAACCAGAATAGGCAATCAGTATCAGTGTATTCTTGGAAGCTCTCAAGTGTCCAGATGCAACCAGAATATATTTGTCTTGCTCCTGCAACTGGATATGTCAAAAAATATAAAGAAGTTCAGTGATACAATGCTATCTATGTGACTTTTTGGTGGTAATTGATTTTTGATGTTCTGCTCCAGAAACCCAGTAATAGAAGCTGTTAAAACACAACTATTTTTCAAAAGACCTAAGGTTTGACCTTTAGACAGTGAGTTAGCCCAGTCAGAATTAATGTTATATCTTCATCTTTGTTTAAGTTTGCTGTGCCCAGATACTGCAGACACTATGAATAGTGACTGATGTGTCTGCCATACTGCAACATTTGGAAACATCTTATGCGTGGAATTTAAGGACAGAGTCAAAGATGTAAGCAAGTTTCTTGCTGACAGCTGATTTTATGTAGATGAAGCTTTACAGAAACCTTGGCTGGAAATTTAAAAGACAAGAAATATTTTAAAAGGGAAAGAAAAAAACACTCAAGACTTTTAAGCTTCCTCTGAATGTGCAGGAATACCTCCCACTATATGTCTAAATATGTTAAGTAAAAAAATAATTTCTTTCTATTTACTGCCTTGTATACTTCTTTATCAGGATTGAAATGAGCAAAAACTTTACTGGACTTTGCTTTACTGTTACTAGTTCCAGGGGGAGTCATTTGCTGAAGTTAATTCTTTCTAAGTGAGCTAAGATGGCAATTTCATAAAAGCAAGACTTGAAAAACAAACAGTTCCATACCTTAATAGCTATTAGAAAATACATGTTTGTACTTATCTAAAAGAAAATGTCAACTTGTCATTTACTAGGTGGAAGCCGCTATAATAGTTCATTCCTCTGTAGAAGAACAGAATACAGTCGAATGTCAAGACAATCTGTAACCTTCCCAAGGTAAGACATTTAGTACTTCAGTCAGAGACTCAGACTTCTTAGAAAAAATATATGGTGTCCTTCAGTATTATATTCCAAAAAGAATGCATTTCAAAGAATAACTTGAAGAGAATCTTCACTGAACTTGAGGGAACAAAAAGTATTGGTATTTTTCTTCCTCACATGTTAAATGCACACAGAGAAAATGTGATTTTTACCAAAATGAAGAAGTTGATTTAACCCCAAATCTCTTCTATAACCTGTAAATGAAAAGTACATGTGTACTGTATTTTCGTGCTAGACAGAAATTCATTTGTGTCTGGGGAAAAAAAAAAAAGAAAGAAAAGGAATAAACAATTTTTATTCCTCAACACTTTTATTTTGCTCATTCTATCATTGATATGTTTGTTTGTTAATTGATGAATTTTCTACTGGAATAAAGCTTTTCATTCCTCTTCAGGACTGCACATATAATTTCCTGCATTTTTTAAGTTTTGTTTCCTCATGTCCATTTACTTAAGGGTGTTGTTCTTTATTGAATTAATCAAAGTCATCACAGATCATTATGAATGTTTCCTGTTTCAAAAAACATAAAATTTGATATTTAAATGAATAGGTAAGGTGCTGACCACAAAGCAAAATTTCTCACTGGGCAAAGATTGTTCCTTAGTATTTTTTGTCTTTTCCTCCTGCTACAATCAGTGGCTATAATCCCACATCTAAATTATGAAATTTTAATAATTAATAATTAAAAATAAATGCATTAGAGTAATAGAGTCAGAAATTCTAAGAAGATTTTGCAAAATTGCTGTTCTAAGGCATTTATGCTCTCTAATACTTCCAGACTGACAAAGAATTTAATATGCACTGTTTAAACACTCGAGAAGATTTGGGTGCAATATGTTAAAAATTTCTGTACTCCTCCAGTTCTGTCTTTCCAATTAATGAAACATCATTTGTTTAGAAGAGTATGAATGGCATATTATCTGCATTTAAATGAAGTTAAATTTCTGTAACTTCTTAAAATGAAAAAAGCGATACCCTTACCAAAACCAACATTTCAGCTTCTACTGACCTGAGTTAAATAGTTTATTTGTCATTACATGCTAAAAAGAAGCTGAAGGTGTGTCACATGGTGCCTTTTGTTAACAGAACAACGGGTGAGTAAAGAAGACAACAGTGTCCATCACCGAACGAGTTGTGGCTAAATCCCCTGCCAATGCTAGGGATAACAGCCCCCCAGGTTCAAACTCAGGAAGTTTTACTGTTGATAAAATTGCAAATTGCATTGACTTCACATGAAGGAATAATGTAACTGGGCAGAAAATTATATAAAAATCTACTTTGAGATTATATTGGAGCAAAGATTCTGTTCATGCTTACTGTTTGAATTTATAAATTTTTTAATTGGTAAAAAAAATCATCTCTAGTCCTAAAAACTCACCAAATAATTTTCAAGTAAAGGTTTTCTTTCTGTTACTTTCCATCCCACAACACTAAGTTTGCAAAGTAATGCAATGGGATATTTAGTTAGCCACTTGAAGTACTACAAAGATCTGCATAAATACTTACAGAATCCAGTTGTTGCCTATGAATCTTTTTGAAATTCTTAGAGACCTGAACTTTACAAGACTGAAAACTGTGATAAAAACTTCAAAGCATAAGCCCATATTTGATGAGAGAAATTTCAAATAAACTTCCTCAGGGATATTTTCTTAATAAAAATGACAATTGCCCTAACGCTCACTCTGGAATATAAGATATAATAAAAACAAGCAAACACAAAATAATGAATAGATGTGCCCATGCCATCACGGTTAACTCAACATTTCATTTTTATCAAACTTTTTCTTCCAGTCTTTTTCTCTGATCAATGATTCCTATTTAAAGATTAAAAAATTATTCAAAATTCTCTTGGTCAGGAATCCCAACTTTTTTTCTGTCTGAAAACTCTGAAAAGTTATGGCTTCTGAAAAATAGAAAGAAACTGACAGGGATTTTTGCATCCTTGTTTATTGAGCTGTCTTTTCCTCAACATATTATTATTTCACATTAGCACAACAAAAACATTGAAAGTAAACTCCAAAAGTATCCCTCTTTTACTTCAGTTGGTTTCTTAAAAAGAATAATACTGAATTTTACTGCTGTACATGATATATTTCTTTGTATAACTTTGTTTTGATAAATGGAAACCTTTTACATGTCAATACTTTTAGTTGCCAGAAAAGCAAAATCCAGGTGTTGCTTATCGGACTGGTTTGAAAGTTGTCTGATAGAATTTTATTACTATGTCATATGCCTCTGAAAATGGGCATGCTGACAAAACATAAACTGAAGGGAATTAACTGGCATTGCTCTCTAATATATTCATCTATTTATTTGTGCCATGTCTATATTTTTCTATTTAATTTCCAGTTATAGTTTTCATTTACCTGGAGATATAAATTGCTAATTTTGGTGGTATAAATACTAGCAGAACTCAGAAGTTGATTAAATAATGCAAATATCCAGAGTTTTTAATAAGATAACAAATGCAACAAATATCTATCCATCTTTCTTTGATCTGTGAATGCAGAAAAAACAGTAAAAAAAAAATTCTGTCACTTAATATTTCAATTTGCTTATATGGATCTCTAAGAAATCAAATTATACAATAAAAATATGAAACTTCACCTAGCAGCATAATATGGTCCTGTCACCTCTTATGAGTAAGACAAAATTTAAGCATTAATTTTTGTATACTCTTTTACCTCTTTATTCAGTCAACTAGTTGTCCTTAAGATTTCTTGTTGAGAAACTTGCGCAAAACATCTTGTTTTCCAGGTGTTTCTCAGTACATCTTCTCCTAAAAAATAATTTTTCAAATTCTCTAACTGAGCAAACAAAGAATATTGGACAAGATTGTTGCCTGCTATCAAGGACAGGACGTTCTTTTGTATTAATATGTTACCTGTAGCATTCTTACATGAGTAAATATTGTAATTCTCAGGTGCAGATTTTTGTTTCATTACAAAATTCCAAATTCATAAATAAAGGCATGAAATAATAAAAACATGTTATACTTTTATAATTAGATAACAAATATTGTGGAAGATTTATTTTTTGAGTTGAACGAATTTATATTTTATATGAAATATTAATTTATTTTTAGATAATATATAAATGAGAAGTTCATGTCAAGGGCTTTCTTTTTTCTTAGAATAGAGCTGAATTGCAGTCATAAATTACTTACTAGTCCTTGACTGGGACACTTTTACCTTTGATAACAGAGATGGCTGCCAGAAGCTGTTAGGAGAAGTGCTCAGCATTGACATTGTTATTATCCCTTCTCTCATAAATACATGACTTTTAAAAATCATAGTACACACCATAAACATTCTTATCTAAACCCTATTTTCTTAAATTCAGTATAACACAACACATTTTAAGTGGATTTAAATGAATATTGCATTAGGGATGGGGAAAAATCTTGAAGCACACGACAGAAGTTATACTGGGAATCATAACTTGTAGTGTAGGTAATTCACTTTCCAATAACATTACTCACAACTTCAACATGTTAAGGACATCTAGTATCATGTTTTCAATATATAGCATCTTGTGGTGGTAGGGAAATGGAAGACACAGGAAATTTTCAGACCTTAAAGAACTTCTTGTATAATGAAAATTTGCCTCAAGTGACAAGTTCAAGTAGCATCAGTAAACAGCATCAGTAAACAGCAAAATAGAAGATAAAAGTCAGACGTAAAGATCATATGTTATTTTGCTGGTCTATGCTGTTGTCCCTAACCTATCCTCCCTCTGCAGGGCATTTCCAGCCTGCTCTGTGTCATCTCCAGAGCATCTGTCCAAGAGATAGATCATACTCAATGCGAATGAAGGAAAACTTCTGTTATTTTTCCATGCTTTACATGTTACTAACGTTTTTTTCCCAACTACTTTTTCTAACAGGTCAATACAGTTTGTTAAGAAAGCCTGAAAACCAAGCTTGCTCTCCGTGTGAATAGTTAGTCCTCACCAAAGTCTTGGAGGTGCAAAGCCTTTCCTAAACCTTCACATGTTTATCAAAAATGTTCTGTCACATTCTAACACCCTTTACTTTGATCTTGTCAAACGCAAGTTTTTCCTACTTGTTTCCTGCAACAAAGAAGAATTTTCCAATCCTACCTCTTTCATCAAGTGACTTCTGTTTACTTACTGCAATGGCTCTGTGTTCCTTTTACCTCATAGTTAAACTGTCTTTACTTTAAAAGTCTGTCAGATTGATGTTTACTGATTACAAGTTATGTATTTTTTGTTTGTTTTCACTCTTTATCTGCATTTAAGTTGAAAGGCCTTGAACACAATCAAAAACCTGAATTTTGTTCTGTCACTAAGCTTCTAGCAAAATGCTGCTTAATATATAGGCTGGGACTGCTGATGCTCTCAAAACCTTGTAAAGACTTTACATATTTACTTAGGACATAAAAAAAATGAGATGAAACAAATAAAACACCAGAAAGACCTAAGACTACAAGAAAATGTTTCCATTTACTTTTCTTTTCAGTGGAAAGTCTATGATACAGCAGTAACAGTTTAAGGTAGAAAAACACATGGTTAAATCACTCTGATAAGATATGCATGATCCATACATTGGGAAGTGAAAAATTTTGTTCCTATTTGTATTCTTTTTCCTTATTTAGAATAAACAATAATTTTGCCAAGAAAACCCACAAACCTGTTATTTATTCAACAAGTTAACTCTATATGGTTATTCCCTAGAAATCCACAGAGCAGCAGGACTTTTTTTAGAAAGGCTGGACCAAAATATTCACATGGTGGAGCCCAACTACCTTTGCAAAAAAATCATTATTTACTACATTAAGACTAGTCTCTCCGGATCAGCTTAGCTTTAGAGAAAAGTCCTAATCTTTTTTCAATATTCTCCATTTAACACAAAAAGGCTTCTAACAGTATTGACTGTAACCAGTTTAAGAAAAGTACTTGGTTTGTTTTGAAAAGAGAATCACTATATCTGGCAAAAGAACATATAAAATGCTGATGTCTTTTGTGTTAATGTAAAAGAGACAGTGCATGAAGTGAAAAACATTAATATTTTAACATTTTTGTGCATCACATCTGTTTGGAAACTACACAATGTATAGTTGATCTGTGTCCGTGGGATTCATCTTCAGTGGGGAACTGAGCTCCAGTTGTGTGAACAGAACTCTTTCCACTGAAATACACAGGAAGATTGTCAAATTTAAAGAAGTTTAGAGCGCTCTTTCTCCCTGGGTACAAAAATTATTATTTTGTTAATGCTAATGAAAAAGCTGCAAAAATTATTCCTTTATGTTTAACTGTACTTTTCATATAATTCTGTAGTGTTTCTCTATTGAATTCTTAAATCTAATTTATGTTTCTAGTATCCAAAGAATCAGTTTGACATCAAAACCAGGAAGATAGGCCATCATACCTTCTTAGGAATTTTATATTTTTCAATTAATGCTGTTTGCTACTTGCTTAAGGTCATATCACACAGGTTTTCAAATATATAGCCAATCATATCCTGAGATTATTAAGAAGAGTTTATGAGCAGAAAGTCCAGAGAAATGATCCTTGTCCTCTATTTTGCAGCTGTGCAGTTAAATATGGGGTGCTGTGACTACCCAGCACAAAAAAATAAAAAGAAAGAAAGATATATTGGAGCCACTTGAATGGCTGGGGGTCTGAGCACAGGATGGAGGTAGAATGGCTGAGGCAAATGCTCTGCTCAACAGAGGAA
This sequence comes from Melozone crissalis, assembly GCF_028551555.1. Classification (NCBI taxonomy): domain Eukaryota; kingdom Metazoa; phylum Chordata; class Aves; order Passeriformes; family Passerellidae; genus Melozone; species Melozone crissalis. Next base: position 49,344,605 of record NW_026535820.1, read on the forward strand.
GAGAGGGTGAACAGGAAATCTTACTGCTGTCTGTAAATACCTGGTCAGAGGATACACAGAGTCAGTTTGAAATACGCAGAGTGGGTGAACAGAACACAACAGGTACAACAAACCTGAACGCAGGAAATCCAGGTAAGATAGAAGCAGTTTCACTCTGCAATGATGAGGGATAAATGCTGCAACAGGTGCTAAAAGAAACAATGTAGTTTCTGTCTTTGTAAGTGTTCAAGAACCCTGGATCTGAGTCTTCTGATCAGATTATTTTTGTTATGACTTTGCAAGGGAGTAATTGGACTGGTTGACCTCTGGAGGTCTTTTCCAGCATGAGATATTCTGTGTTCCTGACATTTTGTGTACTATCTGACGCCACATTTTTGCTATGCAAGAACAGCCTTGTGTCTACAGTTCTATGGTTAGAATAATATTGTCTACCATTTGCTGTCACAGTGCTGTTAACATATCTATTTTTTTAATATATTTGTACTAGATGTGACTCTGAGTTAAATGAATTACGAGATTACAGGCACCATTCTACATTACTGTCTTGATGAATTTATAATTAAATGAGATTATAAAAGCTTCTGTGTTCTTTCTCAGACTTTTCAGGACAATAATAGTACTTATCTTCAAAGACTTCCAAAGGTAATTTCCGAGTCTTTCTTCATATTTTCCTTACTTCTCTCTGAAACCTCTTCAATAGAATTACTTTCTTTTCAAATTCCACTTGGTAGGATTTTATAAAAAAAAACAGAGAGTGCTCTTCCCTGTTATTCACCATCAAGCAAGATAAATGCCAAACATGCTGCCTTAATACTAATGTGTTCAGTAAGACTTGAAAGTTATTTCAGAGAGGAGGCAAAAAGCCATTAAATTAGCAAGGCCATTATCCCATGTGTCTATATGTCAAACAATTAAAGCACTGCCAACTGCTGATAACTAGCAGCTGAAATGAACTCTTGATAATAGTTTCTGCTGGAAGCAAACAAAGACCAAGAAGAACTCCATCACAGGTGTATGAGACTTCAGTGTGGGCTGAAAAGTGTACCCAGATTTTGTTTGACTGTGAAAGTCAGGAACCCAGCCAAGCAGCAGAGCACTATGAGTAATTTTCAAATGTTGGTGGTGTTTTAAACTGTCCCATTGGTTGGAGCTATGTTTATATGTGCTAAATATTCTAAACTACAGTGTATGTAAGCAACTTCACAGAATCACAACATCATGCAGAATCATATAATGACCTGGGTTGGAAGGTACCATAAAGATCATCTAATCCTATTCCCCTTGCCTTGTCCAGGGACATTTTTCACTAGACCAAGTTACTCAGAACTCCATCCTGGACGTGAACACCTTAATGGATGGGGTGTTCACAGCTTCTCTGGGCAAAATGTTCCAGGGCATGACCAACCTCACAGTAAATAATTTCTCCTAACATCTAATCTAAACCTACTCTCTTCAACTTTGAAGCAATTTCCCCTTTTTCTGTAACTACCAGCTCTTTTTAAAAATTCCTCTCCATCTTTCTTGTAGGTGGCCTTCAGGCACTGGAAGGTGACCCCAATGCTTCCTCTTTTACAGGATGAACAACTCAGGTTTTTTTTTTGTAGGAGCAGTGCTCAATCACTCTGACCATGTTGGTGGCCTTCTCTGGACTTGCTCCAAAAGGTTGATGGCCTTCCTTTGCTGGGGGCCCCAGAGCTGGATGTAGCCCTGCAGGTGGGTCTCACCAGAGCAGAGCCAAGGGGCAGAATCGCTTTCCTCAACCTGTGCTGGTCACACTGCTTTTGATGCAGCCCAGGACTTAGCTGGTTTTCTGGGTTTATGGAGGTTGCTCAGATCCCTCTGGATGACATCCTGTCTTTCAGGTGTGGCAACTTCCTTCCCAACAGTGTATCACATGCTAGGCTACTTCCCACAAGACAAAATCTCTCATTCATATAAGAGAAATCCAAAGATACAGAAACACACCACACTTAGTTTTCCTTGTATTAGCTACTACAATTTTAGCAACATCTGACATGTTTCTTGGTTTTTTCCCCAGAATACAGGTATTGATTGAAACTTTCCAGAACTTTTGATCTGTTTGAAAGTGTCTTCAGTTGTCCTTTTCTATGAACAAATTAGTTTTGGTTTGTTGGGGTTTTTTTATACTTTGGTTTTGTTTTTTATACTTTGGTTTCGTTTTTTGGTTTGTTTTTTTTTTTTTACCACTTAGTTAACATAATTTAGTGTGGGGTTTTTTGGTGTTTTTTTTTTTGTTTGTTTGTGGTTTCTTGGTTTTTGCTAGTTTTTTGGGGTTTTTAATGGTTTTGGTTTATTTGGTCTTTTGGGTGTTTTTTTTCATAATGTCTGCTGAAAAACCATGCTATGCTTTTACCAGAAAGGAACTCCGTAATGTTTTGGGTTTTTTTTACTTTGAAACCCATTCACTCCATCCACTTGCATAAGTTCTTTGGGGCAAAAGCTGAAACAGTTTGCAACTCAAAAATGATGATAACTTACTAGGTAATTTTTTTCCCCTAAATCTTTAATTCCTAGCACTCTTCTTCTAAGCATTTCATCAAGCTAAATTGGAAATCACAAACTGTGAATATCTTCTCAGTTGCTCAAAGGCTACCCATTAGCAACAGAGCCAGCATAAAAGGGTATATTTCTTGCTACATAAAAGAAGTAAACTATCAAGTTACTTTTTAACTAGCAGTGATATTCAGGAAGGCAATCCTGTAAGGCATATGCTTAGAGAATGTGAAATTCAGGTCTTTAGACTGTTTTTTGCAGTTTCTTTCACTGTTATCATTAATTTTCCTTGCCTTTGATACTGAGGAATCACTGAAACTGACATCAAAGCCATCTTTCTTGTCCCCTCAGGAGACTGTATCAAAAACTGTATATCATACTGGAAGGCAATAAGCATAGGTTTGGTGACATATTCACTGGGACAGTGGAAATGTTTTAAATAAATATATGTCTAAATGGAAATATAGGCAATTAAATGAGTGAATTATGCATTTGAACATAGATTTTTCTTCACTAAAATAAATATGTTGTTTGTGACTTTCAGGTGCAATTAAAATTTAATACCTATGCTATTTAAAACCACCTATTCACAGAAAACCTGATGAAAGTGTTCTTTGATTGTACTGAACACTGCATTTTTATTAGTAGATCTTCAGTCTTTGCTGGTTTTGTTCCTTTTAATTCATCATATCAAAGTAGACTGCAAGATCTATTTAGGTTTGACATCTAATATTTTCATTTAATTGTTTTAGGATGCACCTTGAAAATTTCAGAATTTTCCAGAAAATTAGGTTGAACTGAAAAGTAAATGTTTTTTCTATTTCATTTATCATATAACATAACAAATATAAACTAAAAGTCAAAATGCAGGGTCATTACAAGAAAATATCAGCTAATTTCATTTCATAAAAACAAAAAATTTTCTGTGACACATCTGAGTAAAATCACTACAACTTTTGTATTTGTATATTTATTTTATTCCTGTGTTTAGTATTTTTCTCTCTAACAGGTTCACAGAAATAAGTATACTGGGGCTATGAAATAAGTTATTATTGATATTTGAAATAACATACTTAGTAGTCTTTTCCTATAAAGAGCTATCTTCAATTTAAATAAAAAGACATTTGCAAAAGATCATCTACCAGCACCCCTGGTTAACTGGAGAAGTTCTGGCTGACTGGAAATTGGCAAATATAATGCCCATCTATGGGAAGATCAGTTGGAAGAATGATCCAGGGAACTACAGCCTGTCAACCTAACCTTGGTCCCTGACAAGGTTCTAGAAGAGCTCATGCTGAGTGCCATTATGAGGCACATGCAGGACCACCAGGGGATCAAGCCCAGCCAACACGGATTTATGAAGGGCAGGTCCTGCTTGACCAACCTGATCTCCTTCCATGACAAGGTGACCCACTGGGTAGATGAGCGAAAGGTTGTGGATGTGGTCTACCTGGGCTTCAGTAAAGCATTTGACATCATCTCCTCATTAGAAAATCTGCATGTGCGAACTCTTTGATGCTTGAAAAAGCTGGCTGGATGGCTGAGCCCAGAGAGTTGTGGAGAATGGAGCTAAATCTAGTTGATCATTGGCCACTAGCGGTGTTCCCCAGGGCTGTTTTGGGGCTGGTCATGTTTTTTGTCTCTATTGATGACCTGGACACAGGGATCAAGAGCAAACTCAGTAAATTTGCAGAAAATAAGTTAGATTAGAGTGTTGGTCTGCTTGAGGGTAGGAAGGCTCTGCAGAGAGACCTGGTCAAACTCAATCAATGGGCTAAGGACAACTTGCAGATACAGGAGGTTCAATAAGGCAAAGCACCGGGTCCCACACTTGGGTCACAGCAACTCCATGAAATGCTACAGGTTGGGGGAATGTTGTAGTGTGTTTTTAAATTTCTTGTTTTGTTCCCCCATTTTATGTACTGTTCCCCCCTGTTCTTTGTAAAATGGTTCTTCCCCCTCCAGTTTTCCCGCCACAGAGCCTTTGGCAGTTATGTTACTATGGTTACCCCTGCCCCTGTTAATTGTCAACCTCCCAAGTTACATAACTGCTCCTCCCTTATCCCACCATATAAGTAAAGTTTTCCTCCTCCCTGAGCCCAGTCAATCACCCCCCACTCCTCCCTGCTTTCTAGAACATTCTTCTCTCTGGGGGTTGTGGTTGGCTGGCGTCCCGGGGCCCCTCCTTTGTTCTATGTTTATTGGATAAGTTCTTGTGTCAGTTTTCTTATGTACCTCCCCACATGTTCCCCTATTGGTTAGCTGGGCTTCCCCTCCCGTCTCCACCCCTTCCCTGTAAAACTCTGTCTCCCGCCGTGTTCGGGGCCATTTTGCTGTGGGTTTTTCCACCTGTTGGTTTGCCCTGTGCTGCATGTGGGCTCTTCAATAAACCGACGTTTTACCCCCAGCAAGTGGTCGCCTCCTCTCTCGTCTCGTCCAGCGCGAATCCAAGTCCGCAATCCAGCCCAGCCCGAGGCCAGGACGCCAAGGGGGGCTGGCTTCCGATGCGCAGGGGCGTCGGCCGCTTCACCCCTTCAGCTAGCCGGACTTAGGGCCGTGTACGCCCTCGCGCAGGGGAAGAGTGGCTTGAGAGTTGTTCAGCAGAAAGGGCCTTGGGAATGCTGGTTGACAGCTCAATATAAGCCAGCACTGTGGCCAGGTGAAAGAGATTGTTCAAAGATCCCTTCATTTACCTCATGATCATCGCAAGGACCTGGAAGACCCCGGACAGGACCTCTGGCTTGGCTGAGGTGGATGTTTTTTGGATGTTATGCCAAGTGATTGATTGCAGGTGTGCTTGCTGTGCTTTCACAGAACAATTCTTCGAACATGTTCTGACAAGCGGTGGCTTGTTCTTGCATGCTCGCACCTGCCTCACAGACCAAGGGGTCTCAACACTATGGCCCATGAACTTTCCCCACCTTTTGGCCAGATGCCACTCTCTTTGGATTCAGACTATATAAACTGTAACTTTTGAGACAACTTTGGTGAACCCTCACGGACGATGGCAAATCTATGTGGCTGGACCATGAGGATTCCATCTCGTTGGTAGCTATATTCCCCTTCCCCTCTTTTTCTTTCTATCCTTTCTTTTCTTTTCTTATCCCTCTATTGCATTTGCTGTTGGCCCTCAATAAAGGTGCATTTGTTGTGATTAAACTGACAGTCCCCTGCTCTTTGTCTTTTGCACTTTTGGGATCTGTAAATGAACCATCATGACCTCCTTGCCCTAGTGGATCGTGACACCAGGTGGCCAAAAAGGTCAGCGGCATCTTGGCCTCTATCAAGAATAGCGTAGTCAGGAGGACTAGGGAGGTGATCATCCCACTGTACTTGGCATTGGTGAGGCTGCCTCTCATGTACAGTGGTTGATCCTGGCTCCTTGACTCTACAAAGGACATTGAGGCATTGGAGTGTGTCCAACAAAGGGCAACAAGGCTCATGAAAGCTGGAAAACTTGTCCTAGGAGGAGCAGCTGAGAGATGGGTTTGTTCAGTCTCAAGAAAGGGAGGCTCAAGGGGAATCTCATCACTCTACACAAGTACCTGCAAGAAGGTTGAAATGAGGTGGGTGTTGATAATCTTCTACCTTGTCTGCACTGAGAGGACAAGAGGAAATGTCCTTAAGCTGAGACAGAGGAGATTTAGATTAGATATTAAAAAAAAATCTCAATTTGACTGGTTGGGCATTGGAATAGGTTGCCCAGTGAGGTGGTGGAGTCACCATCTCTGGAGGTGTTTAAGAGGTGTCTAGATCTGGTGCTGGGTGATATATTAGTTGGCAGTTGAACTTGATGATCTTGAAGGTCTCTTCCAACCTTGACTACTCTGAGTCTGTGAGATATGTATGATGTTGTACCTTTTAAACAGTTAAACTGGGTTTACTGTTTGGGTTTATTTTTTACTTCATCTTATTTCATAACAAAAATTATCCCTATGAAGAGATATTTATATGTAAAGCCAGGTTTGCTCAACGTTTTTCATTATTGGTCTGTGTGTGCAAGATTGTAGGTTAGCTGAATGTTAGTTAATATGCATTAATCCTGTTAAAGTTGGGCCTGGTCAGCCTTTAGAAGAGATGACAGGGGACCTCATTAATGTGTATAAGTGTCTGAAGGAACAGTGCCAAGAGCACGGAGACAGATGACAAGCCATTGCTTGTCACCTCAGCGATGACAAGCAATAAGACATGAAGCAATGTGCGGAAACTGATGCGCAGGAAGTTCCATCTGAATGTAAGGAAGAACTTCTTCACTGAGGAGGTGACTGAGCCCTGGAGCAGATTACCCAGAGAGGTTGTGGAGTCTCCCTCACTGGAGATACTCAAGAACCACCTGGATGCAATCCTGTGCCATGTGATCTGGGACAGTCCTGCTTGAGCAGAGAGCTTGTACCAGACAACCCACTGAGGTTCTTCCCCACCTGATTATTTCCATGATTCTGCGATTGCATATTTAAGAGGAAAAGGGTGGCTCTTTTCTTATGCTCTTAAACATGTACTATTAACTCTAGACAAAGAAGGGATATTGAGGTACTTTTATTGAACACTTCTTTTCAGCACTGTTACAGTTCCATTAAACTTGCAAAACATCTTCAAATGGCACTGCAGGGCTATTGAACTGCATACTCTGAAAATTCATCTGGCCGTCAGTAATGCAGAAGTAGAATGATATTAAGGTCATGTAAGTTATAACTTTCCCACCTGTGAGATGAAAGGGGAGCACTGCAAACATGATGAAGATCAGGAGAAAGATAATAAATTAAGGCATTTTTGCATGTTAAAGCTGATAAATAAGGGCCAGGGATTGAATTAAACAACAAAAAATATTTGTTTTCACAAATCATTATTTTTTGAAGGCATGTGGAAAAGGGACATTCTCCCTTCTGTTTTATTTTATCAGTGGTTTCTGTGGTTTTAAAAAAATTTAATACAACAGGCACTTTTAATTAAATAATAAAATAGTATTTTTGCTAAATAAATGAAATGGTTATCACTAGAGACACTAGCAGAATCTACTTTTCTCTCTTCCTTCAGGCAAATTCTAGGAGTTCATATAATTTGGTGTGTCCTATGGGAGCGATCTGAATGACCTCTATGAATTACAAGAAAATAAATGTAACTAACATTTGATTACTCTTCCTCCTGTGTATTTAGTCTTTATTCAATTAGGCAGTTCCTGGGTATCCTATTAATATTATTTTGTATGTGTTGGACAAAAAAGCAATCTCTCAACACTTTTCCTGCGTTGATGCATTTCAGAATGCACTTCTGAACTGAATTTTTGTTTATTTGCAATACTTGATGATTCTTCAATGTCCTTGACATACCTACTTGGTGTCAGAATAGCAGAAACATATTTATTCATTTCAAAGAAAATAAAACAGTCCTATAAGAGCTCTCTAAATTATATAGAGACTTTCACCACTTGCTAGCATGTTTAAGGTTCATCAACGTCATAGTATCCCTTTAGGAATGCAATAATATTGCCCTTAGCTTGTTTTTGAACCAGACTATGTTTTCTCTTGTGTCTCTTTATAGTTTCAAGGATTAGGGCTATGTTGAATTATTTACATGCAGTACTCATCAAAGAGGTAGTTGAGATTTTTACATAGTTATTCAGACAACTACTTGACAAAGACAATTTGTTGACAGCATTCAGTTTTAATTCAGTGTCAGTTCAGTGTTATCTTTTAAAGTCAGATGTTAGCATAAGAAGTCATGGGACAAGGAAAGAAAAAAAATACAAAATTAATTAAATATTGAAGAAAATACAAAGCAAAAAAAAAGTAAAAGAAAAAATAGACACGTATTGGCATCAATTTCTGTTCTTTAGTGCACATTTCACTTGATTATCCATTCAATTTATTTTTGGGAGTCATAAATTGTACTAAAAGGGACATTTCCCTACCTCTCCTCTTATTTTCACCAATAATTATGACTCACTGAGTATGAAAACACATATGCCAATAAAATTTGTTGCAACTATTAGCTATAATATTTGGAAGTTTTAAAAAACTTTGAGATCTATATGTCATCATTTATGTGCACAACTCCTCTTGATTACAGGATGCACTTTTCTCTGAAGACATGACAATATCACCAGTACAAATGAAAGTACAGACCTTTGTGTGCTATTAAATTCTGTATGTGAAAGCATTTAAAATGTTACAAGTGGATTGTACTCATTTGCAAGTCACTTTCTCCTCCAGAAAATGTCTCTAGAGTTACTATAACATATTGTGCCAACAGAGTTAATCTTCATATTGTAATTAAATTTATACAGAGATGTTTAGATAAATTAAATACAGTGCACTATAAATAGATGTCAAGCTTATGAATAATTTGTTTTTCACAGAAGCTTTGTTATAAATTCACAATTGTCCACTATTTTCTTTTCTGGACATTCTAGTTATTAGCAGATTTCCTAGGAATCTTAAGATCTGGAATCTCAAAAATTTTGAACCCACTTTTACAAACTTGAAGTTATAAAGTAAAGAAAAATCATTACTTCAGAACGGCTTTCATTGGAAAATACTATATTATTACCTGGAGAGACCTGGAGGCAGAGTGTGAAAACACTTTATTTTCAGCAGGCATCATGATGGAGAGACTACTCTTTTCTTTCACTCATCAAAGTTAAATGTAAAGAGAAAGTTTTCTATCCCTTCCTTCTATTTTCAGCCCATTACTTCCTCACAGAATTCTCAATAATGCCAAGGGAATGGAAATCAGAAACCAAGGTGTCTTAGCTTTGCAGTGAGTTCTCTGCCCTTCATAATTCACAAAGGAATATTCCTTCTCCTTATTTTTATTTTGCTATCATTAAGTTTAAATTCTTGTCTGTATTCCTGCCAAGGACATCCAATGTAGGCTCACTTCCCTAGGTACTGTTGTTTTAGGATTCCTTCCATCACACTTTGAATGGAAGAAACTACCTCCTTATCTTGAAGACTCCACTTGCTAGATCCTTATGAAAAAGGTGGAGTCATGTATTCCCAAACTATTTCTCCTATAAAATCACGATGGGATATGCCTTCTCCATAGCAAGTCATGTAAAGTGGTTGGTGCAGTTAGAGAAGGCAAATTACTAGGCCTGGATTGTTTGAGGAAGAGGGAATTGGTGCATGGAAAAAGCAGGCAGCCACAGATAACAGGGGTGCATTATCCCAGAGAGGGGTTCAGGGATTTTCTGAACAATGACATTTAACTTGTGGCTGCCAAATGGTCTCACATAGCACCAATGTTCAGTCTAAAAGCTGGCTGTTTTGAGTATGAGCTGGGCAAAGTTTTAGGTGGCAAATGAATTTTGAGGCAAAATAAAATTTGGATCACTCAGTGTCTTTTTTTTACATCCCAGTACAGCATAAAACTAGGACTGTACTAGTGTATTAGAATAACACTAATCTGCTATGGGGAAAGGAGAAGCAGAAAGAAATACAATCATGGACATAAAGAGGCATTGATAAAAGTGAAGAAAGGTGGTCTCTAGGGCTCATCAAGAAGACAAAATTTTGATTTTTTTTTATTTGGGTTTTTTTTGAGGACACTTTTTCTTTCATTCCCTTTCTTCACGAAAGCTATTAGTTTTTCTAATAAAACTGTGTAAGGGTAAGAAATGCTGCTGGTCTTTTTAGGAGGAAGAAAAAATAAAATAAATCCTAGAAGAGGTAGAAATATAAACATTATAATGGTCTGTAGTCAAAGCATTCCAGAGGTAAACATTAAAAATGTACAAAACATCAAATATATACACTCTATTAAATTTCATTTACATTGTCACTTAAATTTTGTTTTCATCATGCTGGAGTAGCAAGGAAGAACTGCACTTTATTATAAAAAACTCCTGCCATATGGATGCCATATTTTTGTCAAGAAACTGCATCAAAAATGCAAATGAAAAAAATTCAGATCTCAGAGAATGTTCTAGATTCTACAAAAAGTAAATAGACATATGAAATAAATTCATACTAGAACAGTTTTCTGTTTAGTTGATCTTGCTTCTGGACTGTCACTGTTATGCGTTTAAAATAATGTGAGAATTTAATCTTTTGCAATACAGCTTTTTACCTACCTTGATCCTAAGAGTTTTTTCTACAAGACGTTTAAAGTTTTGTTTTGGGAGAACAAGCACTTTTAGCTGTAAGGAAGGTAAGTTCTACTAGCAGTTATTTTGTCTGTCCCTAGTGGTACGTTGGACAGAGTTCTTTAATTTTGCTTCTCTCTAGAGACTTTGAAGTGGAAAAATCCCCTTTATTTTACCAAAGTAAAAGATGGTATCTTTTTTCAGATGGATAAGAAATGACAGAGATATAATATTAATAGTATTCTTCCAAGTTTCCTATTTTGTATTCTTGACTTTTAAGTAAAAAAAAGGAATTAAAAAAATGGAAAAAGTTATATGTGGAACTGATATATGTGAGTTTTCAGTGGCCATAGATTACAAGTAGGCCATTTTATTACAACAACCAACAGTAAATTACCTTTTTGGAACTATTAATTTTCATTGTTCTTTGGACGGGAAAGTGGGCCTGTTAAAACCCTTTTAATCTGGATTTAATCAGAAGGGAGAAAGACTTTGTATGATCTGTGATAATTTACCTAAAGAAAACAGGTTGCAGACAATTTAGAAATTGACTTTTGACTTTGACCTTTATTTGCAGAAAGATGATTGTTCTTCTGTGCAGATTTAGAACAGCAGTTTTTCTTTTGTCATCAATTTGCGCTGACCCGCGTATTATTTAAAGAAAGATAATGTAAATAATATAATTTTATCAATTTTTGGAAATTCACAATTTAATTCATCATAACCACTTGTTTCTGTGATGAGGTAATCCAAGTAAGTTTTATTATATGATGAAATGCTTTGACATTTTCAAATCTGAGCATACTTGTGCTAGGCTAGGGACTGATCTTGATTATGCTTCTGCAATCATAGAAGTGGTTTACAGAAGCTTGTAATTTATAAAGCGATAACACATTGTCCTTCTTTGTCCCTTGTCACATGTGTTTATCAACATACTTGTTACTTTCAGTTGTGTTTTCATTGTTCCCTGTCTCATTCTCTTTTTTCTGATCATCTTGTATTGACTCCTGATTCCTTGGCTCATATTCCATTTTTATTAAGCCTTGTCCAGTTGAGTGAAACATACTTAGTCCTCTTTCTGGCAGACATACAAATGCTTCAATGGTTTTCTGATGATGTATTCTGCTCCTACTAGAAGAATTTTATGCCTTATAGTCATGCAATTTTGTTATCTGGATATGGCTTCGTTACCTCTACTTCTTAGTTTAGTTCTTAGATGAATGTTTGCATCCAAAAATGTTATTTTACTTTGTAATTGAGTTGTTCTATGAAACTGTGTTTACTGTGTTTTTATAATATGGTATTCCTTTTTTGGTCTACTCTTTATTGGTGTAATGATTTTGCTTTTTAATAGCAGCTTTGTAAAAAAAGAATAGTCATTTTAGCACTTGTATATTGAAAACCAAATACAAAGGGAAGCAGTGATGCTGCTGATTTTGTGGAAGTTATCTTTTTTTTTTTTTTGCCTCTGCTTTTAGAGACTACAAAATATAAAATATTTTTACTATACTTTGGAGTATTCTTCTATTTCTTACCTATGTGACTATGTAGGATGGTCATTTTCTTGAGTTATTTTGACTGCCATTGCTTCTAGAAGTATCTGTTGCATCTTCATCTTCCTTCTCTGCTTTTCTGCTGATACCCCAATACAAAATGAGACAACCAGCTGCTTCATTTTTTGAATTTGCCATGATCACATGCAATATCAGTGACAGAAAGAAGTAAAGACAGGTCATTTTTTTCTAGCATTAGCCAGGGTCAAATCTACAAACTGACCCCAAGAAGCTTGCGGCCAGGAAAATGTGAAAGAAACTCCATCTCTTCCATTCTACTCTTCAGTTTTGCTCATGGCATGATTAGTTTATATAATGCTATTTTCCCACTAATTCTGGTTGGATGGTAAGCAGTTTGAAAGTCTTCCTGCTTTCTAAGCATCCTTGAAGTACATTGGTTTTCACTTCACTTTTCATAGGCATAAAGCTTTCTCTGCTTTAAATTGAATTCCTCTCAGGCCTGGCTTGATCATTCTCACATGATCAATACTGGTTTTATGCAGTGTAATCATACCATAGATCAGTGCTAAACCTGTTTTTTTGGTTGGTTAGTTGGTTGGTTGGTTGATTCGTTGGCTGGTGGGGTTATTTTTGAGCCATGTGTTTCTTTGGTGTATATAATTGCCACCAAATTAATGAAAGTAAATATTCTTTCAATAGAGTATAATTCAGTGTGATCCTTTTCAGTTTCAGTATTAAAAATACTTGCATTTTACTGTGAACATGATATTTATCAATAAACCAGGAAAAAATTCCACACTCAATTGCTGTACTGGGTCAGGCTGGAATGAGGGGAACTTTCTTCATAACAGTCCATGCGGTGCTTGATTTGAATTTGAGACTAAAACAGTGTTGCAAAAATTTTGACAAACTAGTCAAAATTTTGGCTATTGCTGAACAGTGTTTGCATACCATCATGCCCTCCTCCCTGTTCTCCCTACTATTGGACAGTAGGAGTGGGATGAGCAAGTGTTTGTGAGGGGACAGGACAGCTGGGAGGAAGCAGAAGCAGGACAGCTGGCCCAAACTGACCAAAGGCCTATTCCATACCATGTTATATACTGCTGAACAATAAAAACCAAGGAAAGGAGGAGTAAGGGGGGACATTTGTAATTACAGCATTTGTCTTCCGAAGCAATGGTAGAGGCCCTGCTTCCCAGGAGGTGCCGGGAGATCTGCAGTGACTGCTTTCTGCTTTGCTTGCATGAACAGCTTTTGCTTTCCCTGATCTTTTTTTTCAATCTATAAACCTTCTCCTCTTCCTTCTCATTTCTCCCTATGTTACAGAAGAGGGAAGAGACCATGACTCAGGATGGGTTTTGGTTTCCAGGCAAGATGAACCTACCACAATTATTTGCAAAATTTAACCCTAACCTACTTGCTCTTGAAATGGGTTTAGAAATATGGACAGATATTTCCAAGACTTTTTGTAGGAGACTAAAAAATATTTTTCATCCCTATTTTTTATCTCTGGTGCAAGAAATGAACGAAAGAAGAGCTTAAAAAAGATGCAACTCAACTTTTATGCTCCCTGGGTGAAATGCTGGCTTGCCCAAGTTGAGATGGGGATGGTGTGGTGTTTCTTCTGTATCTGTGTAAGACCTGGCAATAAATGACTTCATGGAGGAGGGAGCTGCACTTGGGAGGCTCAGTATGAGGGTTAGTGCACTGTAGGAAGTGGGAGGCTTGCAGATGAGGCTGAAGTATGTTCATCCCCCACAGAAAATGCAGTCAGGGTACCTGCACTTGTGTGTGAGGGGGGCAACTACTGACACATCTGGTCACTGGGGGACCTGTGCCCATAACTCTCCCTGTGAATGAGGAGAGAGATTAGACTGTTGGCTGTTTGTTGAACTTTCTAAGTGGTTAACACGATGGTTTATCTCTCGCATTACTGATCCAGATCCCAATGTGTAATTCACTCACTGCTGGTTAAAAACATCATTAATAAATCAATGAACTGCCTTGTGATCTTGTTTTAACAACAGGTTTTCTCTATGAAAATTCACTACAGAAAACTCTCAGATATGGGTACAAAGCTTTCATGAGTTTCTTTGCTTTGCTCTGCTTTTTAGATATTGGATTTTAGTTAGTTCTTCCCTTTAGCATTTTTTTCCTTTTCTGTATTTCATGCTTTAATATCTTGAATCAAAGGATCCAATCAGATATTGGATAGTATAAAATTTATATAAATTTATATATTAGGTAAGGAAATATACACTAAGAAAACCTTCATATATTTGTCCTCCTTTTCCAAGAAGGTGTGAGATTTCCTGCTAGCTACCACCTACTAAACTTAGGGACTTTGTTTTACTGGTGCTGGTGCCCAATAACAATGTCAAGTACTTCTCTTTCTTCCACTGTGCAGAAGATAATAAAATAATGATGCCTAACTCCTCCAATGCCCCAGATAAGATAAAGCTTTCTTGTTGAGCAGTCTGTTTAATTCCGTCATAATCAAGACAATTGCTTACAATTTAAGTTGCAAATGCTAACTTTGTTATATAAGGCAGTGTGGTGAGCTAAGTACAAGGAGGAGGGGTGGATTAAACAGTTAAGGTAACAGTTATTGAAAAAAATCCTGCTCAATTAATGGACATATGCATGGTAAAATTTTGTGCACACTTTGAGAACTACTTATCAAACTAGATTGTAATAAAAAAAGAATACAAAATAAACCCAAGAAAAAGGCAGCAAAGCGTAAGTGTTACATCCAGATAGAATCCACTACTGAAGATGACAATACAAGCTGTATTCCCATCTATGGCTGGGTCTTCTCACTTCATGAACCAATCAGTGTTGCCAGATGAGATGCTGATGTTACAGAAGATGAGAGAGTAATAGTCAGAGTGGCTCAGTTTTCCTTTCCACTTCAGTTATCCCAAGTATTTTATTTTTTCTTTGCATCAGTCTTTCAAGGAACCAAAATAGATTAAGTATTTGCCTCTTGTCATTATTTTATCCCTCATTTAGGCTTCCTTCTCCATGGATTTGTTTTGGTCCATTGATTTCCAATTCTTTTCTCCTTTGGTAGTAAAAGATGATCATAATGCATGAGATGCTAGTGAATTTTTTTGTGTGAAAGGATGCAGACGTTTTGTCCTTCATTTAAAAAATGGGTTTATATAAAAGGATGAAATTTGCCAAAGTCTTAAAAGTACAGGGCATGATTCAAATGGTTCATAAGCAACTCAGTCATATTTCAAAATGTTACACACAGTAATTAAATTAGAAGGGATCTGTCATATACTAAGCATATTTCACAGAATCACAAAATATTTTGAGTAGGAAGGGATCTTTGTCTGACACTATTTTAATTGGTAAAGATTAATGGACATAATCCTGCATTTAAAAGGGGGAGAATATTGGAGAATATTGTAACTTTGTGATGAATGGCCTAATGATTTTTTTTTTTTTTTTTTTGTATTTGCAAAGATTTTGGTTATGTTGTTGTCTTTTCCTCTTTTGTGATTGAATCATACTGGAAAAAGAACCAGTCATTAATATGTTTCACAGCCTATCTCCTCTGTCTGACTCTTAGGTGATGTATGAGTACATCTGTCGAAGAAAAGAAAATTATTGCAGTGAAGATTTTCTTTAATATTCCAAACATCTTGTGATTTAGGTAATGCCAATTGACAGCAAGGCCCAGATTTTTAAGGTTAGATCTGTCTGCCAGCTTGGCATTTTGCAAATGTGGTATAATGTTTTCTACTTTTCTCTCTTAGTCATCTAGTATGATATTTGCAAATTGCTAAATGACTTAAAAGTAATTAAAATGTAAATTGAGAGAAGTACTATCTCTTATGGGGAAAACCAGATGACTACAGGGTAAGTGGGAGATTTATTGTGTTTAGAGCTGTGATTTTTAAGAACTTTTATCAGTCAGCTCTTCTGGACAGAATAAGTTTTGTGATCAGCAGGGATGGCACTAAACACATCAAGGTGATAGAAGTCACTTAGGGAAATAAACTCCATGAGTTCATTCAATTAGAGTCCAAATATATCAACTTCTGCATTAAAATTATTATATAGATAATTTTCCATTTGGTAATTTCATGGTTTATGTGATTCATACTTGAATTAGTCTGAAGTTAGTCAACCAAAGTGTAAAAAATTTTTGCCAAGCTGAAAAGTGATTACAGAATAACTATAGAGTCTTACTTACTTTTAAAAATTAAAAGGACACATACAAATTAATACAAAAACTGCTATCAAGATGCCTGCCCACAACTTTAAATGCCCTAAAATAATTAGACAATTTTAGGCTATGCCTGCATGAGACAGTTCAGTTGCACAAAAGGAGTGGACGTGTAGGGTGCAGTGGTTGGCATTTAAGGTCTTGGGAGGACTGGGATGAGGTAAAGTATGATTCAATGGGATTCCTGCGGCCTCACTCCAGCAAGCTGAGTGCAGGAACCATGATCCTAGGGTGCCTCTTCTGATGAAGAAGTGATCAGGAGATTCACAGCAAAACCACAATGAGATCTGAGGTACAGCTCTCTTGCAGCAGCATCCTTGAGGTCCCAGTAAACCCACGACAAGACAACCAATTTTTTATGCAGTTGCACAGGTTTCTGTGGCCCAGAGAGACTTTTCTCAGGCTTCCATTAGCAGATATTTTTCAAGCTGTACTAGAAAACCTACAAGTACAGCCAAGGACCAGACAAAGATGCTGGATGTCCCTGAAAGCCTTAGAGACCTAGAGACCCTGTCAAATACTACTCAAATATATGAAAGATCTTATCCACCATACAAGACTGCTGTCCTTGTATGCTTTTGCAAAATCTGCCTGATTTTATAGGCATCACTGGGAGTTTGGAGAGTGAAGGCATTGAAAATACTGCCAAGTTTTTAATTGTGTTCATTCCCCAGCTCAGTCTTCATCTATGCAAAACTCCCAGGAGTCAGCCATAATTTAGAAAATGTTGGCTGGCATATGCTTGCCATTAAGTACAAGTGGATGCTAGTAAAATTACCTATATATCTGTTAGACATGCGTTTAAGGACCTTTCTAATTTGGAAATTCAGGGGGCTTAGAATAATTTTTATGGAAATAAAATATAGTGACACTTCTCTGGTTTTATAAGTATTTATAAGAGTATTTGTGAATTAGTGCTTTCAACCATACCTTAACTCTGCTATTATAAAATCTAAACCTTCCATATGATTAATATGACATTTTTAGCAATCAAATAACCAGTCTGTTTGTGATGAGACTATCATTTAGATATTTACATGTGTCCATTTTTGTCTGAGAATAACAGAATTTGTGTTTGGATAGCTCATCTGCACAGTTCACCTTATTGAATGTTAAAAACTGAGAGAGAATTACTGCAACATTGCATATTTTTTTTCTCATCAAAGAAATAGATGAATGAATAATTTTTCTGAGACTTGAGAGCTGAAAGTGACTCCATATTTGATTATTCTTAAAATACTTTGTGACAAATCAATGGACTTTAGCAATGAACATCAGTTTAATAAAGTATGTGTGTGTGTGCATGCCTGTGCATGAGCAAACACCCTGGAAATAAAAATAAATTTTCAAAATACAGCTATTGCCAACAGTTATTATCCAGTTGCCTAAAGTATGAAATTCTCAAAAAATTATGCATGTATTCAGTTCTTCATTGTTTTGTTTAAACCAGCTCATGACAGAATTTTAAATAACTAAAGGCAATTTTCTGAAATGGCTGTCTGGGAGGTGAGGTGAGAGTAAGGGCAGTGCACATATAACAAGTTAGCAGATATTTCCAGGTTTTCTTTCACAACATAATAATAGTAATTTATACCAGGCAGAATGAGTTTTAATTGAACATCTTTCAAGCTGCAGTACATGAAGTAGTTTGGATTAATATTAGCAAATGTGGAGAGCTAATGCTCAGTTTCAAAGCATGCAGTAACTTTGTGTTTTATCAACATGCCAGACTGGAGCTTACAGCATATTTGGCATATTTACATATTCATAATACACTGTTACTGTGCAGATTTTACAATGTCACATTGGCATTACATGGAGAGAAAATGCAAAAACAAGTTAACATTATGGCTGTTTATAATCTCCAATATTTTTTCCAATTGTCTTTATTTACAGATGGCTTCTTAGGCCAACAGTTTGCACAATAACTAATCAAACTATTTTGTTGCTGGCTCAGAATGTAATGCTTTGATTAGAAAATTTACTTTCAGATCTATATTTCCCATACATAACTAAATTGTAGTGTAATTTGTAATTACTTGTTTCTCCACGCAGTTCAAGTTGGCAGAATTATGGATGAATACTCTAGAGAGAAAAGAAGAAAGACTCAGGTTCAGTACTTGAAGTTTTGGAGTTATTCACTCTCACAGAAGTAGTGAAACCACAGATGTATGAATGGCAAGATGCTTATTACACAGATGTAGTCTATAACTGAGCCAACCATATTAATTCCAGTTCACTTATAAAAGCAGCAGCCTCTCTGTATTGTCATTGGATCCTCATTTTTTGTTCAAGGGAATTGGCTGTTTAAAGACCCACATTGCACTTTGGTGCTTTGCTCACTAAGAAGTGAATGTTGTGATTTATTTAAATAATGTGTCAATTCTATCCTTTGATTTGTTTTTAGTCAGCACATATTGAAATGTGCTGCTGTTCCTACACTTATTTAAAAGCACAGAGAAGAAACACACATACACATATATGCATGTTTATTTTATTTATGGTTGTACATACGTACATACATACATACATACATAACACATACATATATATATACACATATGTCATAGAGTGCTTCCAGAAAAGAAAAGGGACAAAATCAGTATAATATCTCAACCTTCAAACAAATATGTTAATTTGAATTGCAATAGGCAAGACTCCTTGATCTTGAGAAGTTCAGGCCATGAGAAAGCAATATGTGCTCATGCTCTGCTAGTTAAAGCACAACATATTCATTGTGGAAGCAATGGCCCCAGACTGATTTGTCTCGCTTTCACACTCTGTCAGAGTATCCTGCTTTCTTCTTTGTATAAAACATGAGCTAAGAATATTTCCAAAGGATACATTCCTCCTGATGAAAGAAATGTAAAAGAAGGCAGGAATGTGATTAGTGTTGATAAATCTGTATTTGAGTAGACAAACATAACTCTCAGGTTCTCCCAGCAATCACATAACTTTTACAATATTAAAAGCTACCATTATATATCCTTGCTTTATTGTGTGATTTAAGGTGAGTATTTCTTGGAAGAATGAACATGTAGCTACTATTTTAAAGTCTTAATTGCAGAAGAACTAAATGCCTTTCTTTCAGTCTATGACTCCTGCTTTTATTTCTTTCAAGTGCAGAATATCAAGAGCAGAAAATGTTGCTGTTAATCCTCTTCTGATTTCAAAATTTATGTGACAGTGAATGCAATTAGTCCATTTTCCCATTACTTTTCCTGAGAAAATATGCACAGGCATGACCAAGAAACAGCCTTGACTTCATAAAATAATATTTCAAACTCAGTTTATAAAACTTTAAAATAATGATTCAGAATTTTAAAAGATCTATCAAGTGGCTTAAATTTTTCGTGCCTCTGTAGCTTTTCTCTCAATATAGCATTAGAGTATCTCTCAGATTAAAAAAAAAGGCAAATGTACATGTCTAATTAATTCATGTTTATTTTGATCACATCATGTTACCTCAGACCAGAACAACATAACAGAAAGTGACGGAAATGCAACTTAATCTTATACTATGCTATTTATTTACAGTCAGAAAGATGAACTTTTGGAATGAAAATAAAATTAATTGAAAGTTCATCACCCCCTTCTCTTCATGACTCTTATCTTCTTTTTTCAAAGGCAAATACAAATGTGGTGGTGTTATTTGGAAAATCCTTTTCAGCAGAACCAAGTCACCCTGAAGAAAAGAGGCTGGATAGAAGAGGAACAAGGGAAAATATAGGGCATTACATTGCCATTTATCAAAAACCACTTTGTATGCTGCAGAAGGCTTCCTAAAGATGATTATATTAAGAGTGGCTAAGCCTTGCTTTTGCTTTATACTTCCAGTCATTTTTAAATGTAGAGTTTGATAGCAATGACCATCTGTGGCATTCAAAGCCCATTAATTTTATTGCAGGTATAGGTATGTACCAATGACTTACAGAAGGTGACTGTAGCCCAGGTTAGGAAGACTGGCTTTTCAATTATTTTCAGATGTCTAAAGATGAGTCCTGATTAATTCCATCTTGCTGAAGCAAGTAAGTTTCAAATAGTCAGATAACTAAATGTATCATAATGGAAATAAATAGCAGCACCTGCATATTGAGCTGTCCCAAGTCATGACCTGGATAAGGTTCTTTTCCCAACAAGAAGTGATTGCTCCTGGAGCAGTAAGAGGAGAGCTCAGGTAAGTGTCTAGTTAAGTAAATGGATCTAAGCATGGATCTGTCTTATGCTTAGGCAATTAAACACTTCCAAACCTATCTCAGGACTAGTTTCAATTATCCAGCCAGAAAAAAAGCTTGCATGTACATGCCAACTCAAGGATGCTCCCATTCTTCCAGAGAGGTTTGTAGTCACTTGCATAATTTTCCTTCCTGTCTGTTTCTATCCCCATGTGCCAATAAGTCAGAGGTGTAAGAAGTGTAAGCAGGTATGTTTGTTCTTTCCTGTCCTCAATTTGCAGCAGCCAATAGTGTTGACACTAAAGTAGGCTGCAGAGAATTGCCTTGTTTGGTGGTAAGATCAGAAATCAATGGATACCTTCCAACCAAACAGAAAAGCTAAATGCAGTGACTATTCTGTGGTATACGAAGTAATGTGTACACCATACTGCTATTCTGGAAGGTACTTCCCAATGGAAACATTCATTATTATCCAAGACAAACATTTCTCCCTGTGAGCCACAGCCTGGACGTGTAATTGAAACAGGCAAAATATCTGTTCTCTCAATTATGTCGTGCAATAGATGAAAACACACAATATGTGTCACACAAATAAAATTATTGGGTTATTGCCAATCTGTTCTTTATTCTGCTGTATAGCACTTGCAAAAGGTATAAGGGTGTCTAGGTAATTTTTTGTGAAATACTGGGTTCCAGATCCTAAGCAATTTCTTTTGACTGTAGTGAGAGCTAGAAAGTTACCTTTCTGTGTACTGCTTTGAAAATTTAGAGGCAGATGTCATGCAGCAGGGAGCAAACACTGGCCACAGAAGATTTTCCAATGCTGTGGTGTTGGTAACATATTTAAATATTTGAAGGAACTAGCCCAGTCCTTTATTTCTGATGTCAATTGACAAATTTGACTGCCTCACCTTTGCACATCTGCACCTTTCCCTAAAAAGTTTTTCACATCCAGATATTGCTTAAAAGTGTTCTTTTTTCTCCCTTGTAATATTTAAATCAGGGGGTAGTACAAAAATAAATGTGTTCTCACAGGTTTTGGATGGCATTGCCTGTCAGGAATCATGAAGGCAGACTCCTTCACTCTTTTTCATTTTTGGATATTATTACTGTAGACTATTCTCTATTTATTCCAGGAGCTATGATTTCTGTGGATAACCTAGATATTTCTTAGATTTCATTAACTTTATTTGTGACCTTTTTTTAGCAATGAATATCAGGTCACTGCTTAAGGATTAATGATTAGCTGGAAGGTACCAAAGTACAATGCATAGCTGAAAACTATTAGCTCCAGATTCTTTTGCACAACAAAACCATTCCTTTTCCTCCCAAAAATATTCAAAGCCACAAAAACACAACAGAATCTTGACAGACAAAGCCAGTAAATTTAAAATATTGTTTGATATACAGCTCTTAAATTTGAAAAATTATAAAGAACTTGTGCACTGTATACAAGTTTGGTTAACATTCAATCCATCTCAAAAGGTTTCTCTAATAATTAGTTATTAGTTCCTTTGCAACAGATGTACATTAAATACAGACTTCATGCACAAAAACCATCTGGAAAATGGTGGGTAGAAATAAAGAAAAAACAATGGAAGAAAAATAAATTTTGTTTACAATTTGTGTTTCCGTTTTTTTTTTCTTTGAGGTATATTCATAGGAACATCAGAACATTGAAAACGTACTGTGATAACACTTTAATGGGAAAAACCCAAGTCAGTTGAAAAGTAAGTATTCTGCCACTCTTATATGACAAAGTGAAACCAACCTATTTCTAAAAAGCATCTTTCAGGTAAAGTACCTCAAAATTATCCATGCTGAAACATAAAATAATGAGATGGAAGTTGCAGAAACAGCTTCAGTGGAATTTATAAAGACTACAAGCCTAAATAAATGGAACTGTACCAACTTGCTCACAAAATGTACATGAATTCCCCAATAGCATGAAAGGTAAGTTCAGATTTACACTGCAAATACTTTTCCTTTAGACATCCTTTTCATCTGTTTTGGCTATAACATGGCCATAGTCATTTGACTGTATCGAAGTGATAAAAAGGAAAAAAAACCCAAATCATGTGATGTAACTATTGATAATGTTTTACCATATCTAATAAACAGTATAAATTATTAGTAATAGCATATTTACCAGCCACTTAATATTTCTGTAAATAGTTTGGGGGGGAAAAAAGGCTTTTTTTCTACAAATCTTTATTTTATGACAAGAGGGGATTGATTACCACATGTGAGAAGACAGGTACCTTTTGCCATCTGTAAAGCTGATCCAGCAGAGCATAGGAAGAAGTCATGTGACTTGATGACCAGATGCACCTTGGCTGACTTTCTATGTGCAAAGGCAATATCTGGTATTTCTTTACAATTTATGCTCCTTTTTAACAGTTAACAAGGCAGATAAGGAATACTGACATCCTGTATATTTATGAGCTATGACTGAGACCTAAAAAATTGTGTGCATCTTCATTATGCATTTTTCACTTAAACGTAATTTCTAATAGTTTTTGAGTTATATAGACAATAATTAGGTTGCAAAATATTCAAAAATTTTTCTTGAAACTTTGAGAATTAAACATTTCTGTGAAACAGAGAGAAAGAAGATTCACTCTGCATCGTATGATCATAAGAGGAAAATCCTCAAAAATATCCTTCAGATTATTTAGATATATTTCCCCAGCTTCACTTTAATTCTTTATTTAGACATGATTTTCATTCCCAAATGATTATATATTTCCATAACTGGCCAGTTTTGAAATATCTATAGCATAGTCTACAATCATCCAGGTCATGGTTCTTGTATTTTTAATAAGAAAGAACTATAATTTCTTGGCAAATAACACAAGTAGCCAGTATTACAGGTCTTCTAATGGTAATGCTTACATCTGTCTTACATATTAAGTTATTTTATTTTGATGTGCTTATAAAAAAGTCTTACAACAAACTTGATTTTAATGTTGACTTGTTTTGTGGTTGGGTTTTTTTCTGTGTTTGTTTTTTTAATGAAAATATCAACAGAATTTAATGAAAATGTCAACAAATGCTTGCAGATGACAAAAGGATATTTTATGCATTTATAGTAGCTCCAACCACTGGTGAAATTAGGTATAAGTATTTACCATATTACTACCTAGTAACTGAGCAGAAGATGTGGAAATGTATGTGTTTGCCAATACAATGGACCAGGTCATACTAGGTCATTTTATGTAGGAAATAGATCTAATAGTCTCATGGGTAAAGGGTAATACTGTAAATAGGAAGTTAATAAATCAAGCTTAACTACACACTCAGATTATTCTGTCATGGAAGATCTGGTAGGCTGATGAAGTTGGACATCATTGGTTACTTTAACCACCATTTATTTTCTTCCTTGTGTAGTAGAGACAACATTAGGTTTAATTTTTAAAATATTAAATTAAAAAAAAATCAATTTCAATATATATTTGTATATTTAGTGCCAAAACATGATTCATAGTGTCTGTTGTGATTAGCTCCTGCTGGATAAACAGCATGGGGGATACTAAGTAAGAAACCCAAACAAGTGACAAAAACTCTTATGATCCCTCTGGTGACAAGCAAGCAGACACGTAGGCAGGACTCAGGGGTGCTGGTGAGAAAGATATCTGTCATAGACCCTAAATTCTAAACCAAGATTCAGGCTGGAGGAGAGACAGTCCTTTAAGGACAGAAAGGTCTGGGAGGTTGCTTTTTGCATACATTTTTATCACCCACCTTAGCAGGTCTGTTCCACTTAAAAAAAGCTTTAGTTATGATTCTGTCTTTTATTAAAGCTTATCTTTAGAGTGTGTAAGCTTTTCATGTGGCTTCTGTTATACTTGCTTTAAGCAATGTCAGACTTACCTAGAAGCTCTGGCTGACTCAAGGTCTTATCAGAGGTGCACTTAACACTTTTTTTCCAATTCAGAAATAGATTGAAAAAAAACCCCACTTGGACATGCTTTCTGGACTTAGAGTTTTATAGATGTGGACTTGCCTCACCAAGTTTTGATTACCTCCCTCAGTTTAAATAAAAATAAAATGTAGTTGGAAGGGCTTGGAATAGTTATTTATGTAAAAATGCAACTGATCCTCTGACATTGTGTCAAACTTTGCTGAAAAGAAGAAAATTTGAAAATCAAAATATTTAACTCCAAATGAACTGCTTCTTTATTCACTTCAAAGAAAGTGTTCAAGACTATATTTACACATATCAAAAAATGAAGCAAAACTGATCTTTTGTCTGAGCTTGATCAGCTGTCGGCTGCCAAATGCTGAGTTTTTGATTTTAGGCTACTGAACTTGCAACTCAGTGTCTCAGCTGTAAGAAGTATTCATGCTTTTATATAAGGATGTGGCTACTTGGAACTAGCTCATCTAATTTTGCTAAGGTTGAGTTTCTCTTGAAAATTCATAGGTGAGAAACAATAGATTCTGAAATGCCTGATTTGCATCAGATTTTCATAATTTTCCAGATTGCCAGAATCAAAGGATTTCTGAAACGAGCATTACTTGTTTTACTGACTTTTTGTGCCCTAGCCACAAGGAAAACAGGAGAAAAAGATTGTGCAGGATTCCATGCACATTGCTAATATTTTTTTCTTCTTACAGATTGCCGAAACAGACTACTTATCTTATTTCAGACGGGTTTTTGTCATTAGTCAGAGTCCAAAAATTTTAACACAGGAACATTTTTTTTCAAATACATTTAAATCCAGATTTTGAAAGTATTTGACTTTCTCCAAAGTTTTCTTCACTGGCAATCATTAGTTTAATATTCTACTCCAATCAAGTAATCTAAAAAATTTACTGTTAGGAATATAGCTCCCGTTGTCTTCCTTTAAACTGTGAAACCTTTTAAAAGTTTTTTAAAGATAAATGTTTTTTAAAGTTTTCTTCATTCCCATTGGTAATGTGACCCTCATATTTCCTTCTCCTCCGCAAAGTCAATATCCTCTCTAGGGTTACTACAAAATTACATATTCAGTAAAGCTTGAGGCATGTATTGTGAGCTATTTTTGTCTTCAATATGGTAGAGAGGATTTGAGCAAATTTGCTATCCACCTGCCCACAAACCACAGAACTCTCTGCATTTCTGTGAACAATTATATATCAGCTCACCAAAACCCTGCTCCTAAACCATCTTCATGACTTCAGAGTTTTGTACAATTAGGGTGTCAGTTGCTAGTCATAATGGTATTACACAGCCCTGCAACAACTTAGAAAATGAATGTGTTCTATCAATGAAACAGAAATTAATTAATTATGGGTTCCGGTTTGCTACAGAAGGTGTGACTAACTGTATTGATGCTGTATTGGTCTGTATTTAAACAGCATACATGAAGATTACTTGGAACAGTAGAAACATTAAAAATTAAAGGGCTTGGGGACAGCTTCAATCACAGAAGAATACTTCTAGCTACCAGATAATAATTTTAATGGGTGATTTACATGTAAAGCAACACTCAAGTTTCCAACTCACGGCAAATCACGTGGCATACTGCATAAAATAAATACGCAATGGAGATAAAAATATATTAAATATTATGTAGCCATGTATGGCTCATTGAATGTTTTCACATTTTTCATGTGATTTATTTGAAAAAGCTATGAAATAGTGTGTACCAGGGAAAACCTTTTTATAAGAAAGTATAAAAGAATGCTGGACAGTAACTGACAACAGGATACTAAAATGAAACATTAAAACTGATTTAATAATAAAAATACAAAAAAAAACTCCCCAAAAAACAAAAAAAAAGAAAAAAAAAGAAAAAAAAAGAAAAAAAGGGGGAAAAAAGAGATCTGCGCCTTTACTTAAGAAAAACAGTTAGACTCCCTAGTGCTACTATAAGTCATAAATAAAATAAGTTTATTAATCTTACATAGAAAAGACATGAATGAGCAAAGCTATTATTGTACCAAGCATTTTCTCCCTAATATTTCATCAGTATCAAGATGACTTTATCCAGGCAAATCTAGCATAATATTTTATCTACAACTCAGAAATGGACACAGAATCTTGAACATTTTATGTACCAAAACCAATTGCATATTATTTTTCTGACTTAAATGAACATAAAAGCACATCTTTACTCTTAAACCAATTTTTAGTTTAATATTCTTTAACACTCCTCTTGAAAATTGCTTTCAGGTTGTAGTAACAGCACTGTTGGTTTTTTGACCATGATATTTTCTGTGGCTAGCATGATAAGACACCTTTATAGTCTCATAAACAGCAGGTGTAAAGACAATTTATGATGTGTGAAATTTGGAAAACTTTGATAGCAAACATTTTTGGTTTGTTTACTCCTAACATTAGACCAATACCTCCTAAAATCAGAATATCATTCACTGCAGCACAGCCAATGCTTCTTGTATTAAATGCTATTCTCACTATTTTACTATCTACCCTCTTTTTTTTTGTTTATTTATTAGTATTTATAAAATATATTTCTTAGTATATCTACCTAACATATATATATATATATATACACACATATCTACCCATTGTTTGTTTCTTAGAATAAATCATAATCATTAAGGCTTACACCGCTCTTTGCATCCTGAAAATTCTTGTACTTTTCTTTGTACAAGCCAAAAGAGAAGCCATTTTGGGATGTCTGAAGCAATTTTGTCAAATTATTCTTTAAAAAGTAGCGCATCATTTTCAGAAAACATCCAGTGTCTGGTGCATGCAATGGAACAAACTTTGACTTTGTGACTTTAAATGTTTTACTGCACATTTTTGATGGTATCTTATATTACTTTTATTAAGAAAAGATTTGAGATTTCAACTATTTCTGTTCACCTGTTCTCTTTGCTCCCACACACTCTCCAGAGATCAATTCAAATACTTGGTTGAAGAAAATAATGCTTTTACTTTGCTAAGTGCTCACATTTATATAGAGACTTTATTTAAGGTGAAATTTTCTTGGTTACAGAATACTTCCTTAAAAGCTTAAGCTTTCCTCTCAGAAAATCTTTAGACCTTGAGATTGCATGATCTCCTCATGAAAATGGATTCTCATTTTCTATTACAACAAATGCTTTAATCCTTGGCATTTAAAAGAAAACCTTGAATGAATAAAAGCACAGGAGTGACATATCCAAGGAAATGTCTTTCCTACTGAACTGGCTGTATCTTTTGAATTAGAATTTGTGTAGTATTCTACTGATTTAGTGCATAAACTCAAATTATTTGTCAATTGTGTCTGTAATTCAGGTTTAATTTCTAACTTTAGAAATGGTTGAATAAGAAAAAATGAAGCATAAGTCACTGAAGTTTCCTATAAAAGATTTGATGCATAAGTATCCTGGGGCAATCAATTTTTATTTAATCTTTCTTATTTCTGTTAATAAATCTTCAACTAGACACTTAATATTTCAATTACACTAAAGAATTGCCAGATTTACATCTGCTATAATTATAAGGAGATTCTGGGAGTAATAAAAACTGCTCAAATATCTCAATATCAGATGTCTATATGTCTTTTAGTACACCTTAATGGTTTGTTAATTGTATTTAGGTCATTAAGTACTTTGAAGTAGAAATATCAGTTTGTTTTAGCTCAGTTAGGAGGAAACTAGCTACCAAAATGGGTAAGAGAACTTCAGAATCACAGAATCACAAAATTTTTTGGCCTGGAAGGGACCATAAAGATCATCTAATTCCAGCCATGCAGGAACAAATTCTAGTAGATGAGATTGCTCAAAGGACCATCCAACCTGGTCTTGAACACTTCCAGGGATGGGACAGATGGGACATTCTTAACTTTGCTGGATGACCAATTCCAGCGCCTCAACGCCTCACCGTGAATTATTCTTCCTAATAATAAGTCTAAATCTACCCTCTTTCAGCTTAAAGACATAAACCTTTTTCCAGTCACTACATGCAATTGTAAAATGTCCCTCTCCAGCTTTCCTTGCAGGCCCTCTTTAGGTACAGGAAGGCTGGGGTGTATCTCTTTGAAGGAATGATAGAAAATCAGAAAAATATTTTTTTGCTATAGCAGACATCAAACTGAAGACTGAGTTGAGTTAAAACTCTAGTTAATATTCACAGATTTAGATGAACCTGGTTTAGACTTGAGGTCAATCTTTGTGACCTGTCAAACAACATAGTACTAAGATTGTTGAATTTCAGCTGAAAAGAAAGCATGAAAGAATAAATAGAGGGAAGAAATATATTTCTAATTCTTTTATCTGCATACTTTTACCATGCTCACTTTTTTTTTGAGAATTTCCCTGAATCAAGAAAAGAAGCATAGCAAAAATTATTTTGGAAATTGTCTAAATGTCTCTCATGGCAACTAGCTAGTTAGGAAACACTCATTATCTGAAATTCAAATATAGACTCTTTCAAGTCCAGTGTAGCACTCATTAATTACCTACATAAATATATATATTATTGTATGTTCATGTCAGATTGCAAACAGTGATGTTTATTATATAACATATTATATTAGACTTCTTGACCTGTGTAATCATAAGAATTTGTAGCAAGGTTAACCTTTATTTTTTTTTTTTGTGTTGTGTTCTAAATAATTTCACTCAGAGCATAAGAGTGGAATTTCTTTCCTTCCAGAAACAGTTTAAATATATATTGCCTATATATATATATATAAGAGAAAAGGGAAACTCCATTAAAATAACTATAATAATGACTCTCACCACTTTTTTTTTTTTTTTTTTTTTTTTTTGCTTTAAGCCATAATATCTTCCTAAGCTTAGCGGAAGAAACTGAAAATAAAAATGCCTAGTTCTGTGACCTGGAAAGAATGAAATCAAAGCAGTTTTACATTAACTTTGTGGCATCAGGTGGTGTGATCAAAACTTGCTTGGTATTCTATTGTTTTACTTTAGGCTATCTGAGATATGTAATTTTTCTGAATCAAACCAAGCTCTGGAAATAGCATCCTATTAAAATAGTGGCTGAGAACTTGGATAAAGTTAAGATGAATTAAAAGGAAAATCACAATTAATTCTTCATCCAGAATTTGTTACTCCTTTTAGGTAAGAGGTCACTTTATCTACTCACTGCCAGGAAAACTTAAGCCAAATTTCTGCCATAATTGCAGTTTCATGGTCTGAATATGGTATGACTGAGGCCAAGATTTTAGAAATTAGAGAAATGAATTTGACGTTCATGTGGCAAAGAGATCTTTCCACTGTACTGGAAAATCTATTTTTTAAAGAAAAGAAAAAAAGATTGCAAAAGGCATAGCCTTTGTGCCTCAGGGCACAGGCTCACCCTCAGCTGATGATTAGGAAGTGAGTCAGTTAATGCACCATCAGCTATAGAGACTATCCTTGCTGTTTCCACTGAAGTGAGCCGGCCTAATTTCTGGTGGGAATAAAATGCTGAACCAGAGAGATCTTTGGTCTGATTTTTTATGGCGGCCCTGGTATTTCATAAAAACCCTTTTCCATTCAGTTCTGTAAGATAGTTTTAAAGGGTCATTTATTAACTCTCTGCAAACATATAAGGCACTTGAACCAGTAGAGCTCCAATTCCATCCAGAAGCATTAAACCTTACTAAAGGCTTTTAAAATAATTAATAGTCTGAGTAAGTTCATTATCATTTAAGATCTATTTTAGCTACACATATTAATATTCTGTTTTTGTTGCAAGGCTATTTAGATACTGCCATTCATTGATAATAAGTCATTTATTGCTCATTAACTGTTAGGATGGATGTAGATACTCATTATAGCAAGACAACAGACTCATTTAACTGCACACAGTACTTGATTATATACACGAACACTGACTGGAATGCAAATTTCCTTCTACATAAGTCTCATCTTGTTTGTTATTCTCACCATGGGATAAAGTATCTTATCTGCTGTACTTTTTTTCTTTTTTAGTATGTGTTAAATTGCAAGGAAGAACATAATAAAGATTCGTGATAATCTCAATTTGGGTAAATACTGGCACAAGAAATAAAGGTTACCTCACATAAACTGCTGTTCAGTTTTAAAAATGTTCTGTGAAACCATGTGTCCTTGCTTGACAGTTCTCCTTAAATCTTAAAATCTTAAAATAGATGAGATTCATATTTTGGAAATGTAAACCTTTAAAAAATACTCATTACACTGGTCTTGGACACAAGCTATTTTTTCTGCTGAAATACCAATACTGCGTCTTCCAGCTACAGAAATCAAAGGCCAAACTCTCCCAGTCAAATGGAAATAAATTATATTCTCAATCATTGTCTGCTCTACATTTGATGAAAGCTATGAATTCTTTTTCTCTGCATATCTGCACTTTCTTTGCTTTTTCTTTTTTGTTTTACCTGTTTACATTTATTGAAAACGTCTGTTTGTATATGCAGAAGCACTGCAATCATCCTTCTGTTATTAGCAAATACCATGGCACATCTATGACCGGGGCATTGTACAAGCCTTTTAGTCATGTAAGAAAATTACAGCTTAGGGACAAACCGAGGCTTTGTGTGATGGGTAGGTCAGGCCTACTGCTGTATCTCATGAAAGAAGCTATGACTCAGTAACACAACTGCATTTTTTAAATGCAAATAATATAACTTTGTGCTGTTTTCCCCTGGCCTTACTCAAGGCTTTCCCACTGCAAATATGTATAATTACACATTTTGCAAGATATAGGTTCATTCCCAGGTAGTGTACATAAGAACTTTTCTGTACGGTCAAAGATATTTGCTCTTTTTGGAGGTAAATAGCTCTTCTTAAATGCAAACATTGGCTCCACATACTCCTTCTTGAAATACAGAGGATAGGTAACAAAATTCTACAAAGCCAATTAAAAACTAGAAGGAGAACAGAGTTATGTTTTAAACAAGAAAAAAAACTTCATCAAGTCAGTTGACTCAGATTTGTTGTTTGGCTGGTGGAAGGCCTTGCAGAGATGCTATCAGCTGCCCAGAGCAATAGCTCTTTCCCATTCTGAACTGAGAAAACTGCATTAGTGTTTGCCACCAATTAACACTTACACATGCAGAAATTAAGGGGTTTAGTGTGGGTAAGGTCTTTTTATATGTCTTTCTGCATACTGAAGTAACCCCATTGAATCTGACATTGTGTTACATGCATATACACACAATGTGATATCTATATGTGTTGCATTTATATCTAATCTGACACACCCATCATATGTATATCGTTGCATAAGACATATCTCTACATGGTAACTTAACCAATCATATTTTACCTTTTCTTTCACATTTGGGTTTTATCAAAGTCCAACCATCTAGATTTTAAGAACAAAATTCCCAAATAAACATTCAGAAAAGAAGACAGGAAGAAATCTGTGTAGTCAAAACATAATTTTACACTGCAGAGTAGCTCCAATGAAAAAAGTTTGACTAGCCCTATTGGAAACCTTTGACTAGGAAGGAGACAAGATATTCAGTATCTTGCAGGACTAAGCGGTTCAAAGGTCTATGAAAAAAAGCCAGCACAGAATATGCTGTTTACAGAAAGTAATATTGGAGTCTCCAAGTGCTCCTAATTTCTACCAGCTGATTCCAGTTTTCCTGCTCATGTACTCTCAAAAGGAAATCACATTGAAAACTTTCTCTGTCAACATTTGTATTTTCTATTCTCTTGCACTTCCTTTCATATCCTTAGAAGTTTTTGTTTTCTAATGGAAAAATATATTTTGGAAATTCTGCTACTGAGAAAAGATGTGAGATTAACGCATCTGTGAATAGATAATATAAAAGACTATATTTTGAATCAGACACTGGAGAGCAAGAAGGAGACAACACTATAATACGTCACAGATTCCATGGCCAGAATATTATTATACTATGTCATGCTTCCAGAATTATGCAACTGCACGTTTTATTAGATGAATCCATTTGATAATTTCTATGTTTTAAAAAAATCTAATATTTAAAAATCCTTCTAGTAAGTAAATTACTACAAATGTCATTTATTAAGTGGACCACAAAACTGAAATTCCTGTAATTTCATTACTCTCCCCAAAAATATAGGAAACTATGTTTCATTATCCTAGTAAGCCATACTGAAACTTTCAATAAAGCAACTGCTACTTTTACTTCTCTTTAAAGTGCACAGTTTAATTGGCAATATGTCAAGGAAAATTCAATCAGATTGGTGGCATGATCAGTGACAACATTCTTCAAGTATTCTGATTCACATTAGAAATTGAAGACATATGTTGTGGGAGAAGATGCCTTAACAATGAAAATATTGCTAGTTCAGACAGATGGTAGGGTTTTTAGTAAGGAAAATGAGAACAAGAATATGACAGCTGAATAAAAGTTAAAACCTATTAAAACTGACAAGGTCAGAGATTGCATGGGACAAGGAGGAGGTGGATTTTAAAATAACTGTTAAAAATACTGCTTTAAAAAAGAAAAGTTTTCTCTCCTTAATGATCTTCATCATGAAAAATATTTGCATTTTTTTCCTAGATGCATAACTGGTGCAAAACAGGCACTGTTGGGGGGGGAAAAAGGCGCTGAAATTCATTCAAGGTTTACCTCTTTTTAGCTTGCACATCGATACTGCTTTATGTTCCTGGATTTTTTATTCAGAAGTACTCATTCAAGGCCAGACTGTGTAGCCTGAATTCATATGAGTGAACATGTAAGTTCTTCTGATATGGACAATAAATTTAATTGCTTATTTTTAGATTGGCAACACCGTATGGGATTCTCTGTTTCTTTCCAGTTCCAGGCAATGACTTTAAATCTTTGGCCATTATTTCATTTCAACTCCTTTTTTTTTTTTTTTTAATTTCAGCTGGTAAGTGTTTTTAGCTTCTAGTTAAGATTATTTGTCTATATGTCTCTACTTGATTAGGTAGACTTAAATTTGGTGCTAGGCATAAATTGCATTTTTCAAATAATTCAAATAAGAAAGCCTAAAAGAAAAATAAGAACTTGAAATGTAAAGCATTAAAATTACAACCATTTAAGAAAGCCCATCTCTATATTCCAGATTCCAATACAATTTGTAAATAAAACAGTTTAGTCAGTGTTAGATAATCTCATAAAAAAGATACAGAAAGAGTGAATATTCTGACTTGAGATAAAATGGTGTTATTTGTATGAAGATTAGTTTGAACAGATCCATCAGTTTATTTACTTTACCTCATGATAACACTTTTTCTGCTCACGAGAAAAAATTCTCCTCTATCAAACATTAAAGAACAATGTTATATTTATGGCCATGCAGGCTTGAAATTATTCATCCTAAAATCACATTTAATGTTGATAAAACCTTTAAAAATTAAACTAAATTTAGGAGCTGCTGGCTGTCCAACATTGAGGATCCAAAATGATACTATTCCAGAGTAGACAATATTTTTTAGAATTATAATGCTGATCCAGCCTTCTAAACAGGTCCCATAAGTTCACTGATGTTTATATCAGGCTTTTACTTTCTCCAGTAAATACTTTCTGGGAAATTTTTTTTTACCAAATAACTACCAATACTTGATATTATCTTTATTAGATGAGTGTCATTAAAAGGACAGAGAAAGTTGCAATATATTTATTGTAAAGAATTCTATACTCTGCCTAGCATTAAGTAAAATTTCATTAAAGGTCATCTTCTGGATGACACTGCTGCTTTACTGGGTATTGATCAAAAGCCTCTTTTAATAATTCTTATAACAGAAATAAAACACATGTACCCAGTTGTGGCATACTTATAGGCATGTAGGACAAACCTATACATCACCATCTCAATTCTTATCTACAGTTTTGCATACACAATCCTTTGGAGTGCTAAACTTGAAGCAGACACTTCTCCTTCTGTAGTATTTTGTAAAAAACTTTCATATCCCAGCCCTTCTTCATAATGTTGCCTCGTACCTTTTACAGGAAGGGAAGACTATACAGATGTATTATCCAGGCTTAAATGGATGCCAGTATCAGTGCAGAACAGAACTAAGAAAGTCTTGAAATCTGCTTTGCTATTGAGCACTTTTTCTTGACAGAATCTCATTTCAGATGGTGTGTTAAGGACAGCTGATCTAGCATGCAGGGGCAACCTAAATAGCAAGTCACCTAAAAATATTATTTCCACTTTTATTGGTGATTGTAATAGATCAGAATATGCATTATCTCTCTCAGTCAACCATAAATTCAACAGAATTCAGCATGAAAAAATAAAATCTATATTCTACAAAAAAAAAAGTTAAAATTATATACGGAAATCATTAGGAAACAAAGAAACTTCTGAGAAATTTCTCTTTGATTTTTGAAAATATTTATGTAAGAGAGAATGATAGGCATACATTTATATTTCCTTCATGAAACTTTGGGGGTTATGTATTCTGTAGTATGAATCTTTCTGCAACAAATTCTTATTACAAAAACAATGATATCCTTTTTTCACTCTAGTCATCAAATTATTACCGTGTGCAATATAGATGGGATTTCAGAATGCATTACTGACTGGACTTTATCATAGCAAATAAAGACTTTTCTACAGGAGTAAAAGTATTTTTATGGTGTGGACAAAGCTTTTCTTTCCCTTGTAAGATAACATCAAACCTCCATCCCTCAGGACTGATGTTTTTTTCCTGAAAGCATAATTCCTTCTGATCCAATTGTGAGTTCCAACTGTATTAAGACCAAGGGCTGGAAGTCTGCCACATCCATGTAGAATTTTAATTAGATAAAATTATGTGCTCAGACTTAAGCAAAGACTTAAACTCTTGTTCAGTCAGGATCTATGTCAGTACATTGGCAGAAGCTTAAAAAATAAAGCCAAAAGAACTTAACGAAAGAAGACATTTTTAAGGTAATGACTTCACCTCGGACTTCACTGAGTCTACAGTCAAGCCCAATAACTGATGAAGAAGTTTAATTTAAACATAGAATCAAATTTCTATGGTTTTTCAGACAGCACTGTGAGATGAAGCTTTGTTCTACTTGCATGCAAAAGAGTCCTAGGCACTTCATGAAATTAGAGTGACAAATTAGTCTGCAAAATTTTAAAAATATCTTGGAGTTTATATTTTTTTAAACTGTAAATAGATCAAACCAGA
Source organism: Melozone crissalis (assembly GCF_028551555.1). NCBI lineage: Eukaryota > Metazoa > Chordata > Aves > Passeriformes > Passerellidae > Melozone > Melozone crissalis. Next base: position 49,380,144 of record NW_026535820.1, read on the forward strand.
GAATCTATTATATTTGAAATTGTAAAAATTTTTGTAACCTAGAAACAAAAATTTCATGCAAACTGAATTTCTCCTCCAAAGACACTTGACAGAATACTTTCCTAATATCCAAATTAAGGCAACTAATTTTTCAGCATTTTGAATAGTTATATATTTTCTATTTCTTTATCAGAATAAAATTAAATATTACTTATATGCTAGCTCAAGCAAATCGACTTTCTTCCTCAGGAAAGCAAAATAAAGTTCATGAAGAACGCAGTCACTAACTGGAATGAAACATTATGATGAGTATATAATAATGCAGCCATTATCTTGCAGAGAATAGAATTCACACCCAAAACCAGGTATCTAACAAAATGGAAAAAAAAAAAAACCTCCTGCAACACAACACTTTCTCTGGTCTACTTTTTTTAATCTCCCTTTTTTTAATAATAAATAAAGTTTATATTTTCCTTATAGACATTTAAGGCCAAATCTTCTATCTACACTGCTTTGTTGCCTATTCAGAACTTCTCAGTGTTCTCCTCAGTGCATTTCTAGATCCTCTAAGGCATTTATTTGGTAACTCGAAACATTCAATTTTTGCAAGTCTTCTTTACATTAGGGTAGCCACAGCACATCACAACCAGCGTTTATATTTTAGCATAAACTTTCAGTTCTTTGTGCAGCGCTAATATTTTACATGCAAATTCAGGTTTTGAACTTAGAGAAAACAGTTACCTATCTTTTTCAAATGAATCTTAGCTCACCTTGCATTCTAAATAGTCATAGAATCATTGAGATTAAATAAAAGTGCTGTAGCTAGTAGAATAATTTAGAAGCTGACATAAACAGAAAAAGCAGAGATTAGTGCATAAATTATTGTATGATTTTCAAACTGAAGAAAAATGTTTGATGCAAAAAGAAATTCTCATCATATGACTGTTGCTTAAAGGAAAATCAAGTGGTCTGGAAAAATTAAGATCTACCAATTACAATATTTAGTTTTGAAATCATGTTGTTAGCAGAGGACACTGGGAGACTTAGAAATAAAGTCATCAATTTTGCCTGTTAATTACAAATGACTGGAGAAAGAGAAGACATGTCTGATTTTCCCCCCCAAAAAATGTTCTTTGATCTAGAATTGGGCTCTTAGCAGCCAAGGAAGTGAATGAAAAAGTTGTGTAGAAACTATGCCCAGAAGAAATAATTAATTCCTTCTTATTTAAAAGTCACATTACATTCATAAGTGGATCAGGAGTAATTTCATGATATCATGGATAACTTGAAATACAAATATGTCATAAACACATTGGTGTGCCGCAGACTGTAACCCTACTCATTAAATTTTCCAGTTTCCTGAACACATGGGGCCCTGCTATTATACCAAGGTAAACAGCTGAATTCACAGTGGATGGGATGTGAGGAATGTCGTGAGAGGCATCGTGCCTCTATTGACCTCCAGGGTTCTGCAGTCACACACTAACACCAAACATGTAGACTGTATTTGTAAAATCTTTTCCGGGATGTTTCTTCTTTGCTGTGACTTACAACGAGATTCCGGGTCATATGATCTGAGAAGGAATGAATACCCAAATAAAAATAAACTTTTTATTTTGTTTTTTTGAGAAAAAAGAGACCAACTAAATACTATACACAAGATTACAGCCTCTGCATTCCAAAGATATCATAAACTAGGTATGCATTAGATAAATTAAGAGAGGAAATATTTATCTATAATGTGAAAAGCAATTTTTAGGTGTCTTTGCACTCCTACAGAAGTGGCAAGTTCAAAATAAGTAATTATCATGCCTCTGTGTCCCCTGGTTATTCTGAAATGGAGAAGAGTGTATTCAAACCTCTCAGAAACTTTTGTTTTAATACACTTCCCAGTTGAATTTCTGAGTCAAAGGAGAGCTCTGAATCTGACACCATGGGTGTGGAGATGAACACTTTAAGCTACCAGGTCTTTAACTCCTCCTTCCATCACTCCTCTGTATCTTCTTACATAAAACACTTCTGGTTTTTATGTGTCACTCAGTAACGTGGTTTGATAACCCATTAACTTTTAGAAATTTTGTTTAAAACAAAAGACAATTTTTTGTTAAATTTTGCCTTGTAACCACTCTTAATTTCCAGAACATATGGCAGTGATCTTAGAAAGATTTTTAATTTGTTTCCTTTTTTTTAGTCCTCTTCCAATAGGAGAAAGGATGCATACTCTTAAATCATAGGTAAATTAAAGAATTTAGTTGATCACCAAAAATAAATTAAAATAAATTGAATGGAAGAGTATTTAGATGACAGATTGAAGATGACATATATCTCCCAACTACAAGTGACAATACTTTATTATCTAAAGGGAAAAAAGAAATCTGTATACGTGCTTGTCTATACCTCTAAATATTTTGGGAATATATAAGTAGAAGAATAAATGTGAATCCTCATTTAAGAAGGCTTCTATTCCATAATATATATTAATAGGGCAAAGGAAATTATCTTTAAAAAAATCTAATTAAAAACAGGGGACTTCTTTGCATTGCCCATCTTATGCTAGTTGGATTGTTTCTATGCAAATAAACTTAATGTTTGCTTCAGCTAGGTACCTAAAATTCAAACTACATAAACTTGTTGAACACTTATACAGCATAAGCAGCATAATTTATTTGGCAGCATCCTAATTAATTTGTATTTTACCACTTTAGAAGTGGGTTTGAGATGTATTTTACTTTTAATAAGCCTTATGTTACTGAGCTATAGCTTTGCCCTCACAGTTTTATATGACAAGCAGGATTACAGCGTAAAGAAGATAAATTAACTGTCCTACAAAATAAAGTGGATTCTCTGCTCCCCTTGGCTCTGGTATGCAGTCACTTGATGGCGATTTTCATCCACACTATTTGAATAAAAAAGTCTTAAATAAGAATAGCTTTTTAATGCTGTTCGTCACTTACATGATAATTGTACTAAAATTGTTGGCATTCAGAGGTCTGTAAATATTTTTTACAGTCTACTGAAGTGTTTTGATGCAGCATTTATCAAACTAAGGGAAAGACAAAGAAAAAATAAGATGCACTACTGTGAATTAAAAGATAACAAAGCCAATACATTAGCACTGATTCATAATGTTTTTATCTCTCTGCACTCAGCTATAGCAAGAAGTTATATTGCCAAAAAAGAATTATTCCTCTGGTCTTTGACCTTCCTTCCCTCCATTACCACCGAAAATTAGAGGTGAGGTAAACTCTTAATCACTGGTTTATTTGAAAAAGCACACAAGTAAATACTATTTGCTGGTATCCACAGCCTTCTTCATCCTTACACCAGCTTCTGACAGAGCAGGAGGCAGTCATATGAGTCAAATGTTTAGCCCAGAGCAAATGAAGTATTTTTTCATCAACACATTATTACAGCTTGCAAATTTAGCACAACTCTTGGAAGGAATGGAAATTTTCAGAGACAATGGCGTGGCCTACTTTTGTTAGTTGATTACATCAAATTTTGGCTTGGAGGTATTATTTGAGCACATTAAGCCCTGAAAATATATATTCATAGAAGAACATATCAGATAAGTAGCATACCTTTCTTTTTCCTTTCTTTCCAAAAGTAATGGTCTATAGGTTTTTTATTTTTTCCCCTGGTTTTATAATTGAATATTTCAGGCAAGAGAGAAAACTAAAATGTACATAAGCATTTTTGGAATAGTATGGTAACAGCAAAGATTGTTGTAATATCATAATTCATCAATTGTTATAGATCTTGACTGCTGCTACTTTCATATGTGGATCTCTCTAAAATTCTTCTAACATAGTGGCATTACAGGGTCAAGGGTAAGTTATCAAAGAAAGTTTTACATTTTTCTAGTAAACTAGAACATTTGAATGTATGTCAGTAAGAAAACACATGCATACATTACCGTATAATTTCTATTTGGCCTTACTGGTTGTGAGGCCAAACCCAAGACTGAATCTGCAGCAATTTCCTGAGGTTCAGTGTTTTGCAATGGAAAACTCATCACTGATAGTAAAGCTCAAAAATCTGTAATCAGAATTGTTTGGCAAATTTTAAGAAGCTTTTTTGAAAAAAAAATCTTCTTTTTTCAAAAAAGAAAAAAGAAGATCTTATATTACAGTTAAGTAACAGGAAAATAGTGAATGAAAATACATTTTGAAAATAAATTTATTACATTTTTAGACAGATAACTCAGCAATAAGAATCAATCAATTGACTGACAACATAAATGCCAAGAATTCTATAATTAAGGTGATTTTTCATAATAGCCTTGGAATTAAAGTAAAATCTGACAATTTATTTCTGGAGGAAATGGTAATGGAGATACATGACACCAGACTTAAATTGTGTATGGGTGCACTACTCTATTTTCTTAATGAGCAATAGTTTTGGGTTTTTTCACCAAAAATAAAGGAATCTTCAAACAATCAGCATAAGTAAGTTGAGTAAAGTGAATATAAACCAACATTCAGTCCAGATTTTTTTTTTCCCTGTAATAGCTCAGACTAAAAATTTAGCATATTCCCAAACTACATTATCAATACGCATACAAAGAGATCTTCCAGAAAAATCATCAAGTCTAAACTCAAAGAATAAAATAAGCCCATAAAATCTTAGAAAACTAAGGATTTAAGTTGTTATCTAAATTACTTCTTCAGCTCAGTCAGTTGTAATAACTCTTACTGCTTATACACAGACATTTGAAAATTACGGTTACAGCAAAGTGTTGACTGTAAGACATTAAACGTTGCCACAAGAATGAAGTCTTTCAGATGTTGTAAATGTTTTCTTTCCTCATATTTGGTTGAAATGTATTGCAATACATTTTCTTGACTGAAAACTAAGTTGATTCTTACTCTTACTTGTATTATCAAAATACTCTTAAAAGTCTATTAGAGGCCAGGAGCTCTTTGCCAAATGTGAACCAAGAAGACAATCCCCATCCAAAGAATTTTCAAACTAAGTATAAGACGAGACAACAGATGGTCTGAGACAGATGGTTGCAGGCTATGAGTGGTAAAATAAAGCCCAGAGATGATACTAGGCAGTGGTTTTAAAACTCTGTAAGTTTAACGATTGTCAGATGCTTTGAAGATAGCATGAGAAAACAGAATTTTAATTGGGGTTCTAAGGAATAGCAATGAAGATCTGAAGATATTTAAAGGGTTTTTATCATTGGGTGAAATTAGCATTTTTATTGTATATGTTTAAGTCTATCTATATAGCTATTCATATATATTCATGCATATATAGAAAATTGCCTGAAAATCTTGTAAATTATTATGACTTAAGTTGTATTTGGATACAAGATTCCCCTCACTAAGGTGAGATAAAATGACAGATGAAAGGTAATTTAGAAAATAACCTAAAAAATATGGTTCAGGAAACAGCTAATTTACCAGTTTGAGATAGCTTTTTGTTATCTTATGGCATTGGGTTTGCATGGACGAGTTTTGGCAGTGGGAAGAGCTGTAGGGGAGGCATCTGTCAGAAGCTGCCAGAAGCTTCCCCCATGTCCAGCAGAGTCAATGCTGATTGGTTCGAGGACAGACCCACTGCTGGCCCAGGATGAGCCAATCAGAAAAGGCAGTAGCACCTCTGTGCTAACATATTTAAGGAGGAAAAAAGAATTACAGTGGAGATGTAATTGTGCTCCAGTTGTGGAGGGAAGTGAGAGAGTGGCTTTGGTGGACACCTGTCATATATCCAGAGACATATTCAGGGTCAACCCACCATTAATCTAAGTCTATCTTTCATTCTGAAGATATATTCCCTCAGATAAACTGGTATTTTTAATCCAAATAATATTTGTGTGACTAGCTTCCCAATGTGAGTTCTTTTGAACAGTATCCCAGATGTGTCAGCTCTGAGAGGGATCTTACACTCTTTTGAAGGAAGACAGGTTATTGAAAAAACATAAGCTCCACATATCTTTGAAGGACGTTTCAGGGTTTTGCAGCTACGAGGAACAAGCAAAGAACCAAAATTCCTGCATCCAGTAAGACACTGAACTCTTGGCTCACAGGTGGAAATTCTGCATTGTCTTACAGTGTGCCTTGACATGACCTTCCATTCACAGCGACAAGGCTTTGTGGGGATGCTTCCCTGATTCCCATACCAATTGACAAGTGTAAATAATAAGCTACTGGTGCTGAAGAGGAAACAAGTATTGATTCAGACACTAATAACCAAGCAGCGCACATAATGTCAAAAAGCTTAGTTTTATCATGGTGTTATTTAAAAGGAGTAAATGCATGTTTACCACTTTCTTGTTTTAACAAACTTCTACCATAGGCTTGAATTACTTCATTTGGAACCAGTATCAAGAACCAAAATCCAACAAACTTCAGAAATTTTGTGGCAATATTAGTAGCAATTGGTTCTGGAAATTTTCAGTCAACAAGGAAAACCAAGTGATAGTTTGGTAGGTTGACTGTGGCTGAAAGTCAGGTGCCCATCAAACTACTGTTTCACCCCCTCCTTAACAGGACAGAGAGGGGAAAAAATAAGACAAGAAAGAACACAGCAGTCAAAACTAAGGTACTTTTATAAAGCAAAAGCAAGGACTGTGTGCAAAGGAAAATCAAAGATTAATCTCTACATCCTATCAACAGGCAATGTCCAGCCTGTTGACAGGCTTCCTGGGAAGTAGGGTTTCAATACACCTTGCAGCTGCTTCAGAAGATAAATGTTATAATGATACATGTTTCCCCCAGTCCTCCTTTCTCCTCTTGGCTTTTAGTGCTGAGCAGGCATGGCACGGTACAGTATGGTATGGTATGGTATGGTATGGTATGGTATGGAATATCCCTTTGGCCAGTTTGGAGGAAGGAGCAATACACCGCAAACTGTACAGAACAGTAGATCTGCCAGAATGCTTTAGTACCTTATGATTTTGATCTCATAATTCAAGAGAAATGCTTTTGGAAAGTTTTTCTGAGGTTGACTCTCACTAGGACAGTGGAAGTGTCTGACCTGGGAGCACTATGGCTGCAATATTGCCATTGCAAACAGAATAAGAACTGATACTAATTTTTATATGGACCACCAGTGGGAGATGTGGTTTGTGAATGACAGTAAACCAAGGTGCTACTGGCACTAAAAGAGTCCCTGGTCACAAATGAAGAGGCAAGTCCAGCACATTAAAGCACATACCTGTAGTACCCATAAGTTGTAGGGAAAAGATGAGATGGTTATTTGAAAGAGTATAGTTAAATATGAAGTGTCTGGAACAATTTCTGCTGGATGGGAAAGACTACATAAAGTTCCAAGGGAAATATAACAAGAAGAGTAACAGGTGAAAGACTACAGGAAATAGAGTGGACTTGAGCTTGGTACTTTAAAAGAAAAAGTCAAAACAAAATAGGTGCAACATAAGGTTCTGAGTTTGTATTATACTCATGTCTGCAGGCCTTCTGTTCCTTTCAATACATAGCACTTCCTTGGAATGATTAGTAAAATGCATCCTGACCAATAATATGAGATCTTCAGAACTGAAGGCTGGATATTTGAGTAAAAATGGGCTTGCCTCTACAAAACCATCAAATTGCTAATTGTAGTTTTCACACTTAACAATATTTTTTAAAAAATCAAGGAAAAAAAAAAGCATAATTATTATAAGAAATGCGAATTTTCTTTTTTGTTTTTGTATTTTGATTTTTTTTTTCTTTTGTCAATGCAGGGGAATGGTTTAACAAGTCTGCATTACATTTTTAGCTTTCTTTTTCTCTCCTCTTTTTTATCTAGCTTCATTATGAGACAACAAGCAAAGCAAAGAAAATCCATCTAAAATTTGTGGCAACTCAGGTCCTCACCTTGTTCACTATATAAGGGTGAATATCAAAATGCAAGCAAAAATGAATACAAGTTTATGAGGTTAAAAATAATATATATGCAAAACTGAAATAATTTTCAAAATGTCAATTTAAAATATTTTTAAACTTCATATTGTAAATACAAAATTTCTCAAATTCAGGTTAAAAGAAAAAAGTCTTCAGTTATCCTCCTAAATTCCAAATATTTCAATTAGTGTTAGACAAAAATTTTTGTTATGTAATCCTTTCTATATGGTATAATTCTTTCTATATGGATGTCTTTTATTTTTGCCTATATTGAGTAAACTGAAAATAGCTAAACTTGAAACAAAGCATAAATGTACTATAAAAGTATATAAATCCCCTGGTTAAATAATTAATGTTAAAAAAGAGTCTGTTTTATTTGTGTACTTTCAGTGCTTAGTGATTGGATGTTGCATTCTGGATCAAGTGAGTAATATTATTGCATCTTTGCAAAAAGAAATTAAGAATAGCTCATTTCCTTAGGCATTGGTTGTAAAATATCAATAACTTGGGGAGATAATATTTTTTTTTCTCTTTGTTTATATACAGATCTGGAACTTTCACTATGGTTCATGACAGCTTTTTGCAGAAGCATTTTGCAATGTCAAAGACATTTCTTAGAAAGCAGACTATGTATGAAGATGAGTGTTTACTTGAGTGGGAGGAATGTCTAAAAGTGTGCAGGTATTTTAGGATTTCTCCCTAGGTTTTTTCAGTACCTAGTTTTTAAAAGGCTTCAGAAAACTGATTTGTTAATAGCCTGACCAACTCTTAAAATAGGGCTACTAAGCCAAATGTTTCATTTTTCAGCTTCTGGATTTCAATCTTTGGAATCAGGAGGATTTGTTTCTATTTGTGTTTGGTCTTTTAAAATATATTCTCAGTGAAAAGGATATCACAAAGGTAATATTTGCCTCTGATATACAGGAACAGTATCTATACAGGTTTTAATATGTTTTGGGAGAGAATACAGGAGAAAAAATTGATTTTCTGATGCGTTTGTTATTCTCAAGACTCCTGAAATGATGCAAAGTGAGGAAAGATAATAATTGTGTTTATAAAGTCAGGCTTTGGTACATTAGATTTTCTCAATAATTAGTGCAGTTTTGAAAATAAAATAGTTACCAGAAAGAATCCAAAGTGTATACTAGCTACTAACCTAAAATAGCTTCTACTATGTGGAGTCATTATTTTTTAATCACATTTGATGTCTGATTTCATGTTCACTTCTCCTATACTGATTTAAGTAATTTTTCTCATAAGGTATGTTTTGGTCAATTTAACTACAAATTGATTTGTAAATACATGGTAAAATAGTTAATGGTTAGGTTTTTTCATTAATGCTTTTTTGAAAATGTATTGTGACTGCTCACTCTTTTCCTCCTGTTGGGAAGAATTGTATCTTTGAAATGCGTTCACTTTAATCCAATTGTGCTAGATTTTGAAACTATGATACTTCTGGTCCATCACAAAATATCCTCTGTATTGGGTCTGGCTGAGATGGAGCTAATTTTCCCATAACAGCCCTGCACTGATGGGAGGTGAGGAGTAGCAGAGAGGGCTTCCACCCCTCCCCTCTGTAAATCATATGTTTAAGAATTATAATCAAACTTCACATTCATCACACAATCGTTACTCACATCAAAAAAATCAAACAACCAAAATAACATAAAAAATCCCTCCACAAAAAACAAAATAATATCATCACAACACCAAATGGAAGTGTATAATTTAAACCAAATCTACTTGTTATCCCTTCACCACAAATATAACAAAAATTCCCCGTAATCATTCTACTCCAACATTGTCCAGTACTTTGTATTGCCTGTTACCTCCCATGATAACTATCCTTATCTCAAAATCCTCATGATTTCTCAGGTTTTGGCATCCAAAAACCTGCGGTAGGTTGACCCTGGCAGGATGTCAGGCATCCACCAAAGCTTCCTTCTCACTCCCCTCCTCATCTGAATAGGGGAGAGAAAATATAATGAAAGGTAAATAAGTTAAAATAATGACTAGGAGAGATCACTTGTCCAAAACTGTCACAGGAAAATCAGACTCAACTTGGAGACATTACCTGAATTTACTAGTAAGAAAATCAGAGCAGGATAATGAGAAGTTAAATCTCAATAACACCATCCCCCCAATACCTTTCTCCTTCCAAGCTCTGTCTCCTCTCCCCACAGTGACGCAGGGATACAGGGAATGGGAATTATTGTCAGTTCATCACAAATTGTTTCTGCTGCTTCTCATAGACAGACATCTTTTCTCTGCTCCAGTTTGGGGACCCTCCCATAGGAGACAGTTCTACATGCACCTCTCCAGTGTGAAGGAGCGGGAACAGATCTCCTCAAGCTGCTGCAATATGGGTCATTCTTCCATGGGGTGCTGTCTTTAAGGACAGGCTGCTCCAGTGTGGGTCCTCCAGAGAGTCACAAGTCCTACCAGGAAACCCTCTCCAGTGGGGACTCCTCTCTCCATGAGTCTGCAGGTCCCTGCCAGGAGCCTGCTCCAGCACAGGTTCCCCATGGGTTCATAGGCTCCTCTCAGGCATCCATCGGCTCCAGTGTGGGTCCTCTTCATGGACTTCAGGTGGATCTCTGCATCCCCATGGACTTCCATGGGCTGCAGGGGCACAGCTGCTCCACCATGGTCTGCACCAGAGCCTGCAGGGGAAGCTGAGCTCTGGCACCTGGAGCACCTCCTGCCCCTTCCTTCTCCCCTCCTTCTGCACTGACCTTGGTGTGTGAAGGGCTGCTCCTCTCACATATTCTCACCCTCCTCTTCTCTGGGAACAATTACATTTCTGATTGTCTTGTCTTGGCCACTTACAGATCTGTCCTGGATCTGGTTGGCACTGGCTGTGCTCGATGTGGGGGAAGCTTCTGGCACCTTCTGAGAAGCAATCCCTGTAGTCCTCCCCACTACCAAACTCTGCCCATGCAAACCCAGTATGCCCTCTTTCATTTTTTTTTTCCCCACATGAGCACTCCTCTGAACCTGTATTCACTCCTTACACAGTAGACTATCATCATGTTGGCAACAAATGTGTACATTTGCAATATAAATAAAAAAATAATTGAAGCAGTAAAGCAAATTACATTGTTCCCAACAATTTTTGTTTATTAAATCCCAGCGAAGATTAGAGTAATCCATGTTCTTCCCAGTTGCAAAAATAACCAAAAACAACAAAAAAAACCCATATTCTTTATAAAGCTGGGAATAACTACAGTTACCTTGCAATATTCCTGTCCTGTAAACAGAACAAACACAGGACAATTTCATAAAATCAGCAATGAGAAAGTATCTGACACTTACATAGCTCCTCATAAATATTATTATAGCCCACAGATACTCTCTTATATTTTTTTTTGCTCTAAGGGAAAAAAAAAGCTGGAAAGCTCATGAACTATATTGATAACACTTGATTGGATGAAACAGTAATAAAAAGAAATGCAGTAGAACAAAGAGAAAAGTGTTTTTAAAAATCCATCCAAAGCCTACATGAAGATTGAACCTCTTATAAATGCAAGGAATAATGCTTTTCTGAATTTAAAAAGATTAGATTTTTTTTAATCATAATGTAGTTGTTTCATTCTATATTATTTTGGGGAAGTAAGAGAAAACTTGTTTTAATAATTTTTGAAGATGTGGGTACAGAAATTCCAGAAGAAGATTGGTGTTCATTGAGCACTAATTTGGGAAGAAATCTGAAGAAAGGGGTGAGAACAGACAATCGAATTGGTGATTGGTGGCTTTTTCTATTGGATTAAGCAGTCTTATCTCACAGTTCTTCCAGTGGGTGTTAAGGATATTCTGCAGTTTTTAAGTGCTCATTTCATTGACTCAAAAGCAGGAAAATATTCTCCTTCTGTTTTTTTCTTACCCAAATACTAAAAATCAAACTCAATCAGTTCTGTATTGCCATTAAAATACATTTCCACTAGTGCACAAAGTTTTAGCAGATAAGAAAGTATATAATACCAAATCTATTTTAAGTATTTGAGTATTTTTAAAAAATGTATTAAAGGACAATGGAGCACAGCTTTTTGAACCACAGTGATACTGTATCAGACATGGAAACAAATGGAAAAAATTAATGGTGGTACACTTTCAAGCTTCACAGAACAAACTCTCAAGATAACACAGCATAATCAATAATGAAAAAGTCTAAATTGCAATTTGGTCTTCTTGTATAAAAATGGAACTTTTCCTAGTTTCAGTCTTCAACTTAATTGAAGTATTTATGAAGAATTCTTTTCCAAAGGGAGCTGCTATCCTTATGAAATGAAAACATTTATGAGGAACAGCTTGATGACTGAATAGTTTCTTCCTTTGTAATGCCAATTATTCTTATAAAGAAGACACAAATAGAAAATGGGTTGTACCCAGTTTCAGGCACAAAACATGTAAAATAGGACTTTCAGATGAACAAACATTTTCATCATAAATGCTAAGTCTACATATTTCCAATACAGATCATTGCCTATCTGAAGTAAGACTCACAAAGGTGTTATAAGATGTTAAAAACTAGACACTTTGGAACATGACTTTCCCTATGCAGATTTGTGAATTTAAGCTACATGATTCTGCAAATCCAGGTGTAGTTTTGGTATATTTTCACTAAATGTATCAATGTTAGTACCCAACTTGAAATAGAGAACTTTTAGATGTCACTTTTAATGGGAAAAAACCTAACCCAAACCTACTGTGCTTGTGTGTATTTCCCTCTGACTAGTTCTCACTGTGGTTCCATCATATTATTGCAGAGGGAACTTCAAGCACATACTTAGTTACATGATCATTTAAGCATGATTTTATCCAGGAGTCTGAAGTCTAGCACATACTCAAATGCTTTAATTTCCAAGACTATTTTTTATTTACAACACTACTGCTGGCGTAACTCCACAAATGGGGAAGCAGATTGCAATTAATTTTATCTTCTTGTACATTTTTAAAAAATCAATACAGACTTCACAGCTCTAATAAAACAAAAAACAGTAGTGTAAGAAGTATTGCAACTCCATCTAGATCTGAAAATCTTCTCTTTTTGGTTTCATGCTATCTATCTGATTCTAGAGATTAATATTAATCACAGAATGGATTTGGTTGGAAGAGACCATAAATTTCATTTAGTTCCAACCCCTGTGCCATGGGCGCAGGTTGCTGACAGCCCCATCCAACTTGGCCTTACGTCAACAGTAACAAAGTAAGAGAACAATCTGTCTGTTCCATCTATTTCAAAATATAACCTAAAGAAAGACAAACAAAAGCCCAGCTAAAAGAAACAAACCAAAACCAAAAAGCAGTTAATGACATGATGTTCACATAACCTTATATAGGTGTTAAAAAAGAGTTCTTTTTTTCTGCTGTAGTGCTGTAGTTCAACTGGCATGACTCAGAGAAGTGAGGGAAACTTCCATATCCCAAATAAAAGAATACATAATATTTTTTTCTTAATACTGTTTCAGAAGATTTTGGTAAATGGGAATTTCATAGATCTTTTGGGAGTACCTGGAACAGATCTAAATTCCACTCTTGGGCCATCAGGGACAATCATGACACCCTTCTCATTAATTCAAAAATCACTTGCAGTCTTCCAAAGGACAACTGCTCCTACAGAAATAAATGAGTCAACATTGCACCTATCAAAGCCAAAATGAAGTGTGATAAAATCAGACAGTTGTAGCAGCACACATGGATTAGGCTGCAGGCTTAAACCATTAAACTGCTAAAGAATAAATTAAAAATAATAGTGAACGAAGAAAAGTCTTTCTCCCTTTCACTTTTGATTAAAAATGCAAACTTTTTTTCTTGTTCTCCCCCCTGTTTTACTGGGAGGGGTTGAGGGCAGTGAGCAAGCAGCTGTGTGATACTTAGATGCTGTCTAGGTTTAACCACAATAGTTCCCTGTAACAGATGTTTCCTGAGGGCAAAGATCTCTTTACTGGCAAGGCAGGACATCCACAGTGCCTTGTTTACACTGGTTTATATCAGCCCATGAAGATCTTTGGTAGGCTCTGAGGAAAGTAATCACCTTGAATAGACAAAAAAAAATCTTTTGCCTCTTTTGGAAGTTGTTTCCTTTTTGCTGGCACATTCTGTGATAAATGAGGATGCGGAGTCACTTCTGGTCATCAACACCCTTAACACAGAGCAGAGATAAATGATTTGTGATGAGTACTGACCAGTTGCAAATCAATTACCGAAATTGGAAAAATCTGCAATTTCTCAGCACGGAATGGTGTTATAGTGAATTAAAAAAAAAAAAAAAAAAAAAAAAAAAGGAAAGGAAAGGATTGGAAAAAAAAAATATGTAAAATAAATTTGGTAATATTTCAAAATAATTATTTTTCTCAAAAATAATAATTAAAAATACTCTAGGAAAACTCAGAAGTGTAACAATTTAATATAAAAGTATAAAAAATGACACAACATAGACATATATTCCTATGTCTAAAGTAAATAGTTATCTGAACAAAAATTACTTCAGCTATAGTTATTTTTAAGGTATTCTTAAAACAAAAAACTGGCAACCTAAATACTAATACTAAATGCATAGACTTTAGTATTACTTTTCAAAAAATCAGAAATTAATATTTCCATATTTAATTTATCTTGCCATTTTTATAGATCAAGTAAAACTCAGAAAAATATTTTAATGAAATATAATTTAATTATATTTCATTGATATAGCTATTATCAAAGTCTCAATAAAATTTTATTTTTTTTTTGCATACTTGATAATATTTTATAAATCATTAATTTTGTTACTGTATGATAATTGCAAATGAGAGTGAAGTCCTGTCCAGATATTTAACACATATACTTGTATCTAGAAATGATTAAATTCAAGCGATCATTTGAGTTATACTTTGAGGCTTCTACAGCTCACAATTGAACATCATATGTTTAGACTAGGAAAGAATCCCACTTAAAATCTTTTTAACTCCTTTTAAATATACAGTCCTGAGTTTTCATTTTGAATCCTTTTGCTTCTGGGATCTTCAGTACATCACTACTGGGGACACATGACTTACCAAATTTAATATCTTTATGACCCTTAAAGAGATTGCAAAGACTCCAAAGCAGCACTTTTTTTTTTCTCCACTCCATGGTTAGATTACTACTTTGCAGCTCTTTACTTTTTGTTTGGATGAGGTGTAGTAACTACAGGCAAATGTGGACTATTTTTTCCTCCACTTTGAAACTTATTCATACTATTCGAAAATATTACGCAATTGTCTTTGCTTACCTTGTCTCTGCTATATCCTGTTCTTTCATGATATTGTAGATTAATTTTAAAAGTCTGCAGAATTTTTCCCTTTCAATGATAATTGAAAGTTTATCTACGATGCAATACAACTGTGTCTGAAAATACAGTGACAAAAACAGTATAAAAGCAATTCCTCTACCAGCACTTCTCCATCTCCATATAATTCAATTATTTTTTGCCCTCTACAGCAGATATCAAACAAACAAATAAACAAAACTCCGAACCTATCTGATAACCTTGAAAACTAATCTGGCCCAAGCTAGAGATAAAATTGCAAACACTTCAATCATTCCTGAAATAGAGACATCTAACCTGCCTTTCCAATCCTCCAAGAAAGATGATCCATAAAATCCATAACCAAATATTCCAAAGTTCCACTGTATATACCATGAGAAAGATATTTCTAACCAGAATTTATCCAATTTGTCAAGATTTTCTGAACTGCACTTCAGTGTGAGGACTGGTTCCTATAACTTCTACTCTGTGTTTTACAATGTAAAGTTGTTTTCTTGAGGATGATTGCATGTCCCTTTGACGAGAAAGTCCCATCTGCTTTGTCTGGTAGCTCTGAACTTGAAGAATGTATTTGCAAACAAAGGGTATTCTGTATTGACAAATGAAAGGAGATTTGTGTCTGTTGGTCGCAGGTTTTCCACTGCAAGCAAAGGAATATTGTTATTTCTTTCGTATCCCACGCAGAGACCAGAATAAAAAAGGTATCAAGGCAGTAAGTCTGCTGTGTGCTCCATTCAGAACATGTCTCATCCTCTCTACAATTAATTCTTCTTTCTGAGAGTTTACCAGTTATATTGCAGTAACTTTTATGGAAGCTTTTGTCACACTTCTGTAACACAGTTCACTTATCCTTCTTGTCTACACAGGGATAGGAGAGACAGTCTGTTAGAATCATATATGTTTTATTTCTCGTGAGATTTTTCTCAAGCACAGCAAGAGAAGCTTTTACTGGAAAAGCTCCCAGTAAAGAAATAAAGTAGAAAAGTTGCTATCTTCTCTAGTTCATAAAGATTTTTGCTGTTGTGATGTTTTTTTTTGCTTCCCATATAAAGAACTGGGCAAAAGGTATATATTGCTGTATTATCACCCCCAATTACTGAAATTAATAATTATAATAACTATACATACATTAATTTAATATAATTACTTATATAGTAATTTAACATAACCAACAAATGAAATGAAATATGACTAAGATATTGTAATAATATATTGCTTGCAAAAAGTAGATCCATTTTCATAGACTTTTAAACACCAATCCACAGCAAATCATGACATGAATATTGTCAATTGAAAAAGAATCAAAATAATTTTAATTTCATAAAACCTTCAGAAGTTTTGAGGACCAAAACTTCTCAAAAGTTTTGCTTTTAAACATTCTACTTCTTTCATTAATTTACCTTAGATTTGATTATACACATATACTACAATTTTTTTGTACATGTATGATAGCATCAGGTGAAGGTGAAGGAGAAAATTACTTCATCATTAAAATTTATTTTAATGCTAAAAACTGTTGATAACATCACTACATTAAGTATGGACAAAAATCTGTCTCTGAGATCCACTTTCATCTGACAAGACTGTGTAATGTTTTTGGAATATGAATTTATTTATGATTTTAAGATTGTAGCAGAAGCTCTTGTTAAAGTCCTTATTTCATTATTTATTTTACCTCTGGCATATTTTGTTAAAAGAAAAACTACATTAATAAATTCAACTGCTAAGTAGTTATAAAAAATCCTATATTGATATTGTTCTACTATTTTATTAATTTAAAAAATTTTCATATATGTAAAACAAAATTAAAATTACTTTATAACATCCAAAATGTCTTCAATATTCAAGACAAATTTCTGGATGACAAAACATGAAACAATTCTGCTAAAAGGAAATGAAGGAAGTTTTTTGATCTTCCAAATTGCACTCAAGACCTTGTTAAGCCTTTTCAGTCCTTTGACATTTTATATTTTGGTAACAATTCATCCTAAATCCCATGCATTTATGGCTAAAGATGGTAATCTACTGTTTAACATACCATAATCCAGATTACAACTTTAAATACTTAGTCTATTCCGCCTACAAATTCAACAAAATATTGAAACGCTTTCCTACCTTAAAACAGAAAAGCTGATTGTGGACTGCTCTTATAAGGGCTACTTCATGTAAACATTTTTTTTCCAACTTAGTTAACATAAGACGATTGAGAAGAAAATTTTGAAAACATTCCTAATGATATCTAGGATTTGGTGACCCCAGGCTACCAGGTTGTTTGAAAAGAATGGAAGAAATGTAAGCATTCTGTACTAGAAAAGAGCTTTCGGGATGCCAAGGCTCCCTTGTTCTACAAGATGCCATATTCTTGCCGAAGTATGAATGTATGCATCTGCCTTTTACTGCTAACAGGCTCTCTGAAGAATGCAACAATCAGTTGTTACACTTCATTCACTAAAACTTAAAAAAAAAAAAAAAAAAGAGGAAAAATGCACGTATATGTTCTCAGCTGTTCTGTAAAATGCAGTGTGCAACTTCTTCGGGAGGGAAAAAGGAGGGGATTTATTCTCTGTGGTGTCCAGTGGCAAGACATGAGGAAATGACCTCAAGTTGTGTCAGGGGAGGTTTAGGTTGGATATTAAAGCAAAGTTCTTCACCCAGAGAATCGCTGGGCACTGAAATGGGCTCCCCAGAGAAGTGGTAGCAACACCAACCCTGACAGAGTTCAAGTATTTGGACAATGCTCTGAGGCACATGGTGTGATTCTCGAGGATGGTCCTGTACAAGACAGAGCTGGACCTTAGTGATCCTTATTGGTCTCTTCCAGCTCAGAATATCCTGTGACAATGTGATTCTATGATTCTATAATTGACAAGAAATTTCCTGTTTATCTTTCTACCTTTTGATAGGAATCAAAGTGAAAACTTTCTTGAAACCTCACACAAAGGAAGCACCAGGCTACTCAGAGTAATTCTGCTCAAGTGCACCATTATGAATTTGCATGTTTAAAATATGTTTGGCTGAAACAAAGTCGTATTTTCAGTTTTTATAAGAATCATACATGCACCTTTTGAAATAATTGAACAAAAATATAGACACTTTTTTGCTCATATTTTTATAGTTACCTATACTTTTACTGTACCAAGAAATAAATGGGTAAATTATCCTTCTCAATGCCTGACAAATCTAATTTTTTAGATTTGAAGTCTACTGTAAACTACATTAGGGATATTGATTGATAAGTAATTACAAAAACAAACTCCAAAATAACATGTAGTCTAAGCATCTAAAATAGCTAAGTAAACTGATTAACTAAACATTAGCAATTTTATTGCTTAGTCTTTACACTGCAGGAGCTATTTCATCAGTAACTTATTCCTTAATGATTTTAAAATACATAGGTTATTAGAATATGCCTCTGAGATAAATGGCAGAAAGCTTATTTTTATATTTGTTAAGCAACTGACTATATAATGACACGTTTGCAAGTTCTTGGTGATTAAAATTCATTTTTGCTTCTAAAAGGAAAGAGATGCATGGCATTGATCCAAATTGTGTCAAAATAAATGGAATAATGCTTTTAACTTGAGTAGGATGAATCAGGTTCTTGTAGAACAAAGACAAAAAGAAAGGAAACAGAATAACATATTTGAGGGCTTTATATGAGTACCAATAAAAAAATGTACAGCATGAATACATTTTCAGATATGCATGAATTCACTAGAAGTACATTATCTGAAACCATACACTGACCAGCATTGTGCAAGGTTTCACAGTAGCGTATGAAGTTAGACATTTCTGAGATGCTTGGCTTAAATATTTAATTTAAAAATCATGTAAAAATAATGGCAGCCTTTTTTTTTTTGATTACATCAATCTATATAATTTTTTATTCCATTATTTCTTATGTAGATTGGAATACTATGAAATTTCTGGCTTTTTTTTTTCTTCCTTTTTAAAGCCTTATCTCACTCAATTTCTTCTTCATTTGAGTAGGTTTCATGTCACACAACTTGAGCTACTTGGCAGTTATTAGCCCCATTTGTGGTCAATAAAGAGATCAGCTTCCACAGAAAAATTTGAATCTATGATAGAATGCAACGAGTCATTATCCTTTCTCCACTGATTTGAGAGAGAATACAAAAAACTGGATGAGAGTATAGTTTTTAGAAGCTTAAAGTCAGATAAAATGAAACAAGGGTAGATATATTGGGGAAGAGATATTGCCTTATGTAACTTATAATAATAAAAACATCCCTATTAATTGCTGACACAGCTCCACATTGTGTATGGCTCATCTATGGCAAAGAAAGCTCTGTCATATATTCCCTCTGTGTCTGATATTAGTTTATAGATGTGTATCCTCCATCTGCTGCTTAGTAATGTGTTTAAAATTTCATGTCAATTTGCATTTCATCGTTCCTCCAGATCCATATTATTTCTTCACCTAAATACACAAAAGCCAATTAATTCTGAATCCATATTCCTGATTTATCATTTTTTTATCAATAGGCCTAGGACAATTTTATAAAATCTGTGTAATATTCTGATAATTGCATGCATTTTAAACTTTGTGTAAAAAGGTATATATCCTTGAAGTATATTGTAACAGCTAAATTTCATTGTATATGATTCTGGAATTTAAAACTTGCATAAACTTAAAGATATTTTTAATGCCCTGAACTCATTCAGTGTTCATCTTTTAATAATGATCACTTTTCATTTGTAGCATTTTGAGACTCAGTAAAGACAGTATCTACAATTCCACATTGAAAAATCATTTAAGACATAAGAACTGCTAAGATTTTGTGATGAATTCCTGACTGAAATGATATGATTGTTATAATGAGACACTGGCTGACATAAATGATAAAAGCAGAAAAACAAAAAATCTGACTGCTGTCCATATCACACTCAAGAATGTAATTTCTTACAACAGTGGATTTATTTTATTGCACAATACTATAATTGCAAGGTTATTTAAATAGAATCTAACAGCAGACTTACATGCTAAATATGCTACTGACCACTTTTAAAAGTAAGCAAATTAAAATTATGGTTCCAGGCAGATTATGGTTTCACAATAAACAGAGTAAGGTAGCTGAGAACCATACTGTCTAGAGAGGCACAATCTCTGTGTGCTCAGAGGCTAAGGCAAAAGAAAAATCCAGCTTCTCTTATAGCTCCTGCATCACAATGAGGCGCTGTCAATGCTGGCATTCAGAGATATTCATGAGTTAGCCAGTGTTTTCTCAGTCCCAGTAGCCAAGCACTAGTACATTGGAGGGGGTGGGGGGTAGAACAGGACACCACAAGACACTCTGAAAATATTTCAGAAGGTTTTATTTACTTCAACATGATTCACTTTGAATTTGGTTCTGGTGACTTCTGTGAGCCTAAGCGCTCTTTTCTTTTCCATTCCATGATACATTCTTCCTTACTGTAACTTGATATCTCCAAGTGAATCAAGCAAGGCAGAGAGATTGCCTCAAAATAACTTTGTTGATATGATAGAAAAGCATAATCTAGTCAATCATGACAAAGAAATTTGTACACACTATGTAAAAAAGCACTGAGACTTAATGAACTGCAGCAGTCTTTGCTGTGTTTTGCCAAAGCAAACAATTTGATGAATTCTATTTTTATTAGCTAGCACTTTTTAAATTGAAGGTAGTTCAGTACAGTACAATTACCATCTTTCCTTTCTTTTTGATGTATCCATGAATTCTCAATTCCTGTATGCTAGTTAGTTGTTCAGAGCCAAGGGAACACCTTTTCTCATGATTAAACTGATTTAAAAGAATTTTGACTTGCTTAATTAGCTCCCTAGAACTGCTAATAACCACACATTCTCCACTGTGAACCATGTAATTATTGTGACATTAATTCTCTCCCTGGGACACTTTATTTTTGATGTGATCATTTCTCTTTTTCGATTGCTGGCTGGTGATTTAACTTCTGCGTATTAATGAGCATCATAAGACATGTTTGACTATTACTCAAAATCTTCAGTATCCTTCCATATGATGCAAAGATTATATCCGCAAGTAATAACAGCATGCTGGTTACTAGTGATAAAGCATTCAAATAAAATAAAAAAAAAATCAGCTAAGGTTTTGAAATTCTTGTAATGTTGTGCAACTGCTTTCAAGCATCCCTGTATCAGCTTGCCAATCTGTCACATCCTCACCTGAGCAAGTTGGCACAAAGAGAACAGAATGGTGGAAGAAAATATTATTTCCTTTACTTTAAGAGAGAGAAATCTATATATAGATTTCTCAGAGAACACACAGCCCCTGTGATTCCCTCTGCTTTTAGGCATGTTGTACCTTTAAGGAGACCGGCGTAGTTTAGTTTTTCTTGTGAAAGTTAGTGTGGCTACAAGCCTCTAAAAGCTCTTCTTCATAGCTGGGGACTGGATAGACCATCCTTTCTTCTTGTCCAAAACCACCACTGTTACACTGGGACTGCGCTTGAAATAAATGTTACAGTTCTTCTACATTGCTAGCTATCCTATAAATATATTTACAATGATGAGAGAGCACTGATTTTTAGACGTACAACAGTGAAAAAAAAAGATCTTAATGGATTGAAAAGACAGAATCAGACTGTGTATACAGAAGAGTTTTGGGGAACATCAGTTTGAAAGTTCCCTAAATGTAACACTAAAAGGCAGCAAACAGAAAAATTAGCAGCAACACTGGTATTTCTGCTCTCAGCAACTTTGTGCTGTCTAGGTTTGAGGAACAGCTTCTTTCCAGCTGTTGGAAAGAAAGCCTGTTACCTAATTCTTAAATTTTCCAAACCGTCCAGCTACTTATGTGACATAGTGATTTACATCTCTGCATGACACCTGTGTAGCTAGTTTTTGCCACTTCATGATAATGGGCGTGAGTTTTAGTTTTCTTATGAGTTGTTCTGGGTATTGTGGCTTGCTTGATGTACTTCTTAGTCCATTTTATATTTTAGCAGATGGCCTTAAAAATAAAGACAAGTTTCAAAAGACCTAGAATGAGTAAGACAGTTCTGAGGAGTTTAACCACCACTAGTCATCTCTCTTAATTAATTAATTTATTTACCAGTTAATTTGGTCGATGAATAATGATTTCTAAAATGTTACTGTTGAAAGCTATTTCACACATGCAGACAGACTTACCCACGCTGTTAGGGCTGCTTAGGACGCCACCAGACCCGACAGGCCTTTCCCAGTCTCCCCTGGGAACTCCCAGTCCTGCATGTGTAACCTGGAGAAAATTTTCAGCTGAGTGTGAGGCCCGCAGTCCCCAGGCCCACAGGAGTGCTGGTCTCCAGCCCTGTCTCCAGAGTGGACCTTAGGGTTTTTCTCCAGCCTCACTCCTCATACCTTGTTCTGCTCCGGGAGAGTTTCTGACATCACAGCTTGTCACTTGCCTTCCCAGGGTTGTTAACACCCTGTTACAGCACAGGGTTTTGCTCACCACAGTCAAATCCCGAGGGATGGGATGTTGGGAAGAGCTCTGCCAGGCCTGGGGTCACCCTTGGCTCACAGCCCCCAGTCCCTAAGGGAGCAGCTGGCCCTTGCTGCACACTGACACGGATCTGAACAAGTGTACTCCAAGTGACAACCAGCATAAGTGGCTCCAGGGCACAAATGTTATTTTGTAAATGGGTTTTGAAAGCGCACTCTACCCTTCCCTGTGTGACAGACAGCCCTTTCCTTTACTGAAGACTTCCTATTAGACTTTGTGGTTCTTAATCTCCAGAGAGTATTATTCCAGTAATCATTATTACTCATTTATTATTTAATAATATCAAAGTTTTAGGTTCAGTGCAAGTCATACAACAGTGATTTTCCATAAATGACCACAACAAATCTGAATTTACTTCAGTATTAACTATCACTACGTCCACACTACAAATGAGCAGATTTTTTTATTGCTAAGGCTTGTTATACAAATTTGTATTGCCTGCATCTGGCTTGTTAAAATCTAATTTACAGTTTCTGCCTCAAGAGGATAAGAAGTGGTGTCTGTGTGCTTCATTGTATATCCCTGAGAAACAATTCACTTTTGAACTCTGAATTTTTTCACAGTAAATTGGCTCTGTGATAGAAAAATAAACACATTTGTTTTCATGAAATGCTGTAGGGGAAAAAAAAAAACCTCCACCATTTCTTTCTAGACAAATAAGCAATAATGGAACTAGTATCTGTATTAGAAGTTGCCATTTTGTAGTTTACACAGTAATTCTTGGGGGGGTTTACCTTTAACTTCTCAGTTGTTAATCAAATACATGCCATTAACAACCATTTCTTTGAATATATTTGGTAATTGGAATCATACAAAATAATAGTTTTGATATACCCACACAAGGGGGAGGAGAGTGGTGGAGGGAGCACGCCCAGCAATATATGAAGTTTCTGCTCCAAATGGAAGTTCTAAGTATTTTCATTTAATCTTTACCTCCTCTATTTTAAGCAGATTTTTATTAACCAAATTGCTGTAAAAACATTTATTTTTTTGTTTTCTTTGGCATGTAATAACTTCTCCAACTACAGTTACTACTCCTGAATATATTTCTGTCAAGGTTCAGTTTACAAAAGACAAAACACATTCTATCAACTTCCCACTTGTCTTATGCCATTCAAGTAGTCTTGATTCTTTCTTGCCACTAGTTTATTAGTAGTTTTTTTTTTCATTTAAAAAAGGCAGCACTT
This sequence comes from Melozone crissalis, assembly GCF_028551555.1. Taxonomy (NCBI): domain Eukaryota; kingdom Metazoa; phylum Chordata; class Aves; order Passeriformes; family Passerellidae; genus Melozone; species Melozone crissalis. Next base: position 49,403,953 of record NW_026535820.1, read on the forward strand.
TCAGGTATATATTTACAGAGATGCAATATATTTTAATCCTTCTCCATTTACAGAAGTTGCCAAAAACATGCAGATAGATTAAAATCCAGGTAGCACAGTGTTACTGACCATGAGAGAATGGATTGGCTAGGGCTCTGAGGAAAAAATGTAAAAGTTGGACTTTTCAAGAGCCCTGGAATAGCAAACCTGAAAGATAAGTGAGATATTTATTTTGTCACTTGAATTGTTATTTTATGTTTAATTTTATCTTCTTAAATGATAAAATAAATCATTTTCTAAAACAGCAGCATCTTTCTTGGAATCTGCATTTGCTTTAGATGGTTACTTACAGTTCAGAAACTAAGCCAAGAACAGAAGAATGACATAATTCTAGAGCAAGAAAAGGTCAAAGATAGAGACCTGAGGCCTAGAGCAAAAACCACATTAAAGACATGGGAGGTGAGAGATGCAAGCTGTCCATAAGTACAGAATCCAGCTACAATCAGCTTAGGTCTGGAATTGTGACATTAAACCAATTACTTCTTGTCACTGACAGGGACCATTACCATTACATCGTACCACAAGAAGAAGGTAAATCTGGGCTTCATAATTACTGGACAACTGGTTTTGTTTTGTTCCTTTGTATTGTTCTTAAATGTAACCCCAATTTTATTCCTTCAGAGTGAGCTAATAAATATGAAAGACTCTCCAAGGAGCTCAAAAAAGGGCCTGCTTAGCAAAAAAAGAGCAGTAAAAAAGAAAAGTGTAGTTGGAGACCACTGACTAGTGGTGTACTGGGGATCAATAGCAGATCCAGTCCTATTTAACATCTTAATTAATGATCTGCGTGACAGAGCAGAAAGTACCTTGTGAAAGAATGAGGGAAATTAGTTGCTTAGTGTAACTCACTCAGCATTAGTAGCTAGCCCTGCTGAAGCCTCAGGCCACACACTGTGAACTTTTTGCTGGATACACTGAGCTTTTTACCTACTTAAGTAAAAGGGATCCCCAGAGCTTGTTCATATTGGAAGACAAGGAATTAAAAAAGGCCACTATCCCACTAGCACAAGCTGAAACATTAGAAGTAAAAAGAGAAATGGCCTACCTAGAGAAAGTGAAGAGAATCAATGGAGAACCAGAAAACGCCAGTTCCTAATATTTTTATTGGATTGAACTGTCTCATAAGGAGTAGGAATCTGAGATGGTAAAGATATAACTGACCAGCGATTTCTTTGTTTGGGGTCCTTTTTTGAAGACAACGAGTTCAGGCTTTCCTTATTGCAATACATTTCAAATTTTAAATTATTTTTCCTGGAAGTGGACAATTTCTTTAATGTACACTCAGGAAATTTATAGCTGACACCACATAGAGAGGAGTGGTACGTTGCAAGTTGTGAGGCTATCCAGATGGACCTCAAGAGGCCAAAGAAATGGCAGGAAACTCAAAAGGAGAAAGGCAATTCCTGCACCTGGTGAGGAACTATAAAAGTACACTAATCTGAGGGCTACTCAACTTGGCAGAAAAGCACCTGGAGGTCCTGGTGATCACCTCATTGAGCATGAGCCAGAAATGTTCTCTTGCTGCAAAGAAGGTGACTGGGGTATCTTGGGCTATGGGAGGCAAAATATTGCCCGCAGGTCGAGGGAGGTGATCCTTCCTCTTTATCCAGCAGTGGTGAGCCAACATCTGCATAACTGCATCCATTTTTGGGGGCCTGAGGGATACTATTGAAACTCCAGCAAAGCACCACAAGGATAAGAGCACCACACAGAAGAGGAACAGCTGAGAGAGCTGGGACTGCTTTGCCTGGAGAAGCCTCCAGGGCATCTTATCAATGTATATAAATACCTGAAGGGAGGGTGCAAAGAGGAGAGACAGTGGTGTCCAATGACAGGACAAAAAAAAAAGATAATATAAACACCTTTTTTTTTTTTTTTTAATAATGTAACTTTGTCTAAAGATTGCTGTTTCTTTCATGTTGAGTTTTATACAGGCTTGGAGACAGGAAGTGAGGTCAACCTCACTATGTCTACAAACACATTTACAGATTTGGAGTGGGATCTATTAGTCAAATCAAATTAAATGGTCACATAGAAAGCTTTAGAAACACTTGGAAAAGAGATTTATAGGGTAGGCATTGTAAGGTGTGCCTGCTCTACAGAACACAGGGAAGGTTGGTAAAAGACTTAAACAGTTTTCTCACTATTAACTATACAAAATTACATTCTGACAAGTTTATAATCTCATATACTAGTTAATATTCATTATCACTTAATATTCAGTTTATCAGCTGATAATACAGAACACTGAATTTAGCCTATTTTCTAATAGACCTAAGTGAAAAGAATTGCCCTTCCCGAAACACACAAAATCATGTAATTAAATTAATTTAAATACCATTCCCTTAGCTAAAAGCTATTGATAAATCTTAAATTATTGTAGAATCCCCTAAAGTCAGTGGCAATTATAAGGCTTTTCGTTTGTGGTTTATTATCACTATTATTATCGTAATTATTATTTTAGAGATTATTATTTCCACATCTTTTAGCCAAAATGCTATATACATACATAAAAACTGATTGTTTACAACAGATTCTTCCTAATAAAGTGCTTACTGTTTCCTTTTGCATCTCTTAAATAAGTGTACCAACTGTAATTGTATAATTTAAATTGCAACAATTTAATCAGAAAAAAAATCAAATTATTGTTAGAAATCACCACAAAACAACCTTCCCCCCAAAACAATATTTTAGTTTAAGTCAATCCTATAAATAGGATTTCCTTCAAAACAGATTGGACCAGATAAATCTGTTCAACTATTTTGTGTTTTATACCAACAGGAGGTTTAGCTGAAAGTACATTATAGAAATTTAAATGTTGCATTATCTGCCTTTTTCTTAGGCTTTTAAATGGATGTTTCACCTGCATCTGTTTTTAGAGATTTTAAAAGGAAGATCTTCATTTAGTCATACAATTTTAAGATTAAACTTATTTAAGAAAGAAAACATGACAATAAAAATTAAGTTAGTGCAGAGCCTTCGTAATAATTAAAATTGTATACATCAGAGGATTTGTCCTTCCATTCATTTAATAATGGAGAAAATACTTGAAAATGAAATAAAATGTACTTTTTGGGCTGCCCTTGTATTGGGTAGGATTATGGGGTTTTAATTAGTGATTTCTCCTACCAGCCTATTATTTATGTCATGTTTCAATATTGTCCATGATATGCTCAAAGAGTGGTATTGTTCAGACTATCCATGGCTCACAGCTGACTGGGAGGAGTCTCCAAACAAAAAAAAAAAAAAAAAAAAAAACAAAACCCCAAAAAACAAACCAAACCAAACAAACAAAAAAAACTCCAAAAAATAAAACCAAACCAAGCAAACAAACAAAACCACAAAAAAACCAAACCAAACCAAACCAAACCAAAAAAAAAACAAAAAAACAAAAACTCTCAGACCCCCAGCGAGCAGACGGGGAGCAGGTGAAAAAACAGTGCCAGAAGTGCTCATTGCCACCTGATCCACTAAATGTGCCTAAAGGAATCATGCAGAGCTGGTGAGAGGAAAGCTAATATCTTTACAGACAATTTCATGGGTGAAGGGAGGGGTGTTAACATCTCAGTGTCTCTGTAACTTCAAGTAGCAGGTTTGAGCTGCTGACACCTTGGCTCCTAAAACAGACACACGGAGGTCTGTACAAGCCGAACTTCTGGACGTTGGGGTAATATAGTAGGTTCAAGGAGGGATATGTGGTAGGTGGTTTGGGAAGGCTGTACCTTCCTAATACCTCAGCTGATGGGGAAAGGAGCAGGGCAACAAGTTACCAGGAGTTTGGGATAAAAAGAGGCTGTGCCCTCTGAAACCAGGAGAGAGAAAACCCCAGGGGTGTGTGCCCTGGTGGACTCTCTCCCTTTATTCAAATAAAGTTGCAGGACCCCTCTGTCTCCTTTCTGGACATAAACCCCTGGTGTTTGTGCGTTTTCTTGCCAGTGGCACCTTCCTGGGAGGGGAGGAACATCTTTGCTAATGGAGCCAGGCAGGCTCCCACCCTGCTGTCCCTGGCACCTCGCCGTCACCCCCAGCAATGCCGCAGCCCCATGTCTGTCCTGCCCTCCTCTCCCCGCCTTACCCGGGCGCCTCGGGTAAAGCTGGGGCTCCTTGGAATTTAATGTTTGTTTTATTTTTACTTGTGCAGCCTGTGCGTTACAGAGCTGTTATTACCTAAAATCAGAGCCAATCGTAAGCAAGCAGCTGGTACGTAGTTATTATCGCAGTGGTGTGTGAACAGAAGTGGGGTTGGGTTTTTTTTAGGTATGGCACGGTTTTCTTAATTTAGCAAAATTAAAAAAAAAAAATGCTTCAGCTAAAGTGCTTTCTTGCATTTTTTTGGTTTTTATCTTTCACTGATTGTTTTCATTTCTATATTGGGTTAATTTAAGAGTAAAAGTAATACTTGAATAAAAAGTCAGTCTTTTAGCTTTGACACTGACAGCAGAAAATGCTTCCTTCTTTATTGCCCTTCATTTTGAAGATGAATTTGTTGTATTTAAGCCAAGGGGTTTTTTGTTGTTGTTTGTTTGGGGTTTTGTTTGTTTGTTTGTTTGTTTGTTTTTCAATATTTTTATGCCAGAAGCTAATGTTGTTTCAAATATACTTTTTGTAAGGTATAAACCCCAAAGGCTCAGGTTAGTGTATGTAGACATTTGTCACCATGCCAAACTAAGCTGAAAGACTATTGAAGGTCCATGTGTTTTGATCACTGAAAAACGATAACACAAACCAGTTCAATCCCACAGTTCACTGGTCCCAAGAATGAACCCCAATAATTATCATTCCCCCCAGCATGGAGGAAAAGCATAAACTCCAAAGCGAAACATATATTGTTTTGTATTATAAGCATGAATATATGGCTTTTCTGAACGATATAGCAATAAACATCTTATGTATAGTGAGTTTATAAGCAAAGACCTAATTTCTTATAATCAGCCATTAGGCTAGTGAAACAGACATATAAAGCTCTGTTTTGCAAGCTGGTTTGGGGGGTGACCATGTTTTTTCTTACAGATATTATTATGGAAAGACTGGAAAAAAACCACACAAATTATTTCATTTAAGAGTTTGCAAATTGAACAGATAACCATGGGAACATAATAAAAGCTCCCATTATCTATACATGTGAATTTTTATTATTTTTTCCTTAATGTTCCTTCAGGATAGAAGGAAAAAATGCTAATAAGAATAAAGACATTTATTTTGCATCTATTTCTAACTGAGATACTTATTTATAAGTGAGGATTGGCTGAAATGGCAGTAAAAAATCCACAGTGAATCAGAGTTAAGGTCTGAGACTTGTATTGAATCAGAATTGATATTCACATTTTACAATGTCAGAATCTTATCAGAAGTTCTTGTAGTGGTTACTAATGACAAATTAACACCCAGAAACTCAGGTATCGGGAACCCACTTTATTAAGATCTGTACAAACGTGGAATAAAAGAGACTCCCTGCCCCAAGCTATTTGTAGAATAAATACACAAAACAGAATATGTAGAAAATGAATTATGATAAAATAAAAGATAAAAAAATAAAAATTCCCAAAGGCTACACAGCACAAACATTATGAAAGTAAAAAGCGGTCCCTCAATTCTGATCCACTGTATACCTAGACCACTTTGGCACAGATTTCAGTAGATTATCATCCTCTATCATATTCTCTTTCAGAGCCCGACAACAGTTGACTGAGAATAGAAACACAGAAGCTAGATTTACCTGGTCCATGCCTACAGTGTGTGCAAAGCCTTATGCAAATCACAAGTTGTCTATTGAGGCAAGAGAAAGTCATATTAGATAATAAGCAGAAGGATTATGCCACATCAGAATGTATCACCTTCCATGACAAAGGAGTTGTTTTCCTGTGTTTTCACCACTCATATTGATACATCGTGTGCAAAAAGTGTAACAAATCAGAGATAAAGAACTGATTTCCACCACGAACACCCTTATTTTTTAGGTGACCCAACTAAATATATTACTGTGAACTGGATTTTAACTTCATTTATAAACTAAGTATACCTTATCCATGTAGACCAGTTTTCTAACCAGTTTATTTGCTTTTCCTTTCCCTTGACTAACTGGGTGTAGGAGATGTTCTGATACTCCATGATTTTCTTGTTTTCTTTGAAACTTTTAACTGTTTTGAACTTGTCTTGAAAACATTATTATTTTTCTTTTTTTTTTCCCCTCATGCTTTTTCTCCTTTAGGTTTTTCTTAAGCATCAGAGCTGACTTTTAAGTAGCTTTTCAACTTGCATAGCACTGCAGCTCATTGTATTTCGCTTTGGCAGGCTGGGTCAAATCTAGCTCACTCTAGATACATGGTTTATTTCAATTACCTTTGATTTTTATATCCACGTGTTGCCTGCTTTTAAAAAGATTTCTTAATACACCGCTCCTAAAATGTTTTGGGGACATCTGTCAATAATATTGCCATTGTGGCTGCAACACACAGGCAGAAAAAAACCTACTGGTGAGACTTCATATTTTTTCCTATGTATACTCAAGTGACTACTTCTTAGTAAATACAGGCAGTAAATTTAGATGAGTCTCGACTTCTCATCCTGAAATGACCACCTGCTGCATTGATTTTTTCATCAGCCAAGTCAGTAAATGTTTTAGCTGTATATATTCTTTCTTACTGGACACGTTATGTTTTGGAGATGTCTTTTTTCACTGTCTTTGATTTTCCATACTATCCACTCCAGTGTGAAACAGATTGATCAATGACACTGCCACTACAAGTATTGCTGATCATTTGTTTTGAGCTCTAGGAGTCTGTTTTCCACAGGCACTCTTGATTTTTCTTTAACTTTTGCAATCCACTTTATCTGGACAGCTTCTCTACTTTGCATTCTACTAGGTCATTTATGTCCTGTTTCGATGATTATTCTTTTCGTGATATTTTCTGTGGATCTTCTTCCCATTCACTTTCTCTCATGGTGTTGACTGAATTATTCTGAATTTTTATTATCATTTTACCCTAAATTTTAGAATTTTCTGTACCAGCAACTTGCTATTATATTTCCTTAACTCTCACTATCTAGTCTGCCCAGTATCCTGTTTCTCTCTGTCTATGACACATCCTCAGGAAATCCTGCTGCTAGTCAGTTCTTTTCTTTTGATTCTTTCTTCCAAAATCATAATCTTTGACACTTTCCTATCATCTTATACATCTAACTAGTTGCCTTGTCATTCACTTCACAATCTTGTGGTTATTTTTTGCTTTCTTCTTTTCTTTCCCTAAGCCTTCCCAGATCTCATTATTTCATTCTTAGTAATGTTTTGAAATCCAATTTCTTACATCACTTTCACACTATAAAATCCCAGAACACTCCTTGGTCTTTCTCATATGCTGCGACCACTTTCTCAGTTCTGACTGTACCACTCCTTCAAGCCACAAAATGTGCAATGGAGATGAAACTGCTTCTAACCAGTTGCTCCATCATTCAAGCCTTTAATCTGGTTCTTGAGGCTTTTCCTTCACTCCTACCTTTAGTGTAAAATTTATACTTACTGAACTCTTTATACCTAATTTTTCTAATTTTCACAATTAACATGTATAACAAGTACAAGAAAATCTGTAATTCGAATTGAATGTTTAACTGTGAAGTCCTTAACAGGGAGTAAACAAGATAAATACCAGAGAATTCCTGAGAATTTTGTTACCTGTGTCAGGACGGCCCTGAGACCATAGCCATGTTCATAGACCAACATCTGAGCATTGAAATCTGCACAGATTTCAAATTAAATTTTAACAGAATACTTTCTCTTCCTGTTTTTTAAAAACATATATTTTGTTTAACATTGACTCCATATTCTCAGATTAGAGGTATCAATTAGATTTGACTATTATATGTTGAAAATTATAGTCTTGAGATAATTTTAGCTAAGTTTAGTGTTCTGTTGAATATTATTCTGGAGCATGAGACATGTTGCTGCCCTGTTACGGGAGTTTGCTGCCCTGTTACAGCCTCCATCATTTCCTATAGGTTGGAGGAACACAGATTTGGTAGATGTATTAAAATATTTTAAATTACTCTTTGCAGGCAGCCTTATTATATTGGATATGAAGCAGGGGAAAAGATACATTGGTCAGGTAGAAGAATACATTTGATAGAGTCAGCAGCTAATACTGAGGACAACAACATACAAACACCAAAAAAAAAAAAGTCAGAGACCAGATAAATCTAAAAGAAACACCCTATTATCTATCAATGAGGGGGAAAATGTCTTAGAACAATAACCCCACATATTCTAGTGGGATGTGGAAAATGTTCTTATTCAAGAATATTTTTGGTATTGTAACTGCAACAGAATTTGTGATAGAATGACAGTGAGAAAGATAGATAATTGTTGCATATGCATGTGCTGAGGTGTTGAGTTTTCTCAGTGCAGGTTTGGGTTTTTTCTTGTTTGTTTCTTTGGATTTTGATGGTTTTGTTTGTTTAGTTGTTTGAGTTTTTTTTTTTCCTTAGATTCTATAGAGTAGCTATTGGTGCTTCCAGGAAAACAATGAGGTTCGAAACAAAGCCCATGCAATATTAGAATCTTGGAAAATAACATAATGCAGAGGAAGTTTATTTTAAAAAATAAAATGAAAGCATTAAAAATTAATTAAAAGTAACTGAATTATAACCAGTGAAATTCATTAAATGGCATGACAGAAAACTCAAATATGAAACAGGTACTTGATTTTTTTTTTAGTTACTTTTTTTTTGCCAATAATACATCCAGATTATGGTTTGGTTTCACTTTTTTTTTAATAATAGTAAAGCCATTAAAACTGGGATAAACAATAGTTCTACTGTAACATTTCTCATTTTGAAGGATTCTGAAATATATTGCAAACAAAATCCAATAAAATGTAAAGTGAAGACCTCAATCATCATGAAGACTGACACAGTTTAAAACAGAAAAAAAAAGTTGTAGCATACAAATGAAATTTCAGAGGCAGTTAAAAAGGAGACCAAAGATAGCAAAACTGCTGTGTCCAAAACACTCTATTTGACAGCGCTGTTCCTTGCAAGATGGTCAATGTGTTGTAGTCATGAGCAGTGTAACTGATTGGCCCAAGGGGACTCGAAAGATGGTTTGTTTCTGCTTGTCAGCGTATTTTTACTGTGACAAGGTTTTGTTTTTTTCCCAGCTATAATCAACTCAAGCAGCAACAGTTTCTCTGCTTCACAGCTCCAATAGCATGGTACTGCTGTCTCCTTTCCCATCATGTTGCCACGGCTGTCAATGATTCAGTAGAACTCCAGAATCAGAACTGTCACAGAAACCGAAATATAAAATCATATTGTCAAACTGACAAAGATTTCACTGCAATCATATTTTTTTTTTTGTTAAGGCAGTCTGGTTTTAAATGTCCTAATCAATGGAACATTTTCTACTTCCCATAAGGAAGCTACAGAAAAATGTCAGAAACATTCCCCACATACTTTTTTCTAGTACAATCCTCTTTTACTGCCTTTAGAGAGCTGTACTGATTTCTGAATCTCCAGCTGGTCTTAAAACCAGCAAATTATGTAGAGTTGCTGTGAGTTAACCTACAGCTAAGCACCACACAGTTGCTCACTCACTCACCCCCATACTCTAGCGGGTTGGATGAGAGAATAGGCAGACCAAAACAAGAAAACTTGTAGCCTGAGATACAAATACTTACTAAGCAAAGGAAAGAAAAACAAAACAAAACAAAAAACCCCAAACAAACAGCAACAACAGTGAAAGCCCAAACAAACAAACAAAAAAACCATACCCCAAAACCCTCCACAAAAACAAAAGCAAAGCACTTAACACTTCCAGCCAGTCTTTGAGCAAGGACTACCTTCCCCCACCCCCCATCAAAGAAAAACCCCAAAAATCCTGCGCAGCTTTTTATTGCTGAGCATGATGTTATATAGCACAGGATATCCCTTGGTGATCTCAAATCAGCTTTCCTGGTTGTGCCCCCACCCAGCTTCCCACACACTCCCAAAACACTCACTGAGGAAAGAGTTGGAAAGCAGAAGGGACTTCACACTGGGGAAGCGCTGTTCAGCAATAGCCAAAACGTATTATCAACGCTGGTTTAGTCACAAATGCAAAGTGCAGCACCATCCTGGCTGCTAGGAAACAAATTGACTCCATCTGTGCCAAACCCAGTGCAAGAAGTCACCCAAACACAGAGCTCTCCATCCTACGTTGAGCTAGAGAATAATGTTAGAAATTTTGTAGCACAGAGATGACAGGATAATCACCAAATGCAGTCTTGTTCAGTAAGATTTCAGGTGTGCTGCTTAGAAACTTTAGCAATTGTTGGAAAAACATGGAGCTTGCTGATATATGTTTATTCTAGGTATTTATTGCTCTGTGGGACTCTCAGGAAATGCTGGGACCATCATAGTGCAGGGGAGAGTGTAATCTCTATATAAATATGTGGCAAAAGTCTATTCAGCCCTGTCTCATTGGAGAGTTCTCTAACAGCTTTAGGACTGCTTTAAACCACAAGAGTAACATAAAAGTATATTTAATGCAGGTACTAATAGTAATTAAATCTCCAAAGAATTTCAACTTTTCTGCATTTTGGAAAGAAAAGCTTTAGGTTCCAAGATGATATTTTGCCAGTATTTGCAGATGACTGTAGTCATACTAGGTGAACACTAAAAAGCCTTAGCTATGACACCATAAGCAAATATAGTGGGTACTAAAATCAATAGTTCAATGTGTAGGGCACAACCATTTCACTTTTATTAGCCTGTACGCGACAAGTATCTTTAAATCAGTTCAGCAGCTGACAGGAAGCAGTATTCCAGTTTAGTACCAATTCAGTGTTTATACAAGTTGCATTTACAGGGTACCCTAGCTATTGAATTCTGCACAAACTGAAGTTTATGTACTGAAGCAAACATCTGGGATAGCTCCAGAGTGGAAGTATTAAGAATGTATAGCTATGTTCTAAAAATAGATAAAGACCTGTGTGAGGTCTGGGTGAGGTTGGGATGTCTTGGGAAGGATACTGTGGCTTAATTTTCTTATTGTTAAAGCATTGGGAGTCAAAAGTAGCAGCAAGATGAGACTCAATGTTTAGCATCAAACTCCATACAGAGTTAGGTCAGTTGTGATATTCATCATCAGTGCTTCACTTCTGTGCTCCTGAAACAAAACAGAGTCTAAACCAAATACTTAATTTTCCTGTATTGAATGGAAAATGCTAAAGCACTTATCACTTAATTGTGTCCCTAAGTTAGACTTCTTGTACATTGTCAACAGCAAGAGACAGGCTTCTTTGAAACATGGTAAAGAAGACAAGATAACTTTGGGACTTCTTATCATTGATTCACTCTATGTGAAAGAGTTAGGTCTCAGCATTGTGCATCTGATTTACACTAACTTAAATTCCCCAGGTATATAATGTAAACAATCTCAGTAAATCAGTCCAGTCCAGGATTCACAACTGGACTAGACTACAATAACTAATGGGATGTCTATAAAAGGTAGCTTAAATACTGCTGATCTTGCAATACGATACCCAGAATTTTGAGTGCATTTCTGTTGAAGAAGGAGTCTCTGTTCATACCCTCAGCTGAAGTCGAGCCAACTGTATCTTTTTGGAAACTGGGCAAGATATTTGAGGCAATAGCCTGGCTATTAGAATACTCACAACACAAGAGAGTTTAGAGCAATTGTCAACATGAAAGTTACATGTCTGTCAGAGAATCTGTTGGCTGTTAGGGGGTACTTTTCTTGGTGAAGCAAAGTATTTTGCAAAAAAGTATTGAAAGGACTGATAAGCACATGTTTCTCCTACTGAAAATAACTAGTAGGAAAGAAAATCAGTCGACATACAGTTATGCCTCTAATATCAACATCATCCTGGATCTAGCTTCAAATAAGTACAATGAACAGTATCTTAAAGGCTGTGTGGATTCTCTTTTTGCATGTTTTTCACTGTGGACAGTGTTTCATGTGAGTGTTTTAGAAATGATTCCGCATTCCAGCTTTGTCATTCCTTTGCCCGTGGTTGTAACAGCAGAACCAAATCCAGCTCTCGGGCTTTGTGATATGCGGATTAACTCATTTCACCATTGCCCTTTTCTAGGATGCCAATGAATAGTTTTGCCTACTCATGCCAGTCAAAGCTGAGACACAGTCCATTCAGCTGGCAGTGACAGCCCTCAGACAACAGAGTCTGCACCTGCTCTGATTCTTAACTTAAAGGATGGCTCTGTCTCAGTACAGTTTTTTTTTCATAGTGTTGCCTTAGAGAGCTGCAGCTTCAATGAAGTCATTGTTTCTGTCTTTAACTGCTTGAATAATTCATTACTTAACAGAAAACATCCCTCTTTGCTCTCTGTTTATTCCATTGTCTGTATGTTTCAAAATAAATAAGTCAATGAGTAATGCAGTGACTATTCTGAAAAAAAATTTGCTTAGCCAAGGAAAAAAAATGTTTGGCACAAATAGGGAACTAAAAAAAAAAAAAAAAGAGAGAGAGAAAAGTTTATCTTTTTCTTATCTTGCACACAACCTGAAACAAGTGTCTCAGAGAAACTGCTCTGATTACAAATAAAAAGTAATGACCAATTAAAATGAGCTGACTATTTGGTACATAATTATAATCACAATTAGAGTGTAATTAATTTATTGATAATGATGTTCTGATTTCCTTATAAAATAAGTACAGAAATCTTCTAAGCTTGGGAAGCTGAAGATCCAGATTCAGGACTAGAATATTCACAGAGATAAGCTGTGCTCCAACTTGCACCAGTAAACAGGCGAGAGGTAATAGAGGGCATAACTCAGTGCAGCATAGGCTGCGTGTTCCTCCTGTGAGTTATGAATCGTGCATTGTGGGAATTGCTCTGTATCACCAAATTTGTATCAGGTGTTTTTTAAGTCCATCCTTAAAATATGCCAAGGTTTCCACATACTAGTCTGAAATGACCATTACTGCTTCATGTACTTTGATTCTTTCTTGTTTTAATCATTTTAGGTAAAAGATTTAAATGATAGGAAGTCAAATAGCTCAGTAATGCATCTGAAATTATGGGTAATAGGATAATTGGCAAGACCAACATGCTGATAAGGCGTAAGATAGGATAGGATAAGATATCTTATGGTAATAAAATGTACTGACAGCCCTGAATTCTTTTAAATATGGAGCAGTTCTATAACATAATCTGTTAGTGTAGCTTCCTAAATCATTCTAGAATCTTGTTTGCAATGTTTCGTCTGGCCTAAAAAGGTAAAAAGCTTCTTTCACATGCATCTACAGAACACAAAAAATGTAAAGAAGTGACAAAAATTTAAATATTATTTCTGTAAATAAACCCAATGAGGAATACATAGCAGATAATGTATTATGGCAGGAGTACTAACTTCCCTGGATGATAAGTGGCCAGCACAAATTTTCTGTGCCCTTTCTACAGCACTATAGTACAGCTGTGACAGGTACATCCACGACCCCGCCACACTTCACCCCCAGCTGTGGGAATGAGAAGGGCAGGGATCCTTGGACAATAGAAAGCGTTCCCAGTCAATGACAGACATTTCTGGACCATGATCATGTGTGACCATGAGCCCCAACCCACCAGGTTAAAAGTGAGGTCCTGACAGAAACCATGTGTGCTGTTTTTTGAAGCAGTGAGTTAGTGATGGCACACCTCCCTTGGGAACTGGGATGGCATCCAAGGAGACTTCACAGGACTAAGTGCTCTCCCCTCATTCACAGGTGGGTGACTATTTTTTTTCTGGATATCCTTGAGCAATTCCAGGACCCTTTGGGTGAAGCAAATTGATTTTCTGGCTAATGCTGAGTGAGAGGCTGCCTTGTGACTGTGCATCAGTGGGTGTGCACTTGGGGGCATCATTCCCATCCATTTAATAATGATATCCCTGACAGGCAACAGTGCACCTGGAACCTGTTAAATGTTGTTGGAGTGTTATTGTAGTTACCCCCTTCATTTATGAATTTTGGCCATTGATTTTGTTGGCAAATTTGAGCATGGTGGTAAGCAAGAAGATGCAAAGCCTGTAAATGCTATCTATACACCTGTAATAGGATGTTCTGCTGTTCTGAGGCAAAAAGGATTGATGATAAAATACAGGAACCAAAGAAAAACATTCTGATTCTTGCTGAAGTCATTAGGATTTTTTAAATTTATTTTGCGGGGACCTGGATTTCATTAAATGAGTTTGCAAATACATGTGTGTATAAATAAATGCAAATATATTCACACAAGAGAACATGTAAGTATCTCTATGCAAGGTAATAAAGAAGATATTGTTAATACTAATATATTAGCAGTCCTTGGGCAATGAAATCTAAGTAACTATGGGAATGAGTAGAGAGAATTGGGGTCCAACACATTTTTGGAAAATTCATTTTAATGATGTTCTCATATTACCAATGCAAGTAAAAGTGCTAAACGGAGTTTTAAATAGACTTTCTGCATAAAATATGCTTGTTTAATATTCATAAAAATCTTTTTCTCTTCATATGTAAGCAGAAGTATCTCTTTTATAGATCCCTGGAGCATAAAACTACTGAAAGTGGGGGCAAAGTGAGCCAAAAATTGGCGAAAAATACTTTTGAAAAGAGGCTTGGTTTAAGACACTAGAAACTTCCATATTATTAATCACACAACATAGATATTTTGTTTTTACAGTTCACAAATTGTTATGCTTTACATTTTTCAGTTTACACCAAACTATACAGCCTTTCCTGTGTTTCTAAGTCACATTTTCAAAGGGATCAAAGTATTTCACGCTCAAGGGGATGGATTATCTAATTTGCTATATGCATTTTGCACTATCCAACACATTGTAGTAGTACAATCACAATGTAATTTCATTTAGAGTTTGGAAAATCTGCTTTATTCATGCATTACAGAGGAAATAATGAGTGCATTAAGATTTTGAAATAAACTCTTAGGGCACTATCGACAAGAGAAAACAAGGAGAAAAATTGCTCCAATAAATATTTGTAGAAGGGCAGGTTAGTATGTGTGCATTTTAATAGGCAAGTATGTACAAATAAGCTATTCTTCTAAAATATTATTCTTGCCTTATGATGTTACAAATTTCTAATTATTTTAAAAATACTTGCTTTTTCTGTAAATTTTAACAATTTTTTTTTCCTGATTAGAGTGTATTGGTAAAGAAATGTTTCCTAAAAAGGAACTTCTACTGCAATGCCTCAAGTTTTAAATACCTCAGTATTTAATGCCTCAGTGCACAAGGCATTTCATTTTGCAAGTCTATTCACGCTTTGCATAGTGGCCTCTCACAGCTGGGCCCCTGAGATCTATTGCAATTGAAATGAAAGATTAGTCAGAATAATAACATGCTAACACAGTGATGCTAGCAATGCTGCAAGATCTGTTGTTAAACTCATAATTATGGTAACTGCTATTCAGAAAATCTGCAAATCCTGAGATCATCCTTACTGACAATCCCTTTCTACTAGTGCTCTTAAAAAGCTGCCATAGCAAGACACACTGTCACTGATGCTGGAGGATTCTGCCCTGGCAATGTGTAATCTCATTTTTAACATGCTATTCCTGCTTTTCTCAGATCTCTTGCCAAACCATGGAAGTACTGCATTAAAAATAGAGTACTGTGCATGGAAAAGAAGTGACATGAGGTACTAGAAAGGGAAAATAAAGAGCTATAATACGACTAGAATGCTTTGGCTGCCTACTGGACATTAAGAGACTCAGTCCCTTTCTTCTTTTATTGAAACTTTCTTGAAAAAGATGGAGAGAATTTCCTGCACCTTCCACCAGTATCCATCTTGGTCTTCTTTAGAACTTCTCTACTACTTTAGGTCTAATTTATCTTTCATGCAGGAATATTTGATACAGCCTTTGGAGCATGCCTGAACACTCTGATATTGCTGCTTAACCTGGTTCCCAGGCTCTGCAGTGCAACAACAGCTGACATGCAGCAGCACTGCTACTAGGACACATCAGCAGTGTTATTTTTAAGGTTTCATACAAGGAATGGATTGTATAAGGTATGTGATCAAGAAAACAAAACCAGTATCATTTTCATGTGTCAGAAACCTGTCCCTGATGCAGGGTCCTGGTATATGCCCAGACTTGCCTTAACCTGGCTAGGTTTTGCTGTGGTACAACTGGCTTTCTCAGGACCATGCAAGTACTGGGTAGCCTGTTTGTCCTCTGCTCAGATAAAACCAACCAGGGCTATAGCTGCATGACAAACAGTATCTCCTTCTGTACCAATAGTTATGATGGCCAGGGAAATATCTAATCATAGCTTGTGGGTGAACATGGCCAAACTTCAGCTGGGAATTAATGAGGAAAAGTACAAACCAAAAGGAGGAAGCAGATTGTTAAGGTTATACCTAAAAGGAATACTGTAGACTCACAACTGAGGAAGATGATGTCAGGTGGAGACTTCTGGAGCCAGTTGAGCAGGAGCCAGGACAGGCTTTGACAGAAGCCATCTCAGACACCCCATCCCACCCTGCAGCACTGGCCAGGCCCCATTGTTGCCTTTTCTGAACATATGAGTACTACTAAGCAGCATTAAAACTGCCTTTGTTTCATTAGTGGCACTAGAGTCCTGAGTCTTAGAGTCACTGAGAGTGACTGATAAAGCAGAAAGGTGGATGCAAGCAGTTCAGATGGGCCTCCCTGAGCCCAGCAAAAACAGCAATAGTGCACCAGCAAGGAGCCTGACTTTTCTATCCCCAAGCACTGGATTTCCCAGTTGATACCTGAAAGTCTTTTTTTGACATTTTTTGGCATAGAAGAAGGGGAGACCCCCGTGTAAATAGCAGAACCCCACTATGGGGTTGGGACCAAAATGTTGTACATCAGAAAGAAAAAGTGTCAGGATTGCTTTCAAGGGCTGCTGACTCTCTTTCTGCACAAATTATTATGCTGAAGTTCTTGCTGCTTATTTTCTACTTAATTTCTGCATGAATAAGGGATACTCTGTACACATTCCCAGGAGTATTTTAGAGAAAGTCAGATTGAAAATATTTAATGCAGTGGGTTTCTAGGAGTGCCTCATCAGACAGAGCAATACTAATTTTATATTTAAAATTAATTTACTTCTGTTTGACTTAAAACTCAGGATAAATACAGTCTCAGATTTTTCTCTTGAGGCACAACAGAAGTTAAATCATTACTGAACAAATTTGGTATGATGAATCATTCCAATCTATTGCCTTTCCCTTATGGTAGTCCAAAGCTTGAGTTGTTATTAAATGATCATATGTTTTTCAAAGATCATCTTTTTTCTTTCTTTACAACGGAACGTTATTTTTATGAGGCCCAAGATGAAAACAGCACCTGAAGAAAAATAAGAAGATTATTATAATTGCAGAAAGCAGTAGACTTTTTTTTTCCCTTTTTGTTCATTAGTGACAAAGGACAAAAGTAACAGGAATGGGAACCATTTTTGATTAGAATATCATGATCTTCAGTTGTCTAGACATGAAAGTCTGATACTATTTCAACTAAGCTAGCTTATCCCTCTGCACTTGCATTACCTCTTCCTGAGAGCTGCTGGTCTTCTATAGGTCCTGTGTAGATGGATCTGCCAGCTGCCCTCATGTATTTGAAAGATCAAGAGACATAAGTCAGAGTAATAAGGCCCAAATTTGATGTTTATTCAGTGAAGAAAAAATGAAACTGATGTTACTGAATTCCACTTGAAATGGGTGGTGCAGCATTTGCGGTCCTTAAGGAAAGTGACTATAACAAATGTAAGAGAACAAAATAATTATAACAGTATAAAAAGTTAACGTGGGCACCTACACCTCATATTATTCAGCCAAAATTGCTTGCCAGTATCAAAGTTATGTAGTCTTTAAAAAGCCAAACACATATTTTACATCTCTCTCTTTTACATCCTAAAAACCATACAGCAGCTTGCAGCATTAAATAACAATCAACTGCATAAAATGATGTAACTATTCCATATAGACCTAGGTATTGTATATGTTTTAATATGTATATTAACTTTTGAAGAAGTACTTAATTCTCTGCCAGTTGATGCTATCCCATTGTTTTAAGTGTCTAGAGTGCTGTATTCCCAATGTACAGCAAGTCACTTTTTTTGCAAGTTGCATTGCTAATTCCTTTTTGAGCTAGTGAGATGCAACTGCCTCCTGTGAAAAGTTGCTTGGTATATATAAAAGCAAAACTAGACACACAAATATGGCAGTCTGAGGTCACAAAATGCCTTCATTCACATCAACCGTTAATTTTCAATTTTCATTAGTGTGTACTTTCTGTTTCAATTTTCACAAATTTTCATATGTATTCAGATCACTTTTCCCTATTGAATTTCTGATTAAATTCAAAAATTGAAATTTCTAGTTACATCCAAGTGTTAATTAATTTTCAGTAAGTGCTGATATCAAATTCAGAGATAAAAACCAAATTATTTTTGATTGTGTATTCTTTTCATTCAGCTTTTACATATCCAAACTCCAATCCCAAAAATGCACTTTGTATTTTCTTGAAATTAATCTTCAACAGCATCTTGCATGGGGAAATCCATAACTTTTCATGCTGGTCCCATGACATGGGACCATATTTAAGCCCCTCACAAGGCTCTTCCCATCCTGCTCAGAGCCCAGCTCCCTATTTCTGCCCCATGGGACTGAACTCACCTGCAGACCCACATCCTGACTTTTCAGCTTATGCCTAGCAAAGTGCAATATCACCAAACTTAGACTCGAAACCTCTTTCCATCTTTCGCTCTCTCCACTGGGCCTGCAGAACCACAAGACCTGTTCTGTACTCTGCAGCATCATCAGATTTCCATCTGGACTTCACAATTGAGTCTGAGGAGAGTTTGAGGATAAAACAATTGCCATCCTTGAGTTTCCTTGTGGTAGTCCTCAGTCAAACACACAATTGCCTCACCACTGCAAGAACTGCAACAGCTGTTGCAAGGGTAAAAAGTAACAAGTACAGTGCCCTTTGATTGTCATGTGCTACAGCCAAGTGGGGTAGGAAGACTGGTATAGCTGGAACAGAGCTTGCAAATGCATTTTACTGAATACCCTTCAGTACCCTAGAGCCAGAATGACCTCACAGAGACAGATTGTTCAGCATGGCCTCCTCAAATCTTCCTCCTTTCCACATCACTGTTAGTGTATTCCCTAATGTATCCCAGCTTTCACTCTCAAAAATGTTCACCTTATTCCTGATCAGTAACCTCCACACTACTCCTATTAGTGACAGCTCTCTTCCCTGAGAGAATTCTTACCACATGTTCTGATGTACCATGCATGTTCCTCAAAAAATGTGCCCTCTCAAGTTTCACCTCCACAGCATGTCCCAAAAACTTTTTCTAAAATCTTCCCACTCTCTTACATTACTTCATATTTCTTTCCCTCAAAAAAAGCTAATTTTGTTTCAAGTACCTCAGATTTCCACTCCAAAATGTTACCGCTCTTCCCTCTAAATTTCATCACCCTTTTCTTCAAAAAAGTAATTTTGTTCCAAGTCTCCTCAGTTTTTTTCCTCAGTAAGCTCATTCCCCCTCTAGTTTTACCTCATCTTCCCCCTCAAATGTGACCTATGAATTCTCTAATATGCCTTAAGTTATTCCCTCAAAAATGCTCATTTTGTCACCTACAAATTACTTCAGCTTTTCTTAAAGCATCACCTCGTTGCCCTCTAAATCACTTAACGAAATATTTTTGGTGAAAAGCTGAAAATCTGTGCTTTCCTCTGAAAAAAGGGCCACGGGAACTCCTCTCAGCGACAGAAGTGGCTGACAAATCCATTGCCCTCCCTGCAGATGACACAATTTCTCTGTGCTCAGATGGGTGTCTGCTTCTGCCCATCCTCCCAGGCCCCTGCCTTGCACCTGTAGGTGCCAGTGGTGCTCTGCAGTGCTGACCCTGAGCACCTAAACAAAACAAGAACCCCTGTCGCAGACATCTTTTTGTGAAAATCCTTTCTTAGGATTTTTTCCCTTCTGAGAAGCTGAGGCCTCAGAAACAAAATGTAAACAATGGTTATCTGCTGCTGTGGAATGCAACAGGTGGATCCGTGATTGGTCTCGGGTGGATGTTTGGAATTAATGACCACTCACAGCAGAGCTGGCTCTTACTCTCTGTCCGAGCCACAGACCTTTGTTTTCATTCCTTTCTATTCTTAGCTTAGCTAGCCTTCTAAGACGGACTTTTCCTTCTATTCTTTACTATAGTCTTAATGTAACATATATCATAAAAGAATAAATCAAACCTTCTGAAATATGGAGTCAAATCCTCATCTCTTCTCTCATCCTGAAAACCCCTGTGACCACTGTAACAAATGCCCCTGGAGCCCTTCAGCTCTCCCAGGCCACTGCAGCATAAGTGAAAAATCCCTTCCTATATCCTGGGAAGCTACTTACAGGTATCCCAGATGCCTTCCCAGGATAGTCGAGTGAAAGCCAGTGCTGTAAGCCCCTGCAGTGCAAGTGCCACCAAGCCTGATTTCTTGAGCAAATCTGTTGACTATCAATACCATCCTTGGAGGTGAAGTCTGAACATACTATTTCAGACCCTGTGAATGCAAAACATATAATCCCTGTGGTGTACATAGTGAAGAAGCCATTGTTCTTTTGCAATTGATTTTTTAGACAGACATCTTAGGAACAACCCCTCTTCTTTGCCATTCCTGTGCAAACTTAGGGAAAAAAACAATTAGAAAAGGAAATAAAGCTGTCCAGACATGAGTTATGGTTATTACCATTCTTTTCATAGACTCATGGGACGGTTTGGGCTGGAAGGGACCTAAAATATCATCTAGTTCCAACCCTCCTGCCATGGACCTGCCACTAGACAAGGTTGCTCAAACTTCTGAACTGATTTTGAATTCTTTTCCTTCCTAAACCTTCCTGCTTACATTGCTGAAGTTAGCAGGTATTTAACGACTATGAAGATTCAGAAAATGTGGAAAAGGAAGATTTGTGCACCCTTTTTCCTTCTCTGCTTCTCACACCCACATCCTTCCTGTCCCTGAATTTGAATTTATGCCTTTCTTTTCTTTGAAATTCCAGGATAGAAAGACCTGGCAACTCTGATTACCACGATATTGCTCTGAAATAGCCAAAGTCCTGAAATAAAGTTGTAAATCATGAGATTATAAAATAAATACAACAAATTGTTATTTAGGTTTCTCCGTTGGCTTGGAAGCCTGTGTAACAAGCCTGCATTTCAACTCTTTCATTGCAAGGGCCACATCAGTCAAGACAGATTCTCAGCTGTACAAGCAGCTGGGTATGTGCAATGAGCCAGCTGTGACATGACAGATGTCATTTTACTCTTTCCACAAGACAGGTTTTATTCGTTTTGTGAATCTCAGTCTTGAAGAGCCTCAAATTTCAGACAAAATGAGTAATGGACAAGTTACTCTGGCAGCAATGTTTAGCAGCAGGGCCACCGTTTAGGCTAAGGGAAATAGCACAGAAAACTTTTTCCCTCAAAATACATGTCACTGGAGTGTTATGTGCCAGTGCTACCTGGGGCAAACACATCTGGTGTTATACAAGAGGACATTTGCTTTCTTGATTAATTCTGGCATTTGCTTTCCTTTGGAGATGCTTGTTTAATGCCACTTCTGGAGCTAAGGCAGGAGGTGAGGCCTCCAAGACCTTCTCTGTGAGCTCAGGAGAGGCTGGTCCTGGCGCTACTGTTTTCTGTGCTCTCTCTGGAAAGTCTCTCACAAGGGACTGGAGTGGTGATGGCAAAGTGACAGAACCCTGGGATCCCCATACATGCTTACAGACAGACACTGGACTTTGGTGTGGGATAGCAACACATCCATTTCCTACTCCTGTATCTGTTTCCTCATGCTTTATTCCTCTGTGATAAATAACTGTCTGTGGGACAGAGGGAGATGCAGTTATTCAGTCATCAGTCTCCAAAGAATTACCTCTTTGCTGGCCACCATCTCCCACTTTGGAAAGAAAAAATTCCTCCTGGGTACAGAAACATCTACACATCTACAGCATCAGTATAATTCTTGAATTTATCTAAATATGATTATTTTACAAATTTATTGGGGTTTTCTTTCCTTTTTGGGGGGGGGGGCAGGGCAGTTTGTAATGTCTTTGTAATTGTTCTGTGAGCACAGGCTCTCCTTTTCTGCTTTCTGTGAAACAGTGACTTTCTGCTTTCCCCTGTGAAACAGTGATCCTCTGAAGTAAACATAAGGCTTAGTTTGGACATACAAACCTAACTAATTCCATTTTATTCTTAGCTCTCAATATCCTGCTAGTGTTATTTTACACTATTTACATCTTAAAATACAATATTTTTAAACCAATTTAATCTTCTCACAATCAAACTTGCACAGCATTCAGTCTACTTCCAACATTAAGTAAATAAAATTGTTAGCACACATGCATGTACTAAAAAGATCTACATTGTACTATATAGGAGGTCAGATCTACTTTTCTCCTTAATGACAGGATTTCAGAATTTTCAGGGGCCTTCAACAAGCTGCTACCTATGCCATTGAGAATCCAAATCCTTGTTTCAGTTGTTAGATTCCCTTTTGCAGTATAGCAAAACCTTAAGATAGTAAAACATTTAACATTTGGATTTCATTTGACCATTAGAGAGTATATATGTCAAAACTAATCAGGTTTCTCTTGAACACAGGACAGATTCGGCTTTTGGAGGGAATGATACTCTGAACATTCACGAAAGCAGGGATTTAAAAAATATATTTCCACCTAGGCTTGGGAGGTACTTGAGTTTTGGAGGGTGTATGATGTTCTGAGAGTGCACTAAACGTGTTCTTTTGCAACCACTGCATTATGGACAGTCCCATTTCCTTCAAATTAACTTTTTTGTCTGTATCTTGTGCAAAAATAATGTAGAGGGGACAGGAAAAGGGAGGAAAAGGGAGGCCAAGCGAGGGGACAATGGAGGGGAGCGTAGAAGAGAAAGGAGGGAAGTGGAGAGTGGAGTTGCTCAGAAAAATAATGAAGTATCAAGAGAAAAAAGCAATTTTACAGCATTTTATTATTTGTAAGGGGCTGAAACATCAAGACTTGCAAGACTGACAGGTCTTTCTAATAGGCTATAATCGCTAGCAGAGCTGAAAAGGATTTGGAAGAGCTGCTTGTGAGCAAGTTTGCAGTTTATGTATCTTTTCTCCGAGCTAATGGGCTCTTTTAGTGTAAACATTAATTTAAATAATAATTATGAAACATATCTTGCTCATTAAAATGTGAAAGTGCAAACTGGAATTTATGTTCTTTCTGTATTGGTGTTGTTATGCCATAGTAATTTTCTTATTTGCAGTTTTCAGTCACAAAAATGAAATCAGGTTGGAGGCCTTATACATGAGTTTGGAATTAAGATGCTTTTTTATGCCTAGAAGGTTATTTCTTTACATAAACCTGCCATGTAGGCATTGATTTCATTTGCAGCAGTGACATTGATTTAGCAGATTTGAAATCGAAGACTCATTGTTTTCTGTGAGTTCTAACTGTCATCACACCATAATAAAATTGCTTTTTCACTTTATCAGATTTTTCTAATTAGTTTTTTCTTTTGCAGTTTCTAGTCTTGTTCTGTAGTCTAATTTTGGTGTATTCTTATCCCTTGTTTTGGGATACATTGCTAACACAATTTTATATTTTTTCATGTTCGGTTTAAACATTGTGTTTTTGTATTGTGAATATAACAAAGTAGCTAGTACTGTAAATTCAAAATTAATTTCTTTATATAAGCAAAGTGAAAAAGAAAAAAAATAAATTTAAGCAGAAGATAGGACTAATATCTTTGAAATTGTGGAACTTTTTATTTCATGTTATATGCATTTGCTCTTGAGTATATTTTTTCTGCAACTTGGAGATAGTTTCAGTTACCATTTATAAGTTCTTCACCTTTTTAATGCCTTTAATTGTTTAGACTTTCTAAGCTAAAGCAGTCCATTGAAAGTTCTTTTTTTGAAATAATTTTAATTAAAAATATCTTAACTGTTCATGACTTGCATTTTTAAATATGCATCATTGCAAAAAAAAAGCTGAATGCCAAACCTCAAATAGAACTCACAACATAACTGCTTTTTCAGATGGATATCTAGATATCTTCAATATGCACTTTTGGTATGCCAGGAAGTAAAACAACTTATGACAGTGCAGATTCCGCAATACAGAATTTGTAAAGGATCTAGTTAAAACATTTAGCTCTGAGTTTTCTTTAATTAGTTGCCTGTTTTGCTAAGGAGAAGTAGAAATTTATCTAGTCTCAATTTCTGAGGAAAGGAATGTAAATGCATTTTGTAGTTATACAGTGTTGTGGTTTATCTGTTGTTGTGATTGACTGCTTAGTGAATGCTGGTTAATTACACATCATTAATAAGTCAATACATGACTTTTTTCTCATTTGGTTTAAACCTCATGAACAGATCAGCATTTTCTCTCTGGCACCCCAGGACGCACAAGTGTTGCCTGTTCTATTTAGTACATTTTAATAGACCCATTGTGCCTGAATTTGTCTTGTATTTTTAAGCCTCACAGTACTATCTACTTCTACTGTTTCCTGTCTGACTAGTTGTTAATACAAAGTTACTCACAGCATTAAGAAAAATTTCTTATCTGTTTTAAAAAAAATTCTAGGTAGTCTTATTGAGATTTGATGATAGTTCTGCTCTCTCTTTTTCCATTGCACTCATGATTTCACCAGCCTCCATCTCCCCTCAGCCTTCTCATTCACAGATTGAAAAGTATGAACCTTTTCAGTGTCCCCCTGTATGGCAGCTGCTTTGATCCTTTCAGTGTTTTAATTGCCCTTCTGCTTCTTCTCCAGCCCCACTCACTGTGTTTCATTAAACACATGCTGAAAATACAGGTGAAAATAAATTAAAAGATTCAGTTGAAAGGTGCACTGCATGCTGCAATTTATGCAGTAAATGAACAGACATGGAAAATATCTTTGATTTGTCTGCGGAAGCCCTTGCTTTCTTGCTTGAGTTAAAAAAAAACCGCTTAGTGAATACACAAGAGAGAATGACAGGATTTGAGGGGAAAAAAAGGCCATAACAGCTAGCTGTGAATAAAAATGTGAAGGATGATAAAAGTCCCTACTGTGATTTTTATTTAGTTAGTGTTCATAGTTGATTGGATAGCTCACTTTAATCTTTTATATTTTTCATCAATATAGTGTTTATTATAGAAGCTATAAATAGAAAAAAATTATTATTATTACAAAAGTCTGAGTCAGGAAAAAATTTCAGGAAACCGAGCAAACAACAGGTATCTTTGGGGATTATGATTTTAAATTCTGGATTATAGAATTTGTCCTGTACTCCAGTTTATTTTTCTACCATTTTGAAGGTGTGAGTCTGTGTATGAATGAGTTGGCTAATTAAAAAACTTCAAGCAAAATATAGGTATGGAGTGGTGAGTAGCAACTAAGATCAATCTCTCATATGATTAAAAGGGAGGAAAATATGTCAGTTTTAAAAACCATGATAAAAGTGTAAAAATGCTTCTTTTAGTAAGAATTCTGTATTGAAAGAAACATTTTGCCTAATGCAAAATTTATCCAGTCTAAGAGGAGTAATCTAAATCACTGGAAGGTGCTTATTCTCATCTTTGTAGCTCCCTGCAGTGTGGTAGTACTGGATGAGCAACAGTATCAAAATCAGGGATGAAAACAGATGTGTTTCCTTTATCAATGAACAAAAAAGAGAACAAACAAGAATAATCAGCCCTGCAATGGACTGGACTCCGACTGAGAGAATTTTGAGATGTTTACTGCTAAGAGTAGCATCTGGAGATTGCCTCTGTAGTAGACACTGCAATTACTTGATTACTGTGCAGTAATTTCAAACACAGTTCTCCAGCCAGGACTTCTTTTATTTGGATTGCCTATGGCACATGTAATATGAATAACTCTCTTCTGTTTAAGGTGAATAATAGGATTCCTAGGTGTTTTGTGCACTCTTAATACACAGAGACAATATCAAGAGTCACAGGCAGTGACTTGTCTGTAGCTTTCAGTTCCATATCTATTTGTGATTTGAAAAAGATGTTTTTTCTTGTCTTTTCTATGGCTTGCTTATTTATTTTTTTTTAATGATATGATTAAGGCTATCTCAGCTGTTTAGGAAAACTTAAAGATAAGAGGGGCATATTCTAAAAGTAAATGCTAAAAATTGCTGTGGCATTGAACTGAGTAGATGAAGGATGATTTCTGTAGCAATTTATTGTAAGACTTTGTCATCTCCATTTTGGCAGGTTGTCAGAAGCAGTTAGATGACATTAGAAGCCCAAACTCAATTACAAAAGGAAAGATGTAAAAAGCAATTCACCTTCCTTGGTCAGTGCTGCTGACTTTCTTCCATGTCACAACCAACCAGTAGGGAGCATCATGTTCCTTATAAATTCCTGTCCGGCTGAACAAAGACACCAGTCCTGTGTTAGGGAGTTCTTATGCTTTATTGTACAATTGTCTTAACTCTGGCATCTAGCAGAGTTAGATTTAGTCTCAAATGTTCTGGCTAACAAGTCCTTAATTACCACAAAACACTTCAACAATCCCCAGATAAAACTCAATATGGTGTGCAGGTATTATAGCTGCACTTTGCCCAGACAAAGCAAGGGAGGGAGGAAATCAAGACAGAAAAGGGAGAAAGGGAAGAAAGATCTTTACCAGTCTTTATATCTTGCATTAGTCCTGCCTCCTGGATGCTCCAGAACTGGGGTAGTGACACAAAGAAGGAGAGGAAAAAGATAGCAGATGGAAATAATCCACTTCGTTTTACAGTTAACCTGGTAAAGTACAATTTTCAAACTATTTAGTTCATGCAGGTACAGCCAGCCCCTTAGAGCCCTTCAGGAAGTGAGTCAGGTAAAGACAGGGAGGATGATTGAGCATGAATCTCAAGGTGGGAAAGGAAGTTGGCTCAGAACAGCCCTGCTCCACCTCTGCAGGACTGTCTCTTCCAATCACAATTTTCCTGTCACAATAGTTAGAAAGTTTGAGACAAAACATGCTTATCCTTGATTCTCCACAAGTATTCTTTCTTTCACCCTTACCATAGAAGTATCTCAGCCTGTCTCCTACTCATCATCTTAACATTGCTTTTCTGTGGCAGAAGTTGCTTCTCTACTGTATTTTTTTGAGGATGTGTCACTAACCCTGCAACAAGTTTGTCCTTTGGAAAATCTTTGAAGATATCATTCTGCTGTATCTGAGACAGAAAGAACAGGTTCTTTTTGGCTTCCGAATAAAAGGCAGTCTGTAATATTAATTAGGCTTGAGTTAAAGATCATATTAAAAAAAAAAAAGTTCTAACCAATCAAATACTTTTGAGCCCACAGTGGTCAAATTACTGATTTTTTTTTCATATGTAGTGGATTTGCTTAAGTAAATCCAGGATTAATTAAATATTGGGATATATTTTACTGTTTGGGATACACTGCTGGTCTAAATGTTATAAGGATTTGAGCTCAATTAAGTACAGAATGCCTGACATCTGATAATGCCTTTAGAATTCCTGAGCTTATTTAGGTTTTACTGTTGGCAGCCTAACTTATAATGACTGCCAAAAGAAAATCTTAAGATCTTTTGAAATTGAGTAGCTGGTTTGAGAAAGTTCAGGGTATTTTACCCTTAGAAAAGCTAACAAGGTTAAGAAGAAGTAAAAAGAATAATATTGAATTATCTGGATTTCTTTCATTAAATTGACTGATTTTATGCTAATGACTTAAAAGCCATCTTTTCTTACATAATTTGCTCCAGTCCAGCTAATTTAAACTTTAGTTAATATGACTGCAAAGTATCCAGTTATATTAAAAGGGCTGTACTTGGAAATACTTAATCAATTCTGTTTCTTTTCTTCCCCTAAGGAGAAGTGTCATTTTACTAAGGTATATATTCTATCCTGATAATTATTTGTTAATGTGAGAGAATGAGAAAAGTGGTTACTGGGTCCAACCAACCAAAGTGTTTGTGTGAGACAGGTATGGGGAAGTTCTGTGAAAGCGGGATGCTGCCCCACACTCTGCCCCATTTGGAGCCCTCTGATCCAGCTGTCAGTCACTGGCACATCAGAGGTGATGTCCCACACCCTGCCCCCTTTGGAGCCCTCTGATCCAGCTGTCAGTCACTGGCACATCAGAGGTGATGTCCCACACCCTGCCCCATTTGGAGCCCTCTGATCCAGCTGTCAGTCACTGGCACACCAGAAGTGATGTCCCACACCCTGCCCCCTTTGGAGCCCTCTGATCCAGCTGTCAGTCACTGGCACACCAGAAGTGATGTCCCACACCCTGCCCCCTTTGGAGCCCTCTGATCCAGCTGTCAGTCACTGGCACATCAGAGGTGATGTCCCACACCCTGCCCCCTTTGGAGCCCTCTGATCCAGCTGTCAGTCACTGGCACACCAGAAGTGATGTCCCACACCCTGCCCCTGGAGCCCCAGCCTGGCCCCAGAGCGGCTCTCAGAGCGCAAGCCCCATCTGGGGGTGTGCCCAGAGGAGGGCAAGACGGATAAAAGCCTGGCACAAAGATGCATATGGTTGTAGGACTGTTGTCTGTGGATTTTGTGGCAGCTGAGACCATGCTGGTTCCAAGGGTGGCAGCTATATTTCACTTTTCTCTCTCTTTTTTTTTTTTTCCCCTCTTTCTCTTTTTTCTTCTCCTGATTTCCCCTTGTTGATATCTGGGTAATTTAACATTTCCTGGGCTAGAGTTTGCTAAGCCAGTGCTTTGTGAAATGCTTTAGTTTGATGGAATGTTTGCTTTAAATTTTGCCAGGCTCCTGATCTTCTAATGTTCACTGGTAGAAGTTTCTTGTTTAATTTCCTGTGTGTTGTTGGGTTTCTCTTGTGCGCCTATCTCAGGGTATAAAAAAGCCTAAGCCCCCTTAAATAAACTCACCAAGTGAGGACCTGGGCTTTACAGTTGATTTTACATTTGTTTGGGTGTTCTCTGCAGAGAAATAGATTGACAGCTTCAGAGATTTCTCTTTGCTGGTACTTTTCTGTCATAAATATTCATATGCACTTCCTGATTTATTAAATGTCAATGGTTAGTATTCATTTCATCAAGCTTACTTTTTATGAAGATACATCCTATGAAAATGTGTATACTTTGGCAGAAATTATTTTGCACTTTATCAATGATTACAGTAATTTCTCTTGCAATGACATTAAAAATGCTGTACAAATATGAATTAAAGTTTACAAAACCTTTGTAGAACAGCTAAGATTGTTAGCTAACAAAAATATTGTTATATATATTTTCAAAGTTGATACTCTGAAGGACAGATTGTAAGTGATTTGGCTAAGTTCAAACAGGGTATCATTACTAATGACAAATTCTCACCCCTGCTTAATAAGTAGATCATAGTCCTTGAGTTCTTTTCAACAGTATAAGATACAATTCCTCTCCTAAAAGTGACTCTATAAAAACAAGTGCCATATTTATGAATCATTGCTTCTATGAATATTCCTGCAAAAATTTTGCTGTATTAAGAGTTAATTTGAGGGCATTGCAAACGGCATGTGCTGAGCTGTCTCTGAAATGAAGCAAAATCACCCTTTCTTTGCAATTAATGCAGTTAGCAATGCTTTTTGTAAAGAGGCCCATCTAAATGGGACCATGTAATTCAGGTCCAGGCACTTACTGCTGGGCAGAGCTTTCAAGTTATTTTGCCAGGTCAACTGAAACATACTATATCAAATTCAAGAGACAATAAAATAGGATACCCAAAATCTGTAAAAAAAAAAAAAAAAAAGGCATATCCTCTTAAAGCTAAAGATTAACTGCTCTTGTTATTAAAGCAAATAGCCAATGCACCCTTCACAGGAGCTCATCTGTCAAACTCCTTAAATCTAATTGTTCCTCTAGTCTTTACAAATTCAATCCAATAGGCAGAAGTGTACCTGTGTTAAGTGTTGGGTCTTTCTGAAGAGATGGGCTAGTTTAATCTCTGTGTGACTTTCAAGGACACTTCAGAAAGGAGAGTGTTTACCATTTGATGATATTTTTTCTGCTAATGGAGAGGAAAGATAAGCATTTCACTGTTAGCCCACCTATTTATACATGCTGTGATAATTTTATGAATGTGTAATGCTGTCAATTCAATCTGTCTTCCTTTGTGGAAATATGGAATTCAAGGCCTAAAACTGTCCTCATGTGGGGTAGAGGAATTTGCCAGAAGAACATTCGTCCATGAACCTGGAGTCTGGCTAAGTTGTAAAGGAGTCTCATTTTCAGAAAAATCCATTTAATTATAAAAAATATATGCACAAAATGGCATGTCCTTGAAACTATTAGCATTTACAAACTTCCTTTAAATGTCAAAATCTTTATTCCAGACAGAATTTTTACCACCAAATATAGTAAGGCTACAGACCCGATGAAATGGAGTGCAGTTTCTCTGAATAATTATCAATATTATGTCAGTATGTGAAGCTGTAAACTCAAATCTGGAAAGGGATAATTAGTTCCTTATTATTATATAATTTATCAGTGGTTATCCATGCTTCCTTTTAATAGTTTTCCTTGTTTTGATTGGCAATAGAAATATGATAGCAAATAAATATTACTTTATTTACATAAATACACTGAATGAATACAGCTCTTGAGTATATTTAGTCATGCTAGGAAACATCTCAATTTTTCTTCTAAAGGATAATAGTTTTGCTTGTTATTCACATTTCATATTATTTCCTGGCTCTCGTCTGGCTATGATTAAGCATTGCAAATACAGCAGCATCTCCTGTACTCAGTAACAGATCAATTAAAATATTTTTACAATGTACAATTAACTTATTAAAATCAGTGAAAACACTGTTCTGTGTATATATGAAAAGAGCTCCATAGTAATAGAGATCAATCTTCAAGAACTCTGAAGACAAATCTAGGTGCAAATCACATTAAAAAAAAAAAAAAAAAAAGAAAAAAAAACAACAAAAGAAAAAAGCTACCAATCCTGCAATGAAGTAGGATGCTTCCTTCTGCGCCTGTTGTGATTTAGGAATGGTACTCCCAAAATCAATGCCTCCATAAGACTCCAATTCACACAGTGCTGTCTCGCTTCCTAGATTTCTTCTTCCCTTCCTCCCTGCAGCGGACTGGAGAGGAGAATTGGAAGCACCAAAGGCAAAGATCATGGGTTGACATGAGAACAATTTACTCAAAACCAGCAATGAGATAAGAAAGAGAGTGACAATATGAATGACAAAGGGTACAAGAAAGATTAATTCAGACAGACAGCCCCGAAACCAGAAAATACTGATTGTCCCCCTTCGCTGCATATCCTCCACCAGATCAGAGCCCGTTCTTCCCTGGAGACAGTCCCTTTCCCCTTCCCCCAGAAATTGTATGAGGTGGTACAGAATAACTTCCAGGTTCTAGCCATGCCCCTTCCTTGGTATTGCAAAAATTAACCCTGTCCTGTCTGGAACAAGGACACTACCGTTTCCCTATGTCCCTGTGTTTAGACGCTTCCAAGGTAAGTTATTAATGGGCCTAGTTAAAGAACTGGGTTGAAGTAAAAAGATGAGTTTCATCACAGGAAATTCCAATTAGAAATATTGAAAAAGTCTACCACTCTGGAGGTGGTCAAAGCCCTAGAGCAGGGAGCTATAGTATTTGTGGAGTCTCCATGCATGTAGTTACTGAGGACACAGCCCTGAGCAACTTGCCCTCCTTTGTCCCTCCTTTAAGGAAAGGCTTGGACTAAAAGATTTCCAGAGGTCTCTTCCAACTTCACAGTTCTGTGGTCTTGTGATTCTGCTTACATATGCAGGTGTATTATTGCTCTGTGTTTAGAACGTCTGTGTCCTTGTGTCGCTTTTTACTTTTGGACAAAAACCAATCCAACACCGTAGGCAGTTCTCATTAGGCTTAATTCTATGGGACTGTGATCAATAGATGAAGCTAACTGATATGAAAAATGTCCATCTACTTTGACTGAAAGTGTTGAAAGAAACTTACAACTACTGTCTTAAAAGACACAATGTTATAAAGATGTAAAATAATTCCTATGCCTTGAACTGTATGTTTTAATAATATGAAAGGAACAGGGATAGAATTAGAGTAAAGCATGATAATGAAGTTTTCCTTGTGTTAACAATAATGAATGTATTTGTACTTGTTATCAGTAGGTACTTGGAACAAGATGAGTCTACATGATAGATAAAGCACTGTGGTTTGTTTTCCACAAACAAAGAACTGGCTTTGCCTGTTAATTAAAATGTAATGTCAACACTAATGGAGGTGTTTACAAAATCTACATTTCATATTTAAATAGAAAATATGGGCCCTATATACTGAGAATTACTGACTTATCTAGAATTTTAAAGAATGGAAAAATACAAAATTAAAATGAGTGAGAGAGAATGACTACTTTACTGCTAATTGAGGAGAAGAGTGGGAAGAGGGGTAGGTTGATGTGGTGATTTTCTGACATTTTAGCAGACATCTGAGTAACTGCATAAAACTTTGGGACTATCCTAATAAACTTTTCTCCATCTTCTGATTTCAATTTTGTATTTTTATAGATTATTTGAGCAGAATCAGGAGCCAAGAATTCTCTCTGAGAAACATGATCATCTCTCTGCTGGTAGCTGGAAAGGACAGTTGAATGCAATAAGGAAAAGTAATGAGTAATTTCTTACAATGTTGAGAGGTCAGGAAGTTCGTATTGTAATTGTCTTCCTTTTGCCTCGGGACAGTAAAATGACCAAGCAACAGTTTCTTCTGCTGGCTTTGCAGAGAAGAAACATGAAATGTTGACAGAAGAATGTACTGATTTTTATCAACATCCCCTCCAGTGCTAGGTTGTTTTTTTTTTTCCTTTTGTTTCTGCAAGGAACACCATACTGGTAATAGCTGAAGAGTATGTGATCATTTCTATCTTCTTAAAAAAATATTTGGGAGTAACAAGTCGGTACGTATTTGTATCTTTCTTGCATACAAAAGTCTGGATTACATGTTTTGGTCTTATGGAGAGGTTTCTCAGTGCCTAGCTTTTAAACCTGTCCGAAGTAGATATGAACAG
Source organism: Melozone crissalis (assembly GCF_028551555.1). NCBI lineage: Eukaryota > Metazoa > Chordata > Aves > Passeriformes > Passerellidae > Melozone > Melozone crissalis. The sequence continues at coordinate 49,436,992 of NW_026535820.1, forward strand.
TGGAAAAACTGCAGCATATATGATGGTGACACTACAAAAAACTGTGGTATTAGTCACATTTAAATATTCTAAGCTTCAAATTCTTGTCTTTCATTCCCAACATACCCAAATTTTTGAAATGTCATCTTTGTTTTTAGATTATAAATAATACTTTTTATTAGTTTACATGCTACTCTATATAATGTCTTATTTACTCTTTTTCCTGTTGTGTTTGTCTACTATCCTTGCATGGCAGAAAAGTCACAGCATGACTAGGACATGGTTTAGAATGCCAATTCCATTTAAGTGCACACTTAAAAAAACCCAAAAAGGCAGGCTAAATTCAAACTTTCACTAGGGCACAATTATTTTGTGAATACACAATTTTGTTTTACAGAAATATCTGTAAACATAACTGGGTGTTAGGACAGCTTAGGAATGTCACCTAAGTTTATAATATAAATATATTAAAATAAATATTTTTCATTTGCAAATATTTGCATCTTCTATGATAGAAACATGGTATGAGTCACGTTGAATGCAATGGAAGTATGCCTGTTCTTTTTCAGACTGCCATCCTTTTCTAAAAGTCCAGGTGCAAAACAATATGTGTCAGGTGGCCTTCAGATAAAGATAAGAAACCATCTCACACTGTAGGATACAGAAAGGAAGTTTAACTCTTTCATGTATTACAATTTTTTATTCTTGACCTGTACAGGATTTTCTATTTTTTACATATTGACTTTATAGACTGTGTATGAGTAGCTTCTTTGAATGCTATTTCCCACAAGATGCAGTCTACATTTTCAAACATGAGAAGTGGTTTGTTTCTGGAAAGCCTAGTTTTGAGACATCTCTGAAAGGGCCTGATTTTTAAAAAAGGATTTAGGATTTGCCTACTCCTACTCAGAAAGTTTTAAAGAATCTTCAGAAGGACAGAATAGTTCCAAGTCAGTTTTTAAAATTATGAAGGTGAGGTGGTTAGGAACAATCAGCTCTCACTCATACTGCTAAAGACAAGAGGCCGGCTCTATAAACATTGCAATGACAAATCCTTACTACATTAAAAAATAATGCAAAGAAGGAAAAGTTGGTGAAGGACAAGAGGAAAAATCCATACATTAAAAACAATAATAATTAATTATTAAATGTTCTCTTGTTTTCAAGAAGCATGAATAGTAATTCTACAATCACTTCTTTTAATTCACCCTATAAATTAAAAATATTATATACTGATTGGAAAATGTAGAATTTACATCCCATCCATTTGTATCCATCCATTCATTCATCCACCCATCCATCCATCCTATCCATCTCTTTCATATTGCTGCCCATGAATCTGATATTTGAAAATTTTCTCCAAAATAAATATCTTTAAGGTATATTTTTAAGATTCCTTTTCTCTGAAAACACAGTGGATGGCAATCGATTAATTTAATTTTTTAAGCTTCATGAAGCTCTTTTGAGCATCATGAAGTATCACAATGTGGAACATCATTCTGGTAATGAAAAGTGCAAAGATCTTGCCCCACTCAATTTAGTTTTATCTCAATTTAGTTTTTTGGGTTTCTTAAATTTAAATGCATAAAGATACCATTATTCTAGATATTTAAACGCCATGCATTATTAAAAAGAATAAGCAACACAAGAAAATCCCAAAGAATTACTTAGTTATATTGTGGGACACTATGTACAAACTGCTGCTACAAAAATGTGATTTTTTTTCCTGAAAATCATAAAATTATAGACTGATTCAGGTTGAAATGGATCTTTAAAGGCTATTTAGTCCAACCACTTGCAAGGAGCTGGGACATCTTTAGGCAGATGAGGTTGCTCAGAGTCCCAGCCAACATAACCTGGAATGTTTCCAGGGATGGGGCATCAACCACTTCTCTGGGCAACATGTTCCAGTGTTTCATGACTGTCCTGGTTTCACCCAAGGACAGGGTTAATTTTTTGCAGTGGCAGTGAGGATGTGTCTAGGTTGTTACTCCATACCACTTCAGGTTATCTCTTGTCATTGGAAGGAAGGGACAAGAAGGGGCCTGGCTTGGGTTGGGTTGGGAAGAAAAGCATGGGCACGGAGTGGGTGGGAAAGCGGGAATGCAATTCCTAAACTAGGACAATCACCCTCATTGTAAAAACTTATTCCTTGTATCTAGTCTAAGATAGATCCTTTTGCCGTTTAAAACAATTAACCCTTGTCCTGTTGCAACAGGCCCTGCTGAAAAGTTTGTCGCTAAAATTTCTTATAGACCCCCTTTAAGCCTGAGAGGCTGCAATAAAGGCCTCCACAGAACCTTCTCTTCTCCATGCTGAACAATTTTAACTCTGTCACTCTTTCTTTAGAGCAAAGGTGTTTAATCCCTTCAGAATTAATGGCCCTTGTCCCGACCCACCCTACCAGGTCCATGTGTTTTCTCTTCTGGGGACCCTGGAGCTGGATGTAGCAGGGCAAAATCACCTTCCTTGGTCTTCTGGCCACATATACTGTGATGCAGGCTAGAATAAATTTGGCTTTCTGAACTTCAAGTTCACATAGCCGGCTCATGTCCAGGTTTTAACTCAGCAGTAGCTCCAAGTACTTTGCAGGAAAATCTTGGAAGTAGAGGTTAAGGAAAGATTATTTCTCTGGAACACTCATATTTTTAATGAAAGCAGAATCTGGCCCAAGAAAGGAAATAAGAGAATTGTACTTTTAGTTTCTCAACACTGTCTGAATAGGCCTGTCAGAATAAGACAGGCCTATTAGGGATTAATAAGTATAAATTGCTTATCCAAACAGAACAAATTATAAGAAAGATTTAAAAATGTTCTTTGTTTTACTTTTATATTTCAGTGGAAATCAGCTGATGCTATGAAAAAGGAGTACATTAAGGGAGCTGAGTAATGTAAGAGTACATTAAGGCAAAATGGCAGATAGAATAAACAATTCTGAACAGGGATAGAGTATTTGGTTGTTCTAAGAGTGTTTCTTTTCACATTAAATCACTATTAATATTTCATTAATGCTACAGTCAAACTGATATGAAATGCAGGAGAGGTGGTGGCATGGTGAAAAAATAAACTGAGAAATCAGAGTATGTCCTTTCCTAGGCCTAGAAATATTTCAAGTCAGTCATGCTACCAGGATTTACTGCACCTGAGCATATGATCCATTAAGTAGTGTCCATTTTCTTCCCTAAAAATAGAGAAAATAGGCATGATAATTCTTCAAGAAATTTTTTAATTTAACTATAAATGAACATGCTAAAGCATAAAAGCTTCTTTTACTCTTGACACAGGACGTTCATAACGTTGGTTTGATCAAGGGTTGAATATAGTGATATGTGAATATCAGGATAATGAAAACAAAACAGAGTGTGATGAATCTTTGTAGAGATTAAGATGTGACAGCAGATGGTGTCCCCCCTCCCCCCCACTACCCCACTATGATCTGAGAAATACTTATTACACCTCAGCCTTGGCAAACAGCACCTGGCTGAGCTCCTCTTGAGCTCATCAGAAAGACTACCTGTTCCCAGGAACTTATGCTCTCCTAACGAGCATCTGCTTTCTTTTTATCTTTTTAGCAAACAGCCTTGGATACCTCCTTTTTTTCCTGAATACCAACTCAAGTGGAACAATATTTATATTATTAAACTTTCAAAGTTGGAGCCAGGATGAAAAATTTCTTAAACCAACTTTCTTGTGGCAAATAAACAGTTGCCCAAAATGAGAGTATTTAAGGTCTTGTGGACCACAGCGGGCTGCAACCAGCAACATCCCTCTGAGTAGGACCTCTTGGAGCTAGTGAACTTGACAGATTTTTACTTGGAGGGTCACCAAACAGCAACAATGGATCCTGGGCTGATACCCTCCAGTCCTTAAGATTCAACCCCTTGCTTGTTCAGATGTAAAGGCATCTGAAGTGACTATTTCACTGATTTTGAGTGGAATTTTTCACTGGTACCCTTTGAAGACTCTTTACGTCTGTGGGCATGTGTGTATATGCAGCAGTAAATGTACTTGGAATGCTGCTCTCCTGGATTCCTAAATACTTTAGATTTTTAAGTTAGGCCTGTAAATAAGTTACTGTTGTGGTGTAGTAAATTCTATATGAATCCTTTGGAAAATTGTTTGACTTAAGTTACGGGTTAAGTTCTCTTGGACCTTTAGTCTACACATCTTTTCTTCCTTACCCTTTCCTATCCTTTTGTCTTCCTCCCTGACCTCCACATAGATAGGTTTTAGGTTTATTTCAGTTAGGATTTGTTGATATTTTGGGTTTTTTCTTTTTATCTCAGTGTGCTTTAACCATCTAGTAAGTGATAGAACAAACCTTGCAAAAATGAACTTTTTCATGCTATTGCTTTTATATTAAACCTGTTTTTGCTGATACCTTTGCTGGTGATTTTTTTCAGTGATGTTAAAATACTCATTTGTGGCAAAGAACAATACCTGCAACTGATGGAAAGGTACAGTATGATGATGATTTGATGGCATGTAATCTTGCTATTTAATACCACCAGTAAGAAAGATTGGGGAAAGTGTTGCTACATGGATATCCAATGCCTTTAAGAAACAGAAGGCCCAGACAAAGAAGCTAGATGTGAATGCTGGCTTCTTGTCCTGAACCAGACATTTAAACTACTCTGAGTCAATGTTGTGTTCCCTCGGCTGAGCTGTGCTGGTCACTGAAGAAATAATTGGCGCAGTCCCAGTTTGTTGTGTGTGTGTGTGTGTATGCATGAGGGTAAGCTTTTCCTGACACTGCCTCTGTCTAATTTGGCCTGTTCAGTAAATTGAACTTAGCACCATCATGTTTTTTGTTCCTATTTCCCCCTGTGATAATTTTTGGATTTTTGTAATTAATGGGCATTTATTAAGTGACAAATAACAGCATAGAAAGCTTATCCAGTGGGAATGGAAGCCTTCAATATACTTTGTCTTTCTCCTTAAATTTCACACTCCTCACTGCTGGTCTGCTAAACTATTTCACCCTGATGTTGGTTTTTTTTTAGTGTATAAAATCAAACCTTGGACATAGCACCATATAACCAGAGTGGTAAGAGCATCATACAAAGTGATAAACATACTCACCTTCCAAGGAGTTTAGAGAAATCAAGAACATTAAATACTCTGAGTAGGCTCAGAGTAAAACATTTTACTGCTAAAAGCATCATTGGCTGCTTTCTGTTTCCATGATGCATCTTTGGCGTAATGATATGCCAAACGAATGGTTGTTTTAAAAAAATTTACGTTAAATGACAAGTTCAAAATATGAAATTTGGGGACTGGAAATAATAGGTGTAATGGATGCTAAGAGAAGTTTGCAGAAATGTAGATCCTGTGTTCAGGAAATGGTGATGTTTAGATTTGCTATTGACTTTCTAAAATGTGGAGTGTAATAAGGACACACATAGCACACATCGGTAGCTATGTTTGATGCAGTGAAATAAGGTCATCCTTTCGAATCTGCATATTCCCAAAATATTCTGTCTTTCCTATGGATATACCATATGTGACGAAACATACTCATTGCGTTGCTTCTATTCTGACTGGTTTTTCCTCGCTTTTGTTTTAGGAACTTTTCAGTGCCTGGAAACCAAAAAATATTTTAAGATTTTAGGGTCATTAAAAATTACACTATTTAGAAGGGAAAAAAAAAAAAGGACTTGAGTGTTTGCATTTCTCTTAGCTTTCTTGTCCTTTAGGGTACTTTTTCAGTGAAATTTCAAAGCTTTTTTGCATGACTTGAAGAATTACAAGCAAAATTTTTAGCATGCAGGCTGAGATTTTCATGTGGGCTTTGAATTCTTGCCTTAGGATCTTCCAGAAAAACAGAAACTATCAAAAGACTTATGTATTGAATTTCAGCAACTGGCATACCCAGACTACTAAGGACACGTCCACAGTGCCCAGTAGAGTAGGCAGGATAACTCTGGAGCTGGCAGGCACCACGCTAGTTCTGGAACCACAGATAATGTAACTGATGACATTTTTGCACATATATGACTTTCTGTCAGCACACCTACTGATTCTGAGGCTAGAAATCCTACTGCACCAAACCGCACCTGCTCAAATCTCTCTGTGCACAGTTGCATATGGGCAAACTTGTCATGAATAATTTATGCACTAAACTATAATTCATTACCATAGAATAGGTATCTGGGAAAAAAAGGAAGCCATGCATCTAGGTTTTGATGTATGAAATAAATGAGCAATTAACATCACTTTTAGAGTTGTAAAAATATTAGGATATTCAGTTTTCTGCAACAGGGCTTCCCATTATTTCAAGCATATTTAAGTGAGAGAAATTTTCACTGGTACACTAAAGCGTTGTAAAGATATTTTTATGAATTTTTTTCTGTTACTGTTTAACATACAGTTTCTCTTCAACATGATTACCATCTTGGATGAAGAATTCAAAGAAATGCTAAGCAGATTTCTCAATGACACTAAATTGGACGAGCTGTGGACTTCCTCAAGGGCAGAGAGACCTTGACAAATTAGAGATATGGGCAATCACTAACCATATGAAGCTTAAAAAGGACAAGTGCTGGATTCTGCACCTGGGATGGGGCAACCCTGGTTTATGTATAGACTAGGAAGTAAGAGACCAGTGCTGTGGAAAAGGACCTAGGAATTCTGATCAATGGAAGGTTGAATGTGAGACGGCAGTGTCAGGAAGGCCAGGTATGTTGGGAGTGCATCAGGCACAGCATCACCAGTGTGTCAAGGTAGAGGATTGTTCTGCACTGCTCTGAGCTGGGGCAACTTCACCTAAGTGCTGAGGACAGTTTTGGGTGCTGCAATGTAAGAAAGACATTAAACTATTAGAGAGTGTCCAAAGAAGGGCAATGAGGCTAGTGAAGGGCATTGAATGAGGCTAGTGAAGGGGAAGCTGTATGAAGAGCAGCTGAAGTCACTTGGTCTGTTCAGCCTGGAGAAGAGGAGACTGAAGGAAAACCTCATAATGGTCTTCAATATCCTCATGAGGTGAAATGGAGGAGCAGGTACTGATGTCTTCTCTCTCATGACCAAGTAACAGGACTTGAGGGAATGGCCTGAAGCTGAGGTCAGGGGAGGTTAAGGTTGGATATCAGGGAACAGTTTTTATCCAGAGGGTGGTTGGGCACTGGAACAGGTTCCCCAGAGAAGTGGTCACAGCAGCAAGCCTGACAGAGCTCAAGAAGCATTTGTACAAAGCTCTCAGGCACATGGTGTGACTCCTGGGCTGGTGTCCTGCATAGGGCCAGGAGGTGGACTCAATGATCTTGATGGTCCCTTCCAACTGAACACATTCTATGCAATCTCATAACAACTGAACATATTCTATACAACCTCACAACAACCTCAGCTGAGTCTGGTATTATAATCTTATAATGCTCTTGCTCAATTAAGATATTTATCTCATTAATGTGTTTTATGCAAAACACAATACTTACAAATATTGATGTCCTTAATGCCCAGTCTTGATCTTATAAGAAATGTTTCAGATAATCTAATGATAAATTAAAAATAAGGAAGTGGGAAGTAGAATTTCTGGTTATTTTGTTACTTTAGCTTTGGAACCTCCACATCACCAGGACTTATAGGACATGGGGGTTTTGTGTTTTTTGCCTTAAGCATGTAGCTTAGAATACTGTCTGTGAAATGTGTTGCATAAAACCCCAACAAAGCATGCATCAGGACAGGCTTGGTCTGACTTGGTCTACATTGAAATGTGCCTTCTTCAAAAGTAATTACCACAGGAACAAACAGAAGCAAATAAATCTAAATAAAAGACAGGCTTAAGACTGCTACCTCGGGCATGAATGCTCATGATGGCCATGTAGTTCATCATGAACTGCACTGTACATTTTCTAGCTGATCCTGTTTAGAGAAAGATCAAGCTAAATTCTACTTGCCAAATAGTGTGCAAGTCATACTGAAATGTTTGGAGGTTTTTTTGTAACTAAATGATGCAGTTCCCATTGCATTTGTGTGATATTGGTGCTTAGAATGAATAGTTGAAATCTTGTGTTTGATTTGTTGGAAATACTGGTATTAACACCAATATGTGATAATGTGTTTCTGTAATGGAAAAAGAAATATGAATGTTGCACCATAACAGCATATTATGTTATTTGGGCACTTGAATTATCTTTTGTTCATAGCTTTTTTAATATGTGTGGATTTTGTGAGACTAAATTATTCATTAAATAAATTGAAATTGCCATAGTATTTCAGTTTTAAATTATCCCAATCTGCATATGTTTTGTATGCATTTTCCACCAAAGTTACAGTTACTAACATAAAGAAACAAAACTAACCATAACTAATTGGTAGTCTCTAAGATGTAGTACTTGACTGTCTCCACTGATGTACTTCCTCCAAATTGCAGTTTTCTGATAATGAGCCCCTGTAATGCTGTTTTCCACATACACGAAGATAAAAGTAACACATTTTCAAGGTTAAAGGCCTAAGTGTACTGAAAATGGTGCTTTCTTAATAAAAAGGTGCCATGCTGCTTAAGCATCCTGATGTGTAACATTGCTGCTTAAATATCCTGATGTGCCACACATCCTGATGTGTAACTTTGTACAAATCTTCTGGAATTATCTTACCATTATATAGGACTTTAGCTTTATTTTTTTTCTTTCTCCTGAGAATGGTATATAACAACAGGGTCTTTGGACTTAAATTTTGTATAGAGCTTTTTGTGTTTACCAGGGGATTAAGAATGACCATTTTGCAGATAGTGTTTCTGAGTCTATTTCAATTAATTTGAAATTTAGTTCTAATTGATTCCTTTCAAGACTCATTTAGAAGTAAACAGAGTAGCAAAACCAACTATAAGTCTATAGATATGTAGATGATTACTATTATTAGGGGGAGCCTTATATTGAATTTCCTCAGTGCACTCTATAACATAAAAAACACTTCTAACCTAATTGTTGTTATTTTCTTATTGTGTAAATAAGGTGAAGCAGATAGAGTTATTTTGTTATCATCACTGTCAGCAAAATCAGGGCAAAACACAACCCATGTAGAATATTATGATATGTTTGTATCACCAACTTAATATTATTGACCAAAAAGAATGGATGTCATAGAAAGGTCTGAGAGGAACAGTCTGTATAGGAGAGTTCCTTCCACTGGTTTTGTTTGGATTTTCTTATAAGTACGAGGGATGGCCTTACAGTATATTAAAATAGCTTTTAAATTTGAAGCCATTACTAATTCTATTGATTTTTTTTTGTATCTATGTTTGTTATTATTCACTTTTGTCATTTTTGTAAGATGAAAATACAGATAACTGGCCCATAAGAAAAATTGTATAGTTGTCTTTAGTGGCTCCTACTAAATATACACCTCTTCTAAGATTTTCCTGCAACTGAACATACAGTTTGCTGATTTTCATATTTTGCTGCATCCTTCCTTTTTATAATCCTTAATTTATGAAAAAGGTAGGCAAAAGATATATTGATACTGACCTGAAGTTAGTATCATTAACAACATTTTTAAACCTTCTGTTAGGTCATAAGAGAAAGAAACCCATGTTCAACCTTTCTGCATTTTCCAGCCTAATCATAGAATTTCTGAACTTAGCGTTCACAATCCCGGAGTATTTCAAATGTTTGCATTCAGTAAAGTGTTGTGTTCAAGCTGTTTTGGATTTATATCTAACGTATTCATTTACCCTATTTTTTGTAATATATTATTTTCTGTGTCATCATGTCGGCTCTGCAGGGAGAGTCTTTGAACTCGATAAATTAATAATGGGACAAGGCATTTTTGCTTCTTGGATCTCTATTAAAACATTTCTGTGAACAGTGTTGTAGCTAAAATTCTCTCACTGAGTGTGTTTGTATAGCCTATGCATTTACCCACTCTTTTGAGAAGGCAAGAGAAGCACTGAATCACAATAATACATGGTGCTTATCTCAGCTAGAGCATACATTTCCTTTGTCTGCTACTGAAAAGTGTTCCATCTTAGTTAACTTTGATATTTACTAGAGAGTGTGAAAGAACATCTCCCTTTGAGTCAAAATAAATGATCAGAGAAGTACATCTTAGCTGTGTTTCTGTGATTCCTGGCCATCATGCTTGCTTTTCTCCCAAGGGATCAAAACCAACACAGACTATGAAGAGGTAAGTTCTTATCAATAAATCTGTTGAGGACTGATGAAAAAAAAAAGATAGAGATTTAACTTGCACTGATTTTTTAAGTGTAATCATGAATCTGGAGAACCAAAATGTGTGTCTGAATGTGTCACAAAGAGTGAGAACAAGTGATATTTCAGAAGTGGGAGGGAAACTTGAGGGCTTTAAGGTGACCATTACTTTTGGTGCAGTAGATTCAGTGAGTACAAAAGATGCAGACAAGCTACATTCAAGAACAATGCCCTGTGTTGATTTTCACCTTCTTAAAGATATTCTTTTATAATTTCTATGCATTTTAAATATTTTAACTACAAATATAAGGCTTTTTTGTCTTTTCAGACTTACAGATAGATGAACTTACACTTTCATGACTTTATCAATAGCAATTATATTTTTTCATTATATTGTTTTCCTTCTTTTTGATTTTTACAAATTTGTTCATTATTTGGAATTATTTGACAAATAGTTGTGTACAAATTCCAGATAGGTTTTTTGTTGAATTAGTAACATTTTACTTTGATATAAAGCATGCTTTTCTATTCTTTATGACTTCTTGTTCCACACTTTAAACTAAGAGCCTTCAATAGAACATTCCATAGAGCTTTTGAATTTGCAAAATTTTATTTCTTACAGAAATTTCTCTGACAATAAGCTATCTCCTGCTCTCTGCTTTTCCTTCTGCCTCTTATCCTTTTAATTTTCCAGTCATGCTTTATTTTTCAAGCAGTTGATTTTCAGCAGGCACAGTGATAAACTAATAAATTATTCTGAAATTAAACCATACTAGTCACTAATTGTGAGTTCTAGTCTTATACTGAAAGAATTTGCATTTTGGCATATCTTTCTGTGCACTTATCTATGTTTAGGATCACTTTTTCCTGCAGCTGTTTTTATAGTTTTGATAGCTAGTAATTAGTTTCCAGAGGATTATTCAGACTCTGCAATAAAGACTAAAATAATCTGACTTGTGCATCAGCTTTAATGTTGGTGCTAATATCCATCCCCTGACTAAAAAAAACAACTGTGACCTTATAGAATCACAGAATGCTAAGGTTTGGAAAGAACCTTAAAGATCCCCTGGACTCAACCTCCATGCCACAGGTAGGGACACATCCCAGTAGACCAGCTCACTCAAGGTCTCACCCAATCTGGCCTTGAACACCTTCAGGGCTGGGGAATGCACAAGCTGCCAGAGCAAACTGTTGTGGTGCCTCACCACCCTCACACTAAAGAATTTCTTCCTAATATTTAAACTGAATTTTCCCTTTTTCAGTTTTGACCTGTTACTCCTTTACCTATTGCTATAGTTTGTCATGTAGAGTCTCTCTTTATCTTCCCTGCAAGTCCCCTTCAGATCCTGTAAGGATGCTATGGAGTCTTCACACAACCTTCTCTTCTTCAGGTTGAACAGCCCCAGTTATCAATTTTGTGTTCTTCCTCTAGACTAACCTCAATAGTTCCATGTCCTCCATATTTTGGGGGCGCCAGAAGTATATGCAGCACTCCAGGTGGGATCTCAGCAGAGTGGAGGAGAGGGGATATAATCCCCTCCTTGTCCTGCTGGCCGCGCTCCTTTGGATGCAGCCCAGGGTTCCATTGGCTGTCTGGGCTGGGAGCACACGCTGCTGGCTCACATTGAGTTTTTCATCAGCTCCTTCTCCTCAGGGCTGTTCCAAATCATTTCCCTGCCCAGCCTGTGAGTGTTCCTAGGATTGCCCTGACCCATGTGCAGGACCCTACGCTTGGCTTTGTTCAGCTTCATGAGGTTTGCACAGGCCCAGCTCTCCAGCCTGTCCAGTCCCTCTGGATGTCATCGCTTTCCTACAGCATGTCAGCTGCATCACACAGATCCGTGTTTTCAGTGAACTTGCTCCCACTTAATCCCACTGTCCATGTTGCCAACAAAGATGTTAAAGAGACCTTGATCCTTAATTTTCTGAACTGCTGTCATCTCACTTGGGTTATTTCTGAAAAAATTTCCAAGGATATCTTTTAGAAACAAGGCAGTGTTGCAATCACATGGTCTTTCTTCAAGAAGTTTTCCATGACTTAGCAATTTGAGCCAAATTCACAGAGGATTAAAGGTCATGAACATAATTAAATTCCAGCAAGTGTTATGAGATCAGCAATTACCAGTTTTGTGTTGCCAGCTGTTAGGTCTACCAGCACGCACATGCTTGCTGGCCAGCAGCAGCACACACAGCCACAGCATATGCTGTCATTTGTCCATCTGGGGCAGCTGTGGAGCAATCTACTGGAGAGGAACTGAAAGATTTATGAGGGTGAGAGAGATAAATACATAGAAATGTAATTGCAAGGCAGTTAGAAACATGAAGGACACACCACATTACAGAACTATTGTCCTGCAGTGTATTGTGCTATGAAGTCATTCTCTATATGCATCCTTTCTTTGGAAAATATAGATTCTGTTTTGATAAAATTATTATTCTGAGACAGAAAAATAATTGATTTTTTAGGGATGGGGTTTTGCCTATTTTGTTTTGTGACTTTATTTTATTTTCATTACTTTCTAAAAAGTACTAGTAGTCTCATGGGAAATGGCTGAAGTAATTTTGTTTTACCAGAGCCTTTATAAAGTCTCTGAATTATCTGTCAGTGAAACCTTTTCTGTAAAAGGGCGAACTTTTGTTCATCAAATCTTTCTTTATAGTTAGCAAGTTATTTGGCTTTTTTACTCTTGCAAATTATATGTAAGCAGCTTGAGATTGTTATTATTTTGCAATTATTAACTGAAGACTAGATACAAACATGTGGCAGCTAGAAGTCATTTGATGTGTTCACTTTGAAGATGCTTTCAGCTGTCTGAGGTTCATTATTCACAGGTTGGAACAGACCCCCACCATTTCATGCTCTCAACTGCTTTCTGATTGAATGACTACGTCTTTAGTAGGAAAGAACATTTGAAGCTCATCTATCACATTAATATTTATATGCAAACTCAGATAGTTCTCTAGAGAATTGACACATCACGACTTCTGGTTTGATCAAAAATCTATTTTCTTCAATGTTCATGGACAAAGGTGCATAAGAATTCTGCAGCCCACCTGTACTACTATCACTGAAACAGGTCTGAGTGTAGAATAGGAAAAAAAGTCAGGGAAATACAATGTATTTTATTATTAACAAATTGCACCAATTTCAAATGCCATCTGTCTTTATCCTGATTATTCAAATAAACTCATTTCCCCTTTTATCCCATGCATTATTTCAAGCAATGCAGTTGAGACTGTGGCACTCAGCTGAAAAAAAGGTTATTTGTAGAAGGCAGGACAGGCAGTTACACTGTAATCCCCCTGAATAGAAAAGGTCTGAGGACAACAACTGCTGTGGTCTTATGAAGAAGAGGTTAGTTACATGGAGTTCATGTTTGCAAAAAGTTGAAATGATTGATTTTCCTTCTCTAAGTTTATTTTACAATAAACAACTAGGTTGGCTAGGAATCTGTTTTAGCAGCTGGAGTATAGGAAACAAAGACACATTTTGAACTTCTGAAAAGTCCATAAATTATTTATCTGGACCAAATACTTTAGGAGTTGACCATTTCTAAAGAAATAGACATAGCATAAATAGTCCTCAGAAGGCTTGTTTCCAAAGAACACCCTTGTAAATGGATTGAGCATTTGTGTGCCTAACCAAAGAAGAAAGAACAATGACTCTAAATTTGCTGTAGTAAATATGTTCTATTGGTCTCATAAGTAGAGCTTATGAGTTCTAATATTGAGAGATGGAGGAAAAGTTTGCTCTACATCACAGCAATTTTTGGATTGAACACATTCTCAGGAGGCTTTGAGATGCCCATCTTGCAACGAAACAATTTTTAAAATAAAATGACCTTATATATGAATGCAAAAATATAATGTATTGTGTGAAGAACATATACTAGAGACTGAGTACAAAGGCTGAATTAATTAAAGTAAGGTGTTTTATATAAGAAATATTTTCAAGAAACACTTGAAAGAGGGCAGTTTGAAACAGCCACAATCTTCTTTGTGTTTGATTATGATAACAGTAAACATTTTGTTTTGTTAATGCTAAGGATCATTAATTTTGCCTTGAGATATCCAAATCACCTGGTAGTCTTTAATTTCAAGCAAAAATGTCTTTGTGAGGCATTGTTTTGGCATTATAGAATATAGTATTTTGGTTACAGAGTCATATTTTATAGATTATTAAAGTATATGGCAAACATGGTGTTGCTCTATTATTGTAGGAAAATATGTGAAGGAGGGTAACGTCTGTGTGAGTCTTACTTGTTACTTTCAAGTATTTTCTCTTCAGTGCCTGAGAAGATTAATACCCTTAAAGTTCACATCTTTTGCTTGTGCAGATGAGAAAGTACTGTTAACTTACAGTGTTCTTTTATGAAAATTTTTGGGCTTCAAGACATGCAAATAGACAAATAAATTTGAATGTGTTCAATAAACATTCGATGAGTCAGTATTCAGACAGCTTTTTTTTGCTTTAGTTCTGGACTTGACTTTTCTAAAGTTTAGCTAAATCTAACAGAATTAACTGAAAAATAAAAGCAACAAAAAACAACATTGGCTAGAGACCACCAGTTTGCACAGGTGCAAATGGGTTTGATCATAAGTTAACTTATCAAGAGCCAAGGGCACAACTCCAAACTGCAAAACCAGATGCTCTGTTTTTTTTCTCTGTGTGAGGGAGATGGAAAAGAAAAATATTGAAAACCCATGAACCATGGGAAGATTCTGTTTTTATGATCTGGACTTTAAAGCAATCATAAAATTTGAGGAAGTGGAGATAGCTTCAAATATATGGAGGCTGGTATTCCTTAAAAAATAAAAATCCCTGGTTTATCTATGCAGTTTATCTACTACGGAGGTTCTTGAACCTTTTCTTATTATTATTTCTGGTTTTCTCCCTATTCACTATCATTCCAGCAAGTGAGGTTCCCTCCAGCAAAATTGCTTTCCATTCTCATCCCTCCCTTTTCTTGATCTCTAGTGGCTCTTGAATCTATTATGGTACTCTGTATGAAACAAGCTTATGTCAATTCAGATTCTTTCATCACTTTTTTAAATTAAATTCAATTGTTTTTTTAGTTGCACCATAAAAATATTTGTTACAGTTTATTAAAATCTTGCATTATGAATATTTATTTTAGATATAAACTTTCAATGTATTTCAACAGATAAACTGCCTCCCAGTAAAGTCTGGAAGTGGGAGGGAGAAGAAGAAAAATACAATTAAAAGAAGAAAGTATTTTATGGAAAAGATGCAGACCTTTGAGACCCGTAAACTTGTATAAATATAAAGCACAATATTAGATGTATTGCAGGCTACAACTGGACATTTGAGAGGGTTTGGGGGAATAAACTAGTGAATCTCTTGAATATAATTCCAACTGGCTGTAAATAAATGTTCCAGAAGTGATATATTTACTTGTACTTATAACATTGACTTTCTTATTTTATCAACACCTTGCAATTAATTTTTTTAAATGTTGTTCTGAACTCTTGACAGCTATTTTGACCTCCAGGCTATAGTAAAAATACAGATCACTAGTTTTCAAGTATGTATCGGAATGATATTTTAATTACTTGAAAATGTGTTTTTCTTTGGAAGATCTATTACCTTTCATGCAGCCAAGGATCTTGGTCTGCTTTTCACAAATAACTGTATCCAGTCAGTATTTTAAATTCATTATGGCCAAAATCAATCTCTTGATCTTCTCTTTCAAAACATTTCACTAATTCATTTTCCATCTTAGGCAGAAACATCACTGTTCTCCAAATTACTTTGCTAATATCAAGCTTAAACTCCTGCTGTCTCCAGGGGGGTGCTTTCACTGGGTTTCTCTCAAACCTTGTCAGTCCAACTGTGCACGCAGTCAAAACATTTGTGCAAGCTTTTATTATTGCCTACATTAACTATGACAACATCTGTTCTCTAGACCTCCTTACAGCAGCCTTGCTCCTCTGAAGTCTTTGCAGGATATTGCTGTTATAGTCACCCTGAACTCATTTACTGAGCATTGTATTGGCCCTACTTATTGTCCTGCAGCATTTTTAATTTTACTCCTTTCCACTCTTTCGTCTATGTCATTCCAAGAATTCAGTCCAACCATCACTGTAACATCTAGTCAGACATCTAGTCAGACAAGCTTCATTTCCTTCAGCAAGTCAGTTTTGCTAAGGTTATGAATTTAAGAAACCCTTGAAGTACCCTTTCCCCTGTACTGAGTAGGTGCATTGAGTCCACCTGAGCTGGAGTTCATTTCCCCAGAGCCTGAGCGCTGTCCCTCAGCATTCTGCACCCTCATTAGGGGATGATTAAAGGCTGGGGATGATTAAAATCTTGGGAAGGAACATAACAAGGGCAGCTTGCCCAAACTGACCAAAGAAATATTCCATAATATATTATGTCAGCTCAAATATAAAAGTAAAGAAAAAAGAGGAGGAAGAGAGGACATTCGTTACTTAATATGTTGGCCTTCCAGAGCTTTGCTTACTGAAGTCCTGCTTCCCAGGAAGTGGCTGGGCATTGCTTGCTGATGGGAAGTAGGATAATTCTGTATCTCTTTGCATGCAAACACATTACTTTTTGCTTTTGTTTTGATTCTTCTCTTTTTCTCAACTTATGAGTTTTATTCTATCTTATTTTTTCCCCCATCTTGCTGTGGGAGGAGAGTTATAGAGTGGCATGGTGGGCACTTGGCATCCAGGAAAAGTCAACTCACTCCAATATTATTAACTTGTAGCTAAGCTTTTTTCCATAACTTTGTTTTTTTGTCTTCCTAAAATGACAAAACTTTGGGTTTTTCCAGACCTTTTATGTGTAGACAGTTTTCCAAAACCTTAGAGGCAAAAAAGATGCAAGTGAAAAATTTTTGAAGAACTCTTAAAAAAACCTGCAAGTGATCAGATAGAACAGAAATTATAGCAATTCATAAGATATTCTCCCACTGTGGCCTTACAGATTCCTACTTCCAAATTAGTTTTTTTATCACATCAGTGGACTTGAGTTGGAGCAAACTCTACCAGGTCTGTTTTGGCATCTGCAGAGTTCTCTTTCTGGCATCTTTGTGGCCTGCCCCAGAGATGGGAGTCAGTAGTACCACCAGTACACAAGTGACAGATGTCCTGCGACTGTTCCCTCTTGTCTTTCCCAGAGCTACTGGTTTGGATGCCTTTTCTATGACTGATGCTTGGCTGTTCCTACAGAAGAAGCAATCATTCCATCCAGCATACACCTTTTCCGAGGAATGCAGACATAATGTACACAAACATCGTAACACACAAGCTGAAAGTGCCATCCCAACTACTGCACATTTAGTTAACTATCTTGGACTGTTTGGAGAACTAAAATTTCTTTGGGGCAAAAATCAAATAATTTTACAGATATCTAAGGTGAGGCTGCATCAAACCTGTAGTTGGCAGAAAAATCCAGATTTGAGACATTCTTTTTTAATTATTTACAAGTTCAGCAATTATTCAGGCAAGTATCATGCCTCTGCCTGTAGTGAATGAAAAAAAGTAGTAGAAAAATGAGAGTTGAAGCACCTAACTTTCAAAAGACCATCCTTGTGGCTTAGGGGTCAGTTTTAACTTTAGAAGAATACTAAGATTTTGACACAAAGTTTTTAAAAATGAACAGTTCAAAGACTTCCTTTAAAAATCAGTTTGTTTGTTTTTTCTTTTTTTTTTTTTGCTTTTTTTTAAAATTATCAAATATGACAAAACAAGAAAACAAGCCAGGACAACCTGTTATGTTTTAGGATGAAAAAAAAAATTCCAGTAAAAGAAATGTCTGGTTAACTATGGAAATTTTTTCCATCAGAGAATTTCCTAGAACACAGAAATCCCATTCTTGCTAAACTTCAATGGCAAAAAAAAAAGATTGAAAGCTCCAACTACCTGCAGAACAACAGAAAAACAATGTGGTAGAAGAATTCTAGGTATGACTTGCAGAATATCCAGTGTTGAGGAACAACACATCTGTGTCTGTATCTGGAATATATGTAGCTATAGTTGAAAAGTACAATGGGAGTGTATTCATATAGTGTACATATTAAGAAGGAAGTGGCTCTTATATTTTATATTTTATGTATTTATTCACAAAGTATGTTCATATTTGATTTGTTTTTTCTGGTTGTAATACAAAAAAGCATGTTTTCAATACAGCTGGAGATGAAAAAGGGAAGCTGGATAAAACTGAAATATTTTCTTACAAATCAGTTACATCATTACCCACATAAAACGCAAGAGTGGTTATGGTGTCTGTATGAGCTTGGGGATAACTAATTCCTAGATGTAAAATCCTTTGGAAGGTGATTCTTACCAACTTCTTTACATGACAAAACTATTCCAGTTGACATATTGGTCATTTAACTGCCCTATTAATAAACCAAGGGGTATTTTTAATTTTTTGGCCTACTACTAAAGTTTGAATATCAAGAAAAAGCTGATAATTTAGTTAGCTCTAGCTAATTAATAATGTTATGCATTACATAAGACCACAGATATTTTGTTTTTCTTATTAACTTTTTTCTCCATTTTTCTTCATCTCCTAATGATTCATTTTCAAGACACTTTGCCTATTTTAGAACCCATTAGTCAAGAAACTGCCTAATTTAAGCATTTCCTATAAAAAACCCCTAATTTAAAATGTTGAAATAACAACTGTAAAAAATCCCAAGGAAATGCTGCCAAAATTTTATCCATTTTCAAAAGTTTGGTTGATTTTTAAGTTGTTTGAGCAACAGACCAGTTTTGTATAGCACAGGGGTTGCAAGGGTGGCTTCTGTAAGAAGCTGCCAGGAGCTTCCTCCATGTCCCGCAGAGCCAATGCCAGCTGGCTCCAAAAGGGATGTGCTGCTGGCCTAGGCTGGACTAATTAGAAATGGTTGTAATGCCACCTTGTAGAACAATAATGCATTTAAGAAGAAGGAAAAAGAAGTTAATTTGCAGCTGAAATTACAACCAGAGAAGAGCGGGGTGAAACCTTGCGGGAGAAACAACAGCACACACCAGGTCAATGCAGAGAGAAGGGAGGAGGTGCTCCAGGTGCTGGAGCTGAGCTTCCCCTGCAGGCTGTGGTGCAGACCATGGTGAAGCAGCAGTGCCCCTGCAGCCCTCAGAGATCCATGGGGATGCAGAGATCCACCTGCAGCCCCTGGAGGAGACCCACACTGGAGCAGATGGATGCCTCAAAGGAGGATGAGAACCCATGGGGAACCTGTGCTGGAGCAGGCTCCTGGTAGGGATCTGTAGACCTGTGGAGAGGGAGCCCACATTGGAGCAGGTTTCCTGTTAGGACTTGTGACTCCATGGGGACCCACACTGGAGCAGCCTCTCCTTGAAGGACTGTACCCCATGGAAGAGTGCCCCATGTTGCAGCAGTTTATGTAGAACTGCTGCCCACGAGATGGATTCACATTGAAGAAGTTCACAGAAAACTTTCTCCTGTGGGAGACACACAGACTGGAGCAGAGGAAGGACTCCTGTCCATGAGCCATGGCAGAAAAATTGTGTGATGAACTATCCGCTATTCCTTGTCTCCCTGCACCACTGGCTGAGAGGGTAGAGCTGGGAAGGAGGGAAGGGTGGGAAGAAGCTATTTTTCAGGTCTTATTTTACTTTTTATTATCCTGCTCTGGTTTTGTAAGTAATAAATTCAGTTGATATCTCTAATTCTAGTCTGTTTTGCCTATGGTGGTATTTGGTGAGTCATCTCTCTTAGTACTTATCTCAGCTAATGAATCCTTTGTTACATTTTCTCTCCACTATCCAGTGTGACGTGATACAGAGGGAAGTGATGCCCGGGTTTCGGTGGGTGTCTGGCAGCCAGGGTCAGCACAATAAAATAGTTAATATTGCAAAGTTTAAAAAGTTATGAAGAATTAATTCCCCTCACTGTCCACTAGAAAAATGGACATAACCTGTGAGAAACTTGATAATAAGAAATAGGCATCTGTTGTCCTCTTCAGTAGACTTCACCTTGCAAGGTTCAGATTAAGCTTTCATTCTAAATTTTCTGGACTGATATTTGAATATTTTGGTCTTCTGCTATATTCTAGGTCTCTTTCTTAACATTGTCTTTCATATGTAGCATCTGCTACAAAAATAGGCAGTTTTTTGTTACACCTTAAGTCTAAAAACCATCCATGCTTAAGGAGGCAAAATGTGCATAATGGGGCACTGTGAATCCAATCTTGAAAATCTTTCCACATCACATTTTGTTAAAATTGTAATAATAATAAAAAAGGGGGATTGCTTTGGGAACCAGTAAAGGAATATGAATGTTTTCCTTTCCAGGTCAGTAATTCAAATCTGTCAAATTTGATGGAGATGTATAATTCCATCAAGCTTTTTGCTGACAGAAAAAGTTGCTTTGTTGACAGTCTGATTCAAGCTAATAGTAAGTAAAAGTCCACATAGCAAACCTCATACAGAGAATTTGAACTACTCAGCACTCATACTGGCAAACCTTTACAGAATAGGCCCATGGGTGGGTGCAAATCTCAGTGTACCACATTTCCTCCTTTTGGCGAGCCCATCTAGCCTAATTAAGCGACTGGAAAGCTGCCCATTGGAAAAGGATCTGGGGTCACTCAGCTGAATATGAGCCAGAGTATGCCCGGGTGGCCAAGAAGGTCAATGGCATGCTGGCCTGTACCAGCAATAGTGTGGCCAGCAGGACCAAGGCAGTCATTATTCCCCTGTACTCAACAATGGGTGAAGTCACACCTCAAATCCTGTGTCCAGTTTTGGGCCTCTAATATCAGGAAAGGCATTGAGGTGCTGAAGTGTCCAGAGAAGGTCAAGGAAGCTGATGAAGCATCTGGAGCGCAAGTCTTACAAGGAGCACCTGAGGAAGCTGGAAGTGTATAGATTGGAGAAAGGGAGGCTCAGAGAGGCATCTTATTTCTCTCTAAAACTGCCTAAAAGGAGATTGTAGCCAGCTGAGGATCAGTCTCTTCCCTTAATAACAAGCAACAGGACAAGAGTAAATGGCCTCAAGTTGCTCTAGGGGAGATTAATTTGGATATTGGGAAAAAATTATTCACAGAAAGAGTAGTCAGGCTCTGGAATGGGCTGCCCCAAAAAATGGTTGTCGCCATTCCTGCAAGCAGTGAATAGATGTAGCTGTGTGGTTCTTGATTCCATGGCTGAGTGGTGGACTTTGCAGTGCTGGGTTCACCATTGGACTCAATGATCTTAAAGGCCTTTTCAAAGCTAAATAATTCTATGATTCTAATTTAGTGCCCATTTAATAACATTTTGTATCTTAGTAGGAGATTTAAGTCTCCAGCTCTGTAAATGTACACGTGCAAGCAAGAAGTTAACAGATACACCCAGGAAAACTGAAACTGAGTTTATTCCTCCAGTCAATTAGTAATCATGTGCTCCATAATTACTAATTGGAGGTAGTCCAGTGGATTTTAAAGGAATAGTAAGGTGATATTGCTTCAGTCAAACCAGTGAATTTTTTTATACATTCCAGTCAGGCCTCAATTTTCAAAATTAATAACTGGGTATATAATAGGGCAGGGGGGATCTGTGCAGCTGGCCAAACAGTACATCCTGGAAATGTTTGGGGTTTTTTTCCTCAGATAATGTAAATTTTCACTGTGATAATTCTTATTTGCAAACATGCCACATTGCAATCATACCACATATTTGGGAACTTCTTGTCAAAAATTTGCTCCATCATTTGGATGAGAAGGAAACTCAGTTGTACTGGCTGTCAGGTTAGGTAAAGTCAGAAACTGATAGGTCTCAAATGTCGTAAGACTGAGCTGGAAAGGCAGTCCCTTTTAGAGATCATTCTTCCCTCAACCAGTATAGTGACTAAAATCTATATGTTTTTCACTAAGAAACTAATAATATTCCCCAGATATGAGGAAATTCAGACTCATTTTTCTATGATTCATTATAGTGAATGCTTAATTTCAATATAATTCAGAGGCCTGGGAAATATGTTCTTTACCCAGGTTTTCATTGTCTTGAGGTAAGACAGTATCTGCCCATCTGTGCCACATCCTTTTGAGGTGACAAAATTTGGCTGTTGAGAAACACAGCTACATGACAGAACTTTGCAATGTTTTTCAATACCGCATTTCTGGTTCTGGCAAATTTTAATTATTTCTGTAATAAATATAAACAACAGTCTTTTTTGCCACAATGTTAAACTTACCTAAGTATTATTTGCTTCTGCATTTGGAGGCGATTGACTTGAAGCATAGGGAGGGATTAGATTTATTCTAGTTTCCAGGAATATAGAAAGAAACTCGCATTCCCATAGTTGTGTTGCCGTTAACAGCATGTACTAAAAGAGAATACCATTATTTCCCATCCTTTATCATGGGAGAGTGGAGTGATATACTACTGTTTATTTTCTGCTCCTGCCTTCCTTTTGTCACTTATTCAAGGATCTTCTATTACAACTGAAAAAAGGGAGAAAAATTCCTTCTTTTAGTTGAAGTTGAGCCAAAGAAACAATGAGTTCGTGGTACGAGCTTGTAAGAAATAGTGATGCCTTTAACACAATTGAACCCCAGGTGACCTCTTAAGAATAAAGAAGAAAAAGATTCAGCCATCCAGACTGTAGGAAGAAGAAGAAGGGGCATCAGAGAAACTCTTAACGTGTTTGTTTTATTTATGTAGCCATGGTCACAGCTTTTAGTCATGATTAATGCATGTCAGTGATGCATCACTTTTAACATTATTTTTTTTACTTAAAGAAACTAAGTAGGAAGTATTAAAA
Source organism: Melozone crissalis (assembly GCF_028551555.1). Lineage (NCBI taxonomy): Eukaryota > Metazoa > Chordata > Aves > Passeriformes > Passerellidae > Melozone > Melozone crissalis. The sequence continues at coordinate 49,459,855 of NW_026535820.1, forward strand.
GCCTCTCAGTTAAGATTTTAAGTTTAAAAAAAAAGAAAGAAGAAAATGGACGCTAAAAGCAAAATGGCTACTGCTGGCATAGAAATGAGGACAATGTTCAGATGCATACAGAATAGACATGAGTTCCAGAGCACTAGTGAAAACACTGCTAAAGTATTTACATTGTGGGTTGTTTTTGTGGGGTTTTTTTGTTTGTTTTTTGTTTTTTTTTTTTTTTTTTTCCCTCTGTAAATACTGTTTATTAGTCAGAGAAAATATCCAGGTTATTTTCTTACAATTTAGAAGACATGGAGAAACACAGTCTTGGATCATCTTACAGATGTGCTGTATGAAGGAGAATGTGGGTTTTGGTGATTGCTTTGTTCCATTAAGATAACCAAAGTGAGGATTTCTTCTAAGAGATCAAATAGAATAGCATATCTGAAAGAGTAAAACAGTCAGTAATTGCTTCTCCATTACTTTATTCTAGACAGTCTGCATTTTTATTTCCTAAGTGGTCAAGTTATTTTCTCTGCTTTTTCTTTCATTTGTTCTTCTCCTTCTCCTTGATCCTCTTCTACTGTATTTTCTTTGCATTTTCTTCTTTTTTCTGTTTTCCCTTACATTTCTTACAGAAACCTCCATCTTCCTGCTTGATGTGCTCCTTTGAGTGATCTCTTCAGTTGCTTCTATCCTCATCTTCTCTTTCCATGACATATCATGCTGAAGGCAACTCGACCACACAAGAGGCAGCACTTTATTATTTATTTATTTATTTATTTATTTATAATCTTGCAAGCAAAAGACCAACATATTAACATAGTCAACCGTGCAGGAAAAGTGTTGTGTTGTTATACCTGGCGTGAAAAGTCTGCATTAAAGACAAAATATCTCTCTTTGAAGTAGAGTGGAAGAACATGCCAATTGCTACTTCAGTAATGGTGCTGAGCCTTTCTTGAGAACAAAATACCATCAATTAGATACTGGATAGCAGATTTTAAGCTTGAAATCAACACAAACCTTCTCTGGTAGTGAAAAGTACGTCTGCTGCTGCTTTGGTCAGTGCTATCTTGTTCTGTGAAACTGTCTTTGCTGAAGCTGAATGTGGGATAGTCCCTCCTTTGTGTTGCTATTTCAGCACAGAGCAGGAAAAACAGAAAGTAATATGTTCCCTGGCTTAAGTGGTAGAGCTACTTTTGCTACAGATGTCTCTCATTGAAGTAACATTCCAACTAACTGTGGGGAAAGAAGGATTTGAGGATTCCTGCAGGACTGTTCTTAGCTTTGCCTTAGCTGCTGCCACAAACTGGGACTTTGCAAGCAGACAGCTCTTGAAGAATGACTCTCAACATCACACTAGGGAGTTCGTGTCCTCACTATACAGCTGATAGCTTATCTACATGCTAACTCTGCTGCCAATGAACTTTATCCTGTCACAGAAGTGAGGTTTGCCCCTGGCTGTGTCTTACTCCTTTGAGGACACAAAATGCATGAGCTTGTGTTCCTGAGCAGTAATGATTTTCAAATACTTGTATTCAGCCCACATACCAGAAGTTAAAAACCTATATAACTGTTTGTAAGTACCTGGAGACCTATGGGTTTATACCAGTTATTAAAATCAAATGCATAATTGCTATTCTTATGGGAGAATAGTCACAGAGTGGGAGTCTTATAAAATGGGCATAGAAACCAACTGCATATATTGAAGGAATAAGATCCAGATCAAATTTACAGGATATAGGCACACAATGGTGGCCTTTTTGTGCAATAATTGAAGAGTAAAACAAAAGTCATGGTCTTTCATTATGTATAATGTACAATTTAAAATAAATGGAGACACTTCTTCAACACCCACCATGGTGACAAACATAAAATAATTTGTCGATATCACTGCATCATCCCTGAAATGACCTCTTCATTTCACCCTAAATTCTTACTTTTCTAAGTTGAGCATAAATAACTCCCACCATCATTCCAGTAAACTGTTCTAAGAACTTTTAGCCCCCTTTATCCTAATGGAGAGAGAACATTAAATACTCAATCATGTTGCTAACTTAAAAAAAAAATAAATTACTACCTTTTACTTTAACTGCAACTTAGTGTTTGTCCTAGTTCTTGGTTTTAAAAAACATTGTATTTAATGCTTGTATAGTAAACGGAAGCTACAGGTCAGAAACCTCTTCAATCTGAATTCCCCTTGTTTTGGCCGTTGGAAATGGGATTCCCAAAGGGAAATTTTCACAGGAAATTGCTCAGAAATAGCTCCTAAATGCATTATAGTTTACAAGAACCCTATCCATCCATCCATCCATCCATCCATCCATCCATCCATCCATCCATCTTCCTTTTCTTCCTCATCTTCCTTATCTTCAGTGTCTTTAGTTTCTTCTTCCCTTTCTTTAATAATCTGAAAAAAATAAAATAGATAGAGGTAAAAAAAATTGAACTTGGATGGATGCAATGTATTTGATGTCTCTTTTTGCTTAGCTTTACTTATTTGCAGGTAGGTGCTCTTATCTGGTTATGGGCCATGACTTTTAAGTCATTCAATCAAGAAACTTGTAAGTTGCTTCATTTTCCACTCCAGAGAGGACAAGATTTATTTTATTTTTTTTTTTTATTTCTTTTATTTTAATTTATTTTATTTGTTACCTTTAGTTTGCTTAAACTTGTAAGCTGGAACCAAGACAGAGAAACATATTTGTCATATCTTCCAAAGAATAGGAAATTAGAAAACCTGCTGTCCTTGCATTCCTGCAGATAATAGATAGTTCCTTCTCTTTTGAAGAATTTATTAGCCATTACAAGTGAATTTAAAAATAAATATAAGAGATTTTGTCTGTGCAGTATTGCAGGACAATTTTTTGAGTGTCCCTAGGTTATATTATTAAAAGTAAATGTGGGATCCAAGCATAATCTGTCAGCTGCTGTGGGAAAAAAGAGAATGGGGAAAAGGTGCTATAGACAATTCAGGGTAAGGAATGTTAATGAGGCATTTTGATGTTTTGGAGTTACAGACTTTCAACTATAGTCATTCAATTTCTCTTTCTTCCCTTCCCTGGTGGCTTCTGGCATTGCTTAACATAGGGATACCCATCTGGCTCAGCACTCATCTCTGTGCTACAGTTAGTGTTGTTCTGCATGCACACCTTCTTTGTCTCAAAGTTTCTAGGGAGAAAGAATGCTAAAGCTGTTATTTTTCTGTCATTTAATACAATAGTCTTCCTCACATAATTTATTTTGCAAGCAATTATTGTCACTATACATCATTAGGTTCCAATCGGCTTCAATGCCCACTTTGCAAAATGTTATGTTGCCTTCCAGTGTGGCAAATCTAGATTAACCCCATGGACTATGCAGTTGGAATACTCCTAGATGCAGTGTGAAATAAACAATAATATTCACCAGTCTCATTTCTTATTCAATACCTATTCTTCTTCTCTGTGTGTTTGTGTAAGTGATGTTAACAGTTCATGAGGCAGTTGTAGATTTGAGCACAGAAGCAGCAAACCATGCCTGTGAGAACCATGAACAGGAGTAGTGCAATTTAATATGGGACAGTGGGATATTTATTTATTCTGCTGAAAAATTAATATATTAATATCTTGCTATATATGAAATCATAAATGTGGCACAGTCTTTGCAGACCAAGGAAAATATTAAAACTCTCCCACTTGCCTTTCTGCTTTCCTTTTTCTATCCCAGGCATGATGAAAGCAAGACAGAATTTGGGGTAGATGAGGTGAGACAATTTTTGTGTTTGTTTTTTTCAGATATTTTCTCAGGGGACCTTCTTTACAAATCTGAGCAGGAAATGACACTTGCACACCAGGACATCATCATTAAACCACTGTGCTACACGTTGCAAGTTACTCACTCTCCCAAAAGAAACTAAAACTCCTGCAGCTTCTTAGGTAGGGTATATATTACATTTTTCTTTGTGGTTTGAAAATCCAGATTTTGACTTCTATTACTTTGCTGTTTATCAATTAGATTTTTTTTTTTTTTTTACCATGGGAATATTTAATAATTATTTTTTCCTCTACTTGTTTGCACATCTGAGTGATCACCATAGCAACTGATGTATGCCAGGTGTCTGCTCCAAAAGAGCTTCATCCTCTCAGTCTCTCTTACTAAATTCATTACATTAATTGCCAAGCAGATATTAAATCAAACCCAGGAGTGAATAAGAGATTAAAATTGTATAGTTCTTATTACAAACACTGTAAGCCATTTCTAGATAATATAAAATAGATAGCAAATATTGAAGTCACTTCAGTATAATTTTTACTGAGAAGAGGCCAAACTTGTACTTTGGAAAAATTCTACTGGACTTACTTGCCTAATATCTCTTTCCTACTGCAGTGAACTATGTAATTTTAGTTTTAAATATCCTATACTAACATTAAGATTGTAGAGTTAAGAACTGAAATGTCAGGCAAATAAAGTAAAATGCATTTAAAACATAATTAATCACAGAATAGTTCAAGTTAGAAGGGACCCAGGAGAATTATCAAGTTCGACTCTTAATTGAATGGCCCAGAGGGGATTGAACCTGTGATCTTGTAGTTATTAGCACCATGCTCCAACCAGCTGAGCTAATCTTGTGTTTCTGCATGCAGATTATGTGCTTGTAAAAAAATGAATGTTCACCACACCCTATATGGTTAATTATATATATTTATTATTTTTAGTGCTAGCTTCTATATGAACAACATTCATTTTTGCTTTATTGTCTATATGTAAAAACTAATTCAATATAGTATTATGATGAATTTTAATTGTTAGATTTTAGTCAGCATTTTTCAAACATTTATTAGAATGTTTGGTTTTCTTCTATTGTTCATCTATTTTATCTTTATTATTGTGCTAATAATTTTATTTTCTGCTAACATCACTTTGCCACAAATGTAATTCAAACAGTTCAACTAAAACTCATTATTTTTTTTTCCTGTTTCTTATGGGCCAATGTAAAACCCTTGAAAAAGTTTCCCTTTTGAACATGCTATTTCTCCCCCTCAAACATGGTATTTTATTGTTTGATATATTAAGAATTTTATAAAATTACAAGATTGTATGTTGCAGGTGTTAATTCACATAACAAATTAAAATCAATTGTTTCTGCATGTCAGAAGTGTAAATTTGTATTTTTAACATTCTCATTTTGTAGCTGCTATTTCTAATAATAATTTCCAATTGTAAATTACAGAAGCAATAAGTTTTAATGATCTTATGCATTCTGACACTTTCAGGTTGCATCTGAAAGGTGGGACAAGCAGATACCACAGTCTAGCCTGGTTTCTGTGGACAATCAGTCATTCAGGCCAGGGCATTGACTGGAACAGACCGTGTGCTCAGCAGTTTAATTTCAGAGGCTGTGGGAGGGTGATGCCAAGGTAGATGTTGGCTCTGTAGAAACAGGACACAATTTGAGAATCTCCTGGATTTCGTAATTTTAATTCTTTGAAATGATTCGTAAGATCATTTGATGAAGCACATTGACATTGATTAATGACATGAACAAAAAAATGTACTTCTGTAGAATTCTGACCTCAGTGAATCCATTATTTTTTTTCAATAAATGAGTTGATATGTATGGTGGGTATTGCAGTACCTTTAAAACTTCCAAATTTGGAACATTTAGTGTCATGGTTACAAACCTTACGAGTGTTCCACTGTAGACCTGAGTTTCCTGAATATATGCTCTTGATACCCAAACAAATGACACTGATTGTATAAAAGAATGTTTCATTGAAAATGTTAACAAATTTACATGCTAGACTTAATGAGATATTTACTTCTTAAATTTGTATTAAACAACTCTGAGGAGTGATTCTATAAAGGAACAAAATTTTTGTATGTTTTCTGAAAGCCTTCAACATGAACTAATTGCAAAGTCATAGATATTTCAATTCAGGACACTGTAAAAGCTTAAATGCTATAGAATCAGGCAACTATTGAAAACCATCATGAAGCGTTAACAATAGCTGATTTTGTAAAAAGGCTCCCATAGGTAAACAAATGTTCAAAATACAGGAGAACAGAAAGAAAGCAGCAGTGATTAAATTGGAAAATTAGGCTGACAGTGATTCAGCATTTTTGATTATCATAAAGAAATCTTTGTCCTTAATGACAGATAAAGAATATACATTTTATTTTACTATCAGTATTCCAGAATGTCTCAAATACTACTGTAAAAACTTCACTTAACATTTGAAATTATTCCTATAGGCATATACTACACATTTGTGAAGCCCTTTTAGCTTTTTGTCGTGCTTATTTTAAGACTGGATTTGTCATTGATAATACAATCCCTTAAGCATATAGGAAGGTAATAAATGCATAACTATTAAACTGCATTCTTGTTTTTAAGTAGATGTTGGTTCATCAGCAGGAGTATATTTTGTACTGGCAAAGTTTTAGTAATATCTCCTGTGAAATTTCATGTGAGATTTCATAGCAATATATATTTCCATTTCAGATGTGAGGCTATTAATAATATTTGGTTTTATTAAATTGTTGCTAGGCATTTTTTAACATGTTTGGTTAATGGAATTCATTGTCTCTCTCCCTTATACCTCTATGTTTCTATAATATTTACCTCCTTCTCTCTTTTACTCTTTTTCTTTCCCTCTTATATCCTGCCCAGTGAACTAGCTTGCACAGTCACACTTTGAGTGTGCACACAGAAAGTTGACTTTGCAACACAGTAATGCAATTTGACAGACAATCATAAATTAAATTGAAAGGCTTTTCTGATGATCCCAGTTCCTTTAATAAAAATTAATGTAACATGTTATTCTAGATTTGTAAAGCTGCAAACAGCAGCAGCAAACTGCTTCTGTTATGCGCAATACATATTCTAGAAAATTAAAAATTTTATTTTCATTGTCATGTAATGTGATTAGGATTAGTTTATTTAAATGGTGTTTGTTTTTTCTCTGCTTTGCAGAAAAAATATGTCATTTTCCAAGGGATCATTTAATTCTATCATCTGCATCCCATAATTTATCCTTCTTTCCTAGCTTTGGAATACTTTAGGGACTGAATTTTCTCTCTGATAATTTCAAGATTATCTTTTAAGAGAGATACAATTTGTCCTGAACACAACTTTTACAATATCTTGCCTTTTCATCACTGTAAGAGATTTGTATTTCACCATGAGCACAGACAATATTTCTCCTACTAAACAAATCATAGGCCATTTTGTTTGGAGTTTGTACAACATGTTTAGAAAAATACCTATAAGGTCACAAATAAATAAATCAATTTCACAGTAAAACAACTTAAATTCTTTTTTTTTTTTTTTACAAAAGTTCTATTTACTGCAGCATAAATGTATCCATAGGGGTAGATATCACATAATAACCATAATATCCCATCTTGATTTCCATCATAATTTCTATTTCCATACAAACTTATCTTCAGCAACCTCAATAGTATGTGCATTAGAGTAGAATTATTAATGGGTTTCTCCAAAATATTTCTATGAGTTAAGGATACTCTTACAAGAGTACTCTTACCTGAAGTACATAAGACTGTGATCTAAGATCAACCATGCAATTTTTGCTGTTGAAAACTAAACCCAAGCTTTTTTTTCTTGTTAATATTTTTTACTTCTCACTTTATTCTTGATACTATCTCAGAATCCTTGAAGTCAGTAAAACAACTGTCTTTGAAAACTCGAACCATACACTGCCTATTTTTTTTAAACTTTTTAAGTTAGTGCATTAAATTAAAATTTTCTTTCATTTATTCTAATGATACATGGGTAGATTTTGGAGAATTGGTTTTAGTAGTCAAAAGGGGTAAGATTTCCTTCACTCCACTGCCTCCTACCAACATCAGAGAGCATGTTTTATCTCACTTCAGTGCAATGAGCACTTGGCCACAGCAAAAGTCAGTTTAAATTAAGGAGAATGGCTGATCATAGTCCTTGGTTTTGGCAGCATTTCTAGGGACAGAGAAGCAAACTGTTTGAGTTTGAAGATCTATTGTCCATAAAATAAATGAAATTTGTAATTTATTTTAATTTTCTGGAAGAAAATGGTGGAAGAAAGATATGTAGGGGATGGGTGAAAAAAAAACCACACACAATTCATTGTAAGACTCCAAGGCTGAAAATATACTTTATCACTGCCATTGTGTCAGACATGGTTCCAGAAAACAGCATTTTAATGAATTTGTGGGTTTGGTCCAGAAACTCAAGAACTCCTGTAATAAGCAAAGCCCTAAATCCATGTCACTACCACACAGAAAGCAAATAGTGACACATAGGTGCCCCTATTTGTATGCATATTGCTGTTCAGTGTTAGGCTTCTGTCTAGGGAGGGATGGGACATTGTGAAAAGGAATGAATTAATCAATAGATTGTGATTTTTGGTTCTTTGCAGAGACACAGTGGCTGATCTAAATAATCCTCTATAATTAATCTTCGTCAAGTCCCATTCAGTCTTTCTTTGTCGCCCTTACTGATGTTCCCCATAGAGCTTCAAAATAGTTAACAGAAGGCAGAGTGGAAAAACGAAGATTTTGATAATACAATTTGCCCAGAAAACAGAAACTCAAAGATAGAGATAATTCAAATCTGTGATGTGCCTCCACCCTTGGTTTTGCTACTCTTGATTGCAGTGCCAACAGACATTTTCCTTAGCCTTTGCCCAGGATGTGTAAGAAAAAAGACTGCTTTTCCTTTTTGTATTAACATTAAATCTGGACAGTATAGCCCCTTACGTGCAATATAGGCCATGCATAAAACAAACTAATGCACTATAAATTTCTAGATGAATTTTAAAGCGTGAGGAAGTGTTCAATTAAATTTTAATGTCATTCTAAGCATTAAGCAAACTCAGAATAGACTTCCAAATTCAACCTAGCTATTTTCTTCAAATGCAGTAGTGGAAAGAAGAAGTTGTTTATTTTTTTGTTTTCATTTTTTTTTCTCCTTGCATAAATGAGGGACTCCTGTACAGGATCTGTTATGAGACTGTGAAAAACTAATTATTTTTCTGAACCAAAATATGAATATCCCAAGAAGCTGCTATTTTGTAAAACCTATCATGTAGTGTCTAACAAATAGCCTTGAGGGGCTTCATAATTACTGACAGGGATATTAGAACTGACAGATTTCAGGTGTATGCTGCAGAATAAAAAGGAAATATTATAGGCTTATTTAACGATTTCTCATTTATATTTACACATTTGACAAATCCAGCAACTATTGCCTTACAAGAAAGATCTAGTTTTGCTACCTTTCAAATGAAGATGGATGGTTCAAACTATTTTGTTTTCTCTACTAACAGGAGGGTACCTGACATCCTGCAGAGAGAGGCTTGTGAGTCTTATAAAGCTATTATTTAAGAAGTTTCCAATGCATTTGTTGGAATACATTTCCAACTAATGGTTGACATATTGTTAAGTAGAAACAACTTAGCATTTTATGTATCATTTTTATGGCAGTGAATATAAACCAGGTTTTCTATCCCACACAATTTTCTTGACTTTCACAGGAAGAAAATTATTTCATATGCAATCATATCATAATATTTAATTTCTTATGTGAGTATTACAACAATACCTCTGCCTGCTACTTATTAAAAAAAATGTGAGATAAACAAACAAAACCAACCAGATTAGCTTGCTAGATGAACCTTAGCTTCTTTGCACTGACCATGGGACTAGTATTATTTCAGACAATTTTCAAAACCTATTGCTTCATGATTTTTTACTTTCAACGGGAATCATATTTTTCCCCATCTACACTATTTAGGGAGATATCCCAGAGACTGACATAGATATTATTCTAAACCACTTATTTCCTTAGTATTCCACAGGTGCTGATCTGAGTGTACTGCATGTCTTCTTAGTATTTTATCAACATTTGTCGTCGCAGTCAAAAATAACAAAATTTAACTGATTGTCTTAGCTGTAGGACAAGCTGGCTTCTATGAGGCACTTAAACCTTTTTATTCAGTTTTACTTATTATCAATTGCTTCCTTTCTGACTCAATATACCACTATTTTTATTTTCTAAGACTTTTTTTCCCTGTTCTTTTGATTTTTTAGTCCTTTTCATTGCAAAAATACCAACTAGTCACACAGATGCACAATACAGTTGATCAAGGTAAAGCAAATTTTAAAGGTATGTAATATTTATATAGCTTTGTCTATTATATATTTAGCTCCTTATCTATTAATCATCAGATTAATAGAAAAAGAATGCCAGATGAAATACATGGATGAGTTGAAGTTTCCCATGGATCAGAAATCCCAGCTCTCTATCCCTCAAAATCAGTGTCCTTTGAAATGCTTCTACTGACTATGTTGTTCTACTGACTAACCAGTTGTTCCATTATAAAGAAATCTAAATATGAGACTCAAGAGCATGAACTGGATCTCAGAAAGCAAAGAATTGACGTTTTTCCCTGATTAGCTCCTGGAATTTTCAAGTACTTTTCAAGGATAATGTGATTAGTTAAATATAAATGTGAATTACTGTTTCCTTTAGTATAGTAACATTAATTAAGTGCCCTGAAAATTACTCTGCTGGTTTAATACCATCTGGAAGTTAAACTCCAAATAAGCCCATTGCCTCTTCTGTTAAGGGAAGGACAAAAGCCAAGATTATGGCTTGAGGTACCTTGAGTTTACTGAAAGCACAAAGCAATGGAATAAGACACTGACAATAACAACAGCGGTATTAATAGCAAAAGTATGCAAAAGGAGAAGGTGTTTTACCCACGTAAAGGTGTTCACCCTTGGGAACAAAATAACCAAGTTGGTGAACCCCCCCAAAACTTGTACCCCAATGGCTTTCCCAGACAAAGGTGACTGTTCCTACCTACTGCCCCCATGGCCGCTGGCAACAAAGCAAGATGGGGACTAGCATTGCCCAGCTCCAGCCTGAAATAACAAAAATCAATCACAAACATACCCCCAAAACCTAGTTTGGTTGTACCAGGTTGTGCCTCTCTCTGCTGAGCTCAGTTGCTCACCTGAGCTTGCCTGACACCATGATTTTTTCTTCTTACATTGTTTACATTACTGTGTATTGGAAATATATTTCAGGTGCTAAAAATAAGGCACTTAAATTATAACAATGAATTACAGGCATTTAAAAAAAAATGCTTTTTCTTCTATACTCAGATTTGTGATAACCTCATCTAGATAGTTTCCAGGACAATCCTGGAAATTAAACCAAAAAAAAAATATTTCTGTTACAGGATTGCTAAATATATACAGAAGTATTGCCTGTATATTTCAGCCATGAAAACTGTGTCAAAGGCAGTTACAAATGAAAGTATAATTTTCCTTTTCAAAATATGAAGAAAAGAACTAAACAAGTCCTGTCAAAATGTTGAGAATTATGCTATTTTCTGCATTCTCCTGAATTTCTGTGAGCTCAGGTTGTACATTAATAAAACACAGAATCACATTCTCCAGTCATTTTCCTGTTTTTTGAGCAAAACAGAAACTTTACAGCATGTCAGAGGAGCAAGCAGAGCTCTTTAATATTGTACTATTTCATCCTTCTCTCATAACGTTAGGTTCAAATTCTGCAGGGAAATGCACAGGTTTAGCTTTATGCACTGCGAGTTATTTCTTGGACTTGACAGGAAGCTGAATTCCCTACATTAAAAAAGGCTTTCTCTTTTTGAGCTTCAGCTTGCCAATCTGTCAGACACTCATATTGAGTTCTCTGATCAAGCATTCATGAGTTAAAATAAGTTTTTTTCTTCACAGTGTTCAGGAAAGCTTTAGTGTAGAGTTTAAAATTCTTGGGTATTTAAACCAGTCTGATTCAGCCATTTTGACCAGCGATGAATTTTCATGTTTCACAAATATCCTCTCTTGAAAAATGGATTTATTATTTTCTCAAACTAGCGCACAAGTGCTTACTTTTATGTTCAATGAAGAAAAGTTTTAGACAACAAGTTTCAGGTAAACCAACATTACTGAGACCTATAATTAATATTGCACTATTGCCAAACTTATTAGAAAATCAAGATGAATCCTGATCAGCTTTAAGTACAGACCTATGAAAAAATTGATGTCAAATGACAACCCCACACAGAACTTTTGATTAAAAATTAGGGACAAATATGTCCATCACCCCAAATGTTACGCCTGGTGTGAAGTGTGAGGACATCTGACCTTACAATACAGTGGTCCTTAACTTAAACTCATCATATTTATCCAAGATAAAAGCACTGGCAATTTATTTTTACTTTTTTATATATGTACATTACCTTCCCTGTTCTCCCTTCTTAAATTTGCATTACAGAATAAACTAATGCTTCCTGTTAACTTCTCATCAGTCTAAGGAAGCAAATTATACTCCAACTGAAAAATATTTTGATCAGTATTGATGTTGTAGTGACCCAGAGGCTTTTATCAAACCTTTTACAAATCTGGACTTCATGCACTCCCTTACATTGTATTTTTAATATGGAAAACATTTGTTTTCTGTATCTTAGGCTACTAGATCTTAATACTGAATTATGATTCCCAGACTTGAAAACTCATATTGGTACAATACAACAACATAGAAAGATCAACATTATGTTGAAGAATCAGAACGTCTGTATGCAAAAACTGTGTCAATAGAGACAGGACCTCTATTTCTCATAATACAGCAAAATTGAGGTAATGTCCAAATGAAAACTGGTAACATATGGTATCCTCCAAGGGTCCATACTGGGGCTCTTTGGTGTATTCTTTTATCACATACACAGTGAGATTGAGTGCACCCTCAGTAGGTTTGTGCATGACGCCAAACTGAGGGATTAGATGCCATCCAGAGGGACCTTGACTGGCTTGAAGAGTCAGTTCATTTCAGCACCATGAGGTCTGGCTCAAATGAAGACCAAGTGCAAGTACTTGACCCTCAGGTGAAGCAATCCTCAGTATATGTACTGGCAGTGGGACGAATGGACTGAGAGCTTCCCTAAGGAGAAGGACTTGGGGAGTCTGCTGTAAAAAAATTGGATATGAACTAGCAATGTGCTTTGTCTTGAAAATAATCAGAGGGCTGCCACACACCTTTTATGTAAAAAGGTTTAGAGCGTTGGAGCTCAGTCTGGAGAGGAGAAGGCTTCAGGAACACACTAGTGTGCTTTTTCAACACATAATGGGGGTTTATCAAAAAGGCAGGAATGACTGCCAAGGCCTGTAGTGACAGGGCAAAGGCGCAGTTTTTTAAACTGAAAGAATGTAGGTTTAGATTGGACATAAGTAAAAAAAAAATTGTTATGAGTGTGGTGGGATACTAGAACAGGTTGCCCTGAGAAGCTCTGGATCAGAGGAAATGTTCAAGGCTGGGTTGGACAGGGTTTTTAGTAACTTGATCTAATGGAAGATGTCCCCACCTTTATCAGGATGTTTGGCTTAGAAGATTCCCTTCCAACCCAAATCATTCTATGCTTCTAAGTTTCTGTTAAATAAAATTAAGGAAATGGAATAATTTATATTACATTTACTACAATAAATTAATATGTATAAGGAATAAAATAGTAACTAAAATACTTCCAAAACTAAGCTCCATGTATGCCTGCTATGAAGGAAGCCTACTTATATGTAGTACACAAAAAAAAAAATTTGAACACACAGAAAATATTCTATGTTTGAAAAACATCCTTGTTCTCTCAAGGTTAGTGCTGTGCACAGGATGTACAGAAGGATGAGCTCTTTTCTCCACAGTCAAACTTATTGTAAAACGAAGTTCACAAGAATAAAGAAAAAGAGTTCCTGGAGGCTCTTCCACAAACTTTCACCTCACCAAGGGGCTTCTCAGAAAGTAACACAAGTGACAATCTCTGTGGGTCAGGACAGCATAGAGAGCATCAGAACAAGTGAGAAAAAAGTCAAGGAAAGATCAGACTTCAGATGACATTTGGAAGAAAGATATATCAGAAACCTCCCAGGAAACCACACACAGCCTTGACACTAAGTACGATTTTTTTTACCTGAGTTTTCTGTTTATACTCACTTTTTTCACTGAAATATACCATTTTCATTTCCAGAGTAGCATTGAATATGACCAATAACGTTTTCTGAAAATATTATTTCCGCCTTCTAGTTTGAAGAATTAATCAGCACAGTTCATTGCTGCTGATAACTCAAGCAAACAACTCTTCCTATTCCTATTACTGAGGTAGTTGTATAACTTCTGTCACTGTTCTCTTATTATGAAGAAAATATAACGATATTAAGCACCTACATCCTTCAGAGGACATAATTTTCACAACATTTTTCATCTCCCTTTTATTTGATGGCTCAGCCTCTTTTTATTCTTCTTTCTAGTTTTCTTTTTTAGTTGGGTATTTTTTTTTCCTCCCCAAGAAAAGTGTTTTTCATTCTTATTCGTGCATATGGAGCTAAGTGGAGTACACTTAACTACTTGCATAGGCTTTTGCTGTCACAGTTCTTAAACAATGGATGAGCTATGACTCTCAGGCAAATTTTTTTCTCACCCACACAAGTTGGAGAGCAAATCAGAAACACAAATAGAAGCTACAGAGTCGTGGCTCCTCTCCCTCCCACCACATGCTGCCTGTTGTAACAAAGCCAAAAGGAAGGAGACTCGCTGTATGGCTCTCAAGTAATTTGGGTTTGTTCATACCACTGAACCATGAGAAGGAAAAAGTTCTGGCTGAGAACAGAATCATCAGTGAAGCTTTGATGTAGTGCCACCATAGGAGCTGGTACCTGGCTTATTTCTTGGTTGTCTTGGTATCTTATTACTTTGGCTGCTGGTGCACAGCACTTCACCTATTACTGCAGGTTTTCTTCATGCGGTAGCTGCTACATCCTTCTCCCTAGCCCTGGTGGACTAATGCAAGAAGACACATTGAAACTCCCGTCCTTGGGGGAAGCTGTGAAGACTTGCTCCTCTCGTGTCTGTCAGTACTGCAGCACTTGGTAGTGTGCAGCAGTACTCTCTCCTAATTTGAGAACACTTTTTTATTTTTTGTAAAGTTACCTGTTTTCTTTGTCCAGATCCCTAGAGTAAAAACTTTTATATATAATATACATACATATATACATACACACACACTTATCCAAACTTATCTATACATACATATACATGTGTGTGTGTGTGTATATATATATATATATGTATGTATGTATGTATGTATGTATGTATATAAGTTTTATATAAGTTTTATATTCTTGACAGAGGAGAATTGTTAAAACTGAATTTTCAAAGCTTGCATCTGTAATAGAAAATTTCTGATAATTTTTGACCCTGTCCCTCAGAATAAATTTGCTATTTTGTCTTATGTTTACATGCAGCTTTTTAAAAACTTTTTCATTGTTATGTTAAATTATTTTCCTTGGTGGCTTATTTTAAGTTTGAGATGCTTTTAATATACTAATGACAAAAAAAATACATATCTTTCTTTTTCAACTTTTTATTCTTCTTAAAGTGCTACCCAGGTAAATGATTCTTTCAAAGCCCTATCCTTTCTTGTTTAACACCTCTGAAATAATGCAAAGGGCTGGAAGCACATTTCTATCACAGTCTGACTACCATATTGTTTTAATTGCCTCAGGAAAAAATGTGATAAAGAAAAGGAAGCAAAAATTCAAGTAATATTGATACGAAGATTTTAATCCCTCTAAACTTCTCAATCCTAGTTCAGCAGGGGTAAAGAGATTTGACTGAAGAAACATGTATCATCCTAATATTTGCTTTTTTTGGTTGAGCCACAACTGGATTTCCTTGTGGGTAATCACTTATGTCAGTATAAATTAGAATAATCCTTAAACTGTCTCATGGGATACAATGAATCACCTAGTTTTACAAAATTTTACTGGAATTAATATAGTGCTATAGTGAAATTTTAAACATGGTCACAGGAAAAAACTTATATACTATTAGAGTTAAGTAGGGGTGGGGGAGTATTCGCCAACATTAATGCAATTATGAGATGAACTGATGAACTGCACAGTTGATGTTTTTGGTTGTACTTTCTTTACATTTCTCTAAAAAATAATTAGTTGGAAGTAATTATTTCTGTAGCATTTTGATGTCTTCTTTTGTATCCAGCAATCACACGGGAGGGAAATAGCATATAGTTTGGACTGTGTGAAACAAAGAGTTGAAGGGTAGAGTTGTTAGTTGTTTGAAATCAGGCTTTGGTCATCGAGTTGCAGAGATGGTAAAAAAGTGAAACAACATGAGCAAGAATAAATTGTCTCTAATTTAGTGAGACCCTGAACTAACTGAGACTAAGCCCAAGAACCTAAGCAGGAACTTGCTCTGCTTGGTTGTAATAGAAAAAAAAATGTACAAAGTCATCTTATTACAGTTCTGACTTAACTATTTAGAGATTCCTCAAAAGTTAATTGTCTTTCATGTAAGCAAACCTTAAGGTTGCTTTACCTTAAGGTAAATGTAAAGTCATATCTAGTTCAATGATATGGTGAGTAAGGGGCTGTTATGAAATTGTACTTAAAAATATTAAAAAGTAGCAAATACTTAAAAAAAAGAGAAAAAAATTTAGAAAGAAAACAAACCTTTTAAATATTTTGCAGTTTTCTTTCTCCAAGTTATTTCCAGTCCAGTTTTTTCATGTAAGGTTCTGTTTCAGTTGATAATTCCTCAAGTCATTGAGTATCTATGGGAAATCAGATTCATTTGAAATGACTACAGTCATTAAGAAATCACACTGCTGTGTTGGTATAATCCAAGAACAACAAATGTGGAAGAGTAAAACCCACTAAGTTCTGGTTGTAGGATCAAATGGGCTTATGCAGAGTCCTGTATTTGGTTGCTTCAATTCCATATAAAGTACTGTGTAACATTTCAGTCACAATTGTGATAATCTATCCTTCCACCCCCAGAGGGTGGAAGAATGAATGTGTAAACTGAAGTTTCAATCATCAAGAGCAAGCAAAAATATGGACCAGAAAAAAAGGCAGTTACATAGAAAATAGGTAAAAATATGACAGCAGTCAAACAGAAAAATAGGTGAAGAAATAGTAATTTAACAGTACATGTTTTGACTGATCCTATACAATACTTCTCCACCCATATTTCAGATAAAAACCATGCCTTAAGGATAATACCTTAAAAAATATTCTTCCTAAGGGTGTCTATGAAACTTAAATGAAATGCACATCTAATTCTTCCATCCTCCTTGCTTCATCTAACCATCAGCTTGCTCATGATTTTAGCAGATGTTTCTGCTTTTGGTTGCAAGACAACTTAATGAACCAGGTTTTTCTCTCCTTCCTTTTCATCCTCTGAGGAGCAAATGTATTCACGAGCAAATCCTTTGCTATACTTTGGAAATTAATTTTGCATGTTTCACCCAATGTTTCCATCACAGTTATATGGTGAAATTTGTAGTCTTAGTACATTATTTATGAGAATGTCTAAATAATTTAAAAAATGTGAGGTTTGGAATGGTATGACCAACAAGAGGACCCACTTTCAGTGATGTTAATTGCAGGATAAGTTTTTGTCAAAGCTCTTACATGTTGTACCTCTGTTACACACAGAAAAAGAAAGCTGGGTTGTGGAATGATTGCAGGAACATTTTAGCTGTGTTGAAAGTACCACATACCAGTAAAAGAGATTGAAATGAAGAATAATGAATCTATGATTTTGTGATTTGAACCTCCTCAGATGGTATTAACAGTTCCACAGTTAACTTAAGGAACAAACTTTTATTGTGACTGCAGGCAACAGAAATGCCGTCAGTACCAGATATTGAGGAAACAACAGAAAACGATCCTCTGAGTAGTTATTGTTTTACATCTGTTGGATTTTTATATCTGTTATTGCTTTATATCTGTTGAAAACCATGCATAGATGTTCAGATAAAATAGTTCCTAAAGACATTTGTAGGGAAACTGCTACAGAATTTTCACTAAAATATTTATTTGTTCAATAGGTTTTCCAGAAGATTTCACAACTCAGGTCCCTATTAAACTAATAAGAGCTAAATATACACTTTCTCAACTCTTAAAAACTTGAATCTATTTAAAATCTTGGTTTTAATGTTATCCAACAAAGCCTTTTTTTCACAGATACTGAAATATAAAAGACATGAATTCGGACACAGTTCTGTTTGAGGTAGATAAGTCTGTTTACATAAACCAACCGGAATAGGTGCTAAAAATTTCTTGTCTGGTCTGTTATAAGTACCAGCAGTGCTGATATCTCAAGGGCACAACTACCTGACTGAAAGAGAAGAAAGAGTCTGAAACACTTTAAAAACTAGTCTAATTAAGTAAATTGGATGCAGAATTGAATTTAAGTCTTGGTGAATATTAAAAATATTAAATGAACTCAAATCTTGTATAATTTGTAGAGTGCACAAGTCAGATAGAGCTGGCAGGACGCTGTGTTTGGTTGGGTTTTGTTTATGTTTTCATTTTTGGTTTTTTGCCAGGGTTACTTGTCAAATGGCTATTTTTCATTCTAGTGAAGAATTTTGAATCTCTTACTAAATTTTCCCTCTGATAAAGAGTCTGATAACATATGAAGGACTCCTTTTAACTTTTTGCAGGAGTCAGTGCAAATCTATATGAAGCCTAAACTAGTGCTTCTATTGCTACCATTAACAAAACCATTGGAAGAATTCACTATAATTATTAGAGTCACCACATGTGCAACCGTTGTAAGTATTCTTTTTTTTTCATCAATTGTAATATATACAGTGTAATTCAAAACCACTACAACTTATTATAGTTTCATATTCAAGATGAGGAATTCTTCTCATACTGTATTAAACATAGAGGTCTAAAATTTTATACCAATTTCAGAGAAAAATGGCTAATCTACAAAACAGTTTGAACCTCTACAAATTCAAAACAGGACTAGCATGCACTCTTATTAGCATTCAATGTCTAGCTTCCAAATTTTAAAATTTTAATCAGTATTTTTTCTCTTCTTATTTGCCAAATCTTTTCTTCTTTGCTGATGTCTTTCCATAGGTTTCGTAAAATTCTTTTTTGTCCACTTTATAGTCTCAATAGTATTGTTGGAAAACCAGTAGTAGTATTAATGACTTTCTCCCCGTCAGTTCCTACGATGCATCTGAGACGTTGCAATATTGATTAAAAAATATACTTTAGCTCATTTGCATCAGATTTATCTTATGCTGCATTTTTCATTCAGAAGTTACTACTAACCTCTATCACTTTTCAGAGTGTGTGACAATGAATAAAGCTGTAGATAAAAAGAATAATGCAGTGCTTGGTTACGGCTTAATCAGAAACAGAATCTAGTAGAAATATTTTAAATGTTGTGGTTGATATTTTTTAAAACATATTTTAGTTGCTATTAGTCATACTGAATACAGAAGGACTGGCAAGAGCTAAGTTATACTATGTGAGACACTGTACAAACTCAGAGACAGTCCTTGTTTCAAAATCTTCCATATGATACCTGTTTTTTGGAAGTTTCTCTTGATCAGCTCTAAGTACAGTCTTAGGACATAACCACACTGTTGCACGTGCACATGAATGATTTCATGACACTCCTAAGTGTACTAGGCCTTGCTTGACTCCTCTGAGAGCACAGAATGGTATCCAGAAGATGTGGAGTCTTAGTGAGTGATTAGGCAAGTAATGCTGCATCTGTGGCTGTGACAACACAGAAGTGAGAATTGATGCTTACAAGCACTTACATTAAGGGAAATTTAAAACCTAAGGTGGTTTTCTTTTGTTTTGTTTTGTTTTGTTTTTTTTTTAACAAGGGTATTATGTTCTACTAGTACAATTTTACAATGCAACAGAGAGCTGATCCTTAGAGTCTGAGCTTGTAAGCAAATGAAGCAATAAGTAGGAAAAGCGCAAGACTTTTGAAAGATGTGAGAGGCAAAGTTTTAAAGGAATATCTAAACATTATTGGCAGACATCCAGAAGAATGTGTTTGTGATGAATACATATAAACCTGGCATGGATGCAGCACTAAATATGCTCACCTGTTATGTTTGGTTCTCAAATAAAAGAAGGAACAAGGGTTGAAGAATAGGACAAGGGTTTGGTAATGATTTGCAGACAACTGGTAGAAACTGAGATCAGTATAAAACAGACCCAGGAGGCAGACGTAGTTTATGAAGTAGGAAGAATAATGATACAGATAATTAGGAGAATTATATTTGTTCCTCTTTCTCTAAAGCAGCAGATACCAGCTGTTGGAAGCTGAATATTAAAACTGGTGTCCCTGTAGTATGATCCTGTACAAAGGAACCTCGGTTGTAATATCACGAAACAATGTTCTTAAGAATATGAACATTCTCATATTTCTTCTTCAATACTTTGCTGAGCTTTTACCGCAGCTAGAGGCAGACTACTGGGTCCCAGCTGGGTCAGGCTTTGCTGAATTCTTTGAAAAGCTAAATAAGAATGCATATGGCTTTTTTTTCCCCCTGAAATAAATCTTTCTTCCACAAGGAATTCTGTCACTTACAGTTTTTCTGGCAAACTAAAATGTTTTCACATTCCATATTTTAATTACTATTTGTTCACTTCATAATATGCATAACATAGTTTCACTGTCTGGAAAAGGCATTTTTAAAATCCAGTCAGTAATAGATTCCTGTTATATTCACTTATTGCCTGATAAGATCAGTTTAGAGAGACAATCTCTCCTCTCTTCTAATAGAAGGATTGCCATACTGAGAAAAAGGAAATACTAACTCATGAAGGTGTTCAGGGATGTATAAGACTCAAGCAAATATTGTATGTTCTGACAACAGAACTTGAAGTATTGTGTTAAATCTTTGATAAGTAACTGTCTTTTTGAATGAACGTATTATTTCCAAAGTAAAAGCTTAAAGAGAAGCCATTAATTTTTTTATATACCTACATATCTGTATATACAGCGTATCTGTGTAATGTGTCTTTCTTCCTAAAGGGAGTTTTCTGTCTTGAATTACATATATATGTGCACATATGCAGATGCTATTAATGTGTATACATAGTACATTTACCATGCTCTGATTAGCAATGGGAGCCAGCTTCAATTTCAAAGAGCCATAATTAAACACTGGCCTGAGTTCTATCCGAAACTCAGGGAAAACTAGACTAAACTGATTGACCCAACAAGACCTTTGCTGTCTCCTCACAAACAGTGAATCAAGTCCCTTTTGTGGAGAGAGGAATGGAAAGAAGAGAGGAAAGGAGAAATGTAGGCTGTAGTAATATTTGTTTTACCAATTGACGTGAATGTAATGCATTATTTCTTCTTTTATTGTGCAGAACCTGTTAAGTGGCTGGAGTGGCTGTCTTGCAGCAGTGTTTGACTCACTGCCAGCTGGGGGCAGCCCTGGGCACCTCCTGCCTCTCTTGTCCTCTGTGCAAGAGCCAGTCTTCAGCCAGTCCCTCACTGACTGGAGTCATTCTTCAACATTTTTGCTTGCTGGTCAGAAGCAGAGCGCTTTAGTGACATTTCTGGTCCTTAGAGAATATTACAGAATACTGCACTACATAGACTCTACTATCTGCAGATTTCACAAGTGGCATTTTCTTTACTTGGGATGTCAGTTTACTAAACTTGAAGGCTAACATGTTTGATTAGAATGAAAGCTAGCCACAAGGTCTCTTTCATTCAAAACTATCATTTTGCACCAATAGAATTATGAATTTCCTTCTATAGTTTTTCAGGATGACTATCTGTTTTCACTTAACTCTTGGGCCGTTTGGTTTACATATTTGCATTGCTGGCATGAGGAAATCAAACTCTGAAAGAGTAAGACCTAAAAGTATGGTATGCATGATACAAAACAATTAAATATTCCATTTTAGAATGTATTTTGTTTCTCAGTTAGTGTCTTTGGATGTCTATCTAAATTCATATGTGCACCTACTGTAATGATTTCACTGTGCTTTTCATATCTGCTAGCACATACTATGTTCTTCAAGGTGGGGAGGGGATCACTGAATCTCACAATCTGAAAGAGCTGAGGTTGCTGTAACACTGTTCCTGCAATTCAAGGATTCACAATAGGCATACATTCAAACACAAGCATGTACCACATGTACACACACATGCACATCTGGCAGGCATATCACACATATGTATATGTGTCCTGGATACACTCAGTACTCAGTGCTGACCCAAATGGCACCAATGACCTCTTTCCATTCCACTCAATGCCTGATTTTGAAGAAGGTTTGGTAGTGGGAAAGACCCATGTACATCTGCATGTACCTGCACATGCATAAAGTGGATCCCTCCTGGAGCTGGGCTCAGGTACTTAATGTATCCATTGGCTGCTCATGGATCCAAATCTTCCCTATTGTCACACCTGGAAAAATGAGCTACTGAGACCCCAGGGCCCCTTCAGCTGCTGGCACAGTCCTCTCACACTTTCACACCCACAGTCATTCCAGGTGCTGACATTCAGACCTACACAAACACACCTGAGTTGAGAATAGAAGGTAGTAAGAGAGCAGAGAAGACTGTGTTGACAACATGGTATGAACAGATGTGTGGCATGAACAGCCAGCCACCCATTTACATGTTCCTTTTTTAATCTTATTCTTCTATTTTTGTCCATGCTTGTTCCTCCCCAATACACCTTGTTCCCTCTAATTTTCCACCTTTACTTCCTACCCCAAGCTATCCTAAAAATGTCCTGTGTGATCTCATAATGTGCCTCATACCTCTTGTCAGTGACCCTCCCTCAGTTAGAAAGGTGACTTCCAGAGCTTCTGTGTTGGCTCATGGTGGTGGCTAGTCCCATCTTGATATGAGTGGATGCCGAGACTCTCGGGATTGCTGTGGGAAACCCTGGAGTTCATTTCTCAAAAGGGTTATCAGGGTTCCTGTGTCTGGCACTGTGCCTCTCTGCTCCATCATGTATATATGTGTGTGTATGTGTTGGAGATTTTGATCACATAAACTGACATCCAGATCTCCTTCCCTGCTGTTAAATTCAACTTTTCGTTTAGAAACCATTCAGACTCAAAATAGAGGAAGACATTCCAAATGGTCTTACTTAGCCTTGCAGTATCAAGGCAGGTGAAGGGTCCTTAGAAAGATGCTAGAAACAGATATCAGAAAGAAAAGTATAGCATGTAAAAATAAAAAAGTGAATTATTATGTTTGGATAAGTAAGCCTTATTTTTTATGAAAAAATTTGGGAGTGCTCATTATAAAGCAAAAAGTTCCAGGAGCAATGTTTGAAGGAATACTAAAATCAAGGTTGAGTTTGATGTACTCAGATAGTATTAGTGTTTTAGTGGGATTCACCAGATAATGAAATATTCACAACTAGGCTTAGGAGTGTCAGTCTGTTGGTTAAAGGTCAGTTCTGAATAAGTAGCTAAAGGAGGCTAATTTGCAGTGATGGGATTAATTCTCCAAGACTGTGATGACAATCCACTGTTGTCATTCTCTTAGTTATCTCTGAGAGAACAATTTAGGGAACCTCTGATGCAAATGTTACACAGAATTTATAATAGGCTTTCAAACTTTGAAAATACTTACAGGAATGCTTTAATAAAAATCCATGGCACCTTGATCCACGTGTTTTTTTCTTGCTTTGGTTTTCTCTTGGTACAGTTGCAGGGCTTCTTGACTCAGCATTATATTATCACCCCACAACATGCTAGTGAGCTGGCTCCTGTCAGTTAACTCTGAAGGGTGGTCAGCTAGGGATTACACTATTCTGTTTAAAAGCAAGACCTTCTTTTAACTTGCTGTCATTCTGTATCCCCTCAAATATAATTTGAATGAATTGCATATATGATCTCTGTGCAGTAATCAATCCACTAGTTGGAATATTTTTGGAAGCATACCATGGATCCAGAGGCTAGGATGTACAACCAGCCTGTTTGAAGCAAAAGATGGAAAAGAATGTCTTATAGCTACAGTGAACTGACTACACTTAAATGCACAAATACTTTGAAAGTGGTCTTTATTGTTAAATAGTGGAATAGAGAGAAACTAGGGCATTTGCACATGATTCAAGTCTTCCAATTTATGGCACTGTCTGTAAGCATTATTAACTATGCCAGCTGTCTTCAACCTCTGCTCTTGGGGGACAATGACAGCTCTGTTTTCTCTTTTCCTTGCTGCAGTGTTCCAGAAGTCAACCTTTGCCATTCTTTCATCTGCTGTGAGGCAAAGAGTGTCTAGAATTTGAAAGAGCACAGAAGTATTCTCTTAGAACTTTCTTATCTTTGATGGCAATCTGAATTTCTACTTCCCATTTGTTTTTTAATCTGCTGTGACTTCTCCATTTCACACTACTTTGAATTTCAGAGAGAATGGCCATTTGTCTTTTAAATACATCTGTTTTTTGCTCTTGCAGTTTGGTAATTTATTTTCAGTGTCAGAGTAAGGCAGACTGTTGCAAATCAACAGGGCTTTTTTAGATGTGCATGTATGTAAGGCATTTTGAGAATTTGCTTTTTCTGGTGAATTGTCTAGATGAATTCTGACCTGATTCAGAGATGTGGGGTTTTTTTCCATCTAAATTATTTATATATATATACATACCCATTTAACACAGAAGATATTAAATTTCTTCCAGAATAAGAGCTAGAAAAATTCAAGTAAGTGCAGTTACTCATTTCACATCCATGCCTGATGGAAGCAAATACTGAGTTTGATTCTACTGGAAATACATAAGGTTATTGAAGCTATAAGTGATCAAGTGATGAGCAGGTAAAATCAAATGTGAAATGCAACAAAAATATTTTTTAAATTTATATTTTTTATATTCATATCCATGTGAGTGAATAGGGAAAACCTATTTCATTTACATCCAAATTTCTATTCCCAATTGATTCACTATCGTGATGTGATAAACCTTATGTAGTGTTTTGTATCATCACTGCCATAAAGGTAGCCTTTTGTTTCTTTCCTACCACAGGAGTAATAAATAAGGAACATTTTTATTGGTCAGAATGCAGGTTTTCTTCGCAAATGAAAAAATGGGATGTCATCTGGATAGGACATGCATCCTGTGTTTTATGGTCTATTCACACATGAAATCTTTGGAATGGTCTATGAAACAGACCTTGGAAAGACAGTATACATCTGAGTGTGAGTAAAAGCTACTGGTCTATTAAATTACTATTGGTACTGAATACTAAGGTGTTTGAAACCAAACAGATCTCCACAGATTCTTGACACAAAATTGCCTTTGAGAAACTATACCAAAGAAGATTTTAGTTGTAATTCTTCTAATGCTTGTATCACCTCTACTAATGACTATGCAAATGTGTTCTACAACAGAAACAACAAGCAACAATAATAAAAACTCCTGCTTTAACAAGGACAAATATTCTTTCTAACTTTTCTTTCTATAGCGCTGTAAATCTTTCCAAGTACCCACATTACACCAACATACAAAGAGTGTCACACATATCTTTTCATAAAAATCCTTTTCTTTAGGATTTTTCCCTCTTCTGGGAAGCTGAGACCCCAGAAAGAGAATGTAAACAATTGTTGTCTGCTGCTGTGAAATGCAACAGGTGCACCTGTGATTGGCCCATGTTGGGTGTTTACAATTAAGGGCCAATCAAAGGCCAAGCTCTCTCTGGGACAGAATCGGGGAGAGCTCCTTTGTTGATTCATTCCTTTTTCTATTCTTAGCTTAGCAGCTTCTGAGACTTTTCTCTCTATTCCTTTTAGTATAGTCTTAATGTATTATATATTATAAAATAATAAATCCAGCCTTCTGATCAGGGAGTCAAGATTCTCGTCTATCTCTTCACCCCTGAGGAACCCTTGCAAGCCTGGTAACACCAAGAGTCTGAATATTTTGTTTTAGCTAGTGCAAATATAGATGAGCAACAATAATTTCATTTTACTGGAGTTTCATTGCTTTACAGGGGCAGAGATTTTCATTCTCAGAATTTCATAAAAAAGAACACCAGATTCAATGTTGTGGTAAGCCTTCTGGTAATAAATCAGATAGAGCCTACCTGTATTTCTGTAGTTCAGAGAAAAGTACACCTGCTTTATGTAATATTTGATAATGTCTAACTTAAAATCAGCCAATAGATTCCTCTTTCTCTTAGAAATTCTAACAATTGATTTTATTTAACCTTAAATAGAAACAATTACCTTGCTTGAAATATTTTTTTGAAGAACAAGGAAATTAATTACCTTGTGTTTAGACATTTTGTAAAATGTACAATTAATTGTAACAATAAAGTTAAACCCATTTTGATTTGCATCATTCTGATCTAATGTTACTTTCATGGATTTTTTTCCCCATATATCTTGATAATATATATTAAATTTGGGCCTTTGGTGCATTAGTATGGTAAATTCAGTAAGCCTTCCTAATAATAAAATTTAAAATAAGAGGCATTTCTTTCTTTTTTTTTTTTAAATTCTGTCTTGTTGAAGAGAAATGTGCTTTCGTAATTTATGAAAATTTTGTGAAAATTGAAAAAAAAAAGCTGTTAATACAAGATTGTATTTTTAAAACTGTCATAACGAGAATTTTGTACCCAGTTTTAATTTTTTTCTACTAAGAGCGGTTGCCTTTTCAACAATCCAGAACTCTCAGGCTGTTTTGCTCAGGATATAATGACAGATACTTGTTCTCTGTATATAAAGTGTTCCTCAGAACTTTGAAACCCTGTTCAAGTTTTTTAAAACATTTTTAGTTGCCTAAACCAAAGTTATTGATTTTTTAAAAAGAGTATTAAAAGTGAAATTACTCACAGAAACAGTCAGTATGACAAGCTCTAATTTCAACTCCTCTTAAAATTTTACAAAATCAATTTATTTTATTGAGCTCTACCAAAAATGTTTGATTTCTACAATTATTTCCAACCTGACCAAAAAAAAGTAAACAGCTACATTATTTCTGATTAACTCCTGTAGTCAGACCAAGTTTGTAGCAATAATGTGATAATGAGGACAATTTTTTGAAAGATGGTGCACATTTTTAGACATGGAATTTCTACCTCTCAAACATTATCTTTGTGACTGCTTTGACCATAGAGTCCAATACTGAAGGAATCTAAAAACCCCACATGCTGCATACACTCTCCATGAATTTATTATCAGAGATAGAGTAGGTAGAATATTCAGGAAGAGGGAGATCTAGCCTCTCCCATGCTGGGGACTAAACACCCATAGGTATTTTGGAGCACTTACGCCCACTGTTCAGTGGAGTGTGCTCAGGTAAGGGCAGCCCAGCTGTGCAGGTGAGCACCTTCCCTTTTTTATCATTCTGTTTTCAAGCCCTGAATCTTTTAAATATTACAAGTGCTGCTTTGAGACACTGCAGAGCAAGTTTGCACTACTGCTGTCTGTACTGGTCCTGTGCTGATCATTTGGCATCTTTTAGCCAGGGGCAGATATTACCAGAAATCAGTAGAACAGAAAAAACGAAAATGTTGGTTATGAATTTTTTCTGTTACAGTATGCACTAATGCAAAACAATGGACAAATTTATACTCTTTCTAAAAAGAAAGTTCTGTTTCCAAGGTTATTATGCTTTTCAGGTTGTTTTTTTGGTTTTTTTTTCTGTGAGAATGGTAATTCAAAAACCTCAGCATTATCACCCCCCACCTCACTCCCACACAAAGACATGGCTTACTGTCATGTACAGTCATGACTTAGTTTGTCAACTTAAGAATGAAGGGAAAGACGGAGAAAAAGAATGGTGATGTAGGCCACGGTACCATATATTCAGAAAGGTTAGCTCTCTGATATGAGAGACCTGAATTGTTG
This sequence comes from Melozone crissalis, assembly GCF_028551555.1. Taxonomy (NCBI): domain Eukaryota; kingdom Metazoa; phylum Chordata; class Aves; order Passeriformes; family Passerellidae; genus Melozone; species Melozone crissalis. The sequence continues at coordinate 49,487,501 of NW_026535820.1, forward strand.
AGCTAACATCTGCTCTGAACCAACCTCTCAAAGAGTTTTAGTCCGTATGGATTATGTTGGGTTTCTTGACCTAGCTGCCTTATCCAAGCAGTGATGGTCACTGAGCGGTGTTTCTGATGGAGGAAGGGGACGCATTGGTCCCAGGTAGAAAAGATGTTGAGGGCAAAAAGGGAAGATGCCAGGGGCATGTATCTTCTCTGGCATTCCTCCTTAGCATCTACACAGGGACTTTGAACACCTTAGCGAGGACAGAAAGTCATACCAAGAACTTCAGGAAGATAGGGAGCACAAATTAAAACTTAGATGATGCAGTTTCAGGTTCCCTTGTTCTGTCACTTTATATGTATGCCTTTGATGCAGTTTCAAGTTTCCTTGTTTTGTCGCATTATATGTATGCCTTAGACATGAGAAGGTCAGAAAAGGAAGAACGGGCCCTTTGGATGACTAAGAGTTGCAGATCCTTAACATGACAAGCTGATGTTGCTTGGCTGATGGGAGATGGTACTCACAGAAGGAATTGAGGTAGATTGGTATCAGATATATTATTGACAATATTCATTTCAGCTTTGAGATGCTGGATTCTTGCACCTACCTAGAAGAGAGATGAGGCTAAATTTGTGCCTCTGACTCACAGAAGTCTAGCACATATCTAGATTGGTGCTGTTATCACAAAAAAACCCACTAATTTTTATTCTTTTTGAGAAATTGAAAGCTTCTGAGATGCAGTTCACTTTTTAAACCACATTAATCACTGAAATAGCTTGCTGGTAATGAATTAGAGTCTTGTTTCCCACTGGAGCTGACTCAACCCTCACTCAGTGGTCCCATGCAGAGGACTGTCTGTGAAGGTCTGCTTTTTCTACCCTTCTCTTGATCTGTTTTGATCATTGACTGGCTGAGTTGGGAAAGGGATTTGTCATTTTATGTAGAATATTAAATTAGAACAATGGCTGGCTATGTTGCATTGCATTAGCTGCTGAAGTAGAAATGATACTGTTTTAGAGTAGGGTTTAGAAAACCAGTAACTCTTTATGTATTTAGAGGAGTCATTGAAGATATGAGCATATGGGTTTGGACCTTGTGTTCTGAACAATTAAAAGGATTTCTCCGACTAAAGACAATAAAATCATATGCCCCTAATTTCGAAGTGAAGTTGTAAAAGGTAATGACTTGGAATTTTTTTTTTCCTAAACCGTAGCTGATATGATATGCTAACTTCTTTGACAAAATAATTTATCTATTACAATGAATTTATTTTTTTAATCTATTATATCTCAGTTAACTTATTGCATTTTAAATCCTTCACCTCCTCAACCATTTCTTCCCTATAAACTAGTTCTATGTCAGAAGAGGGAACCTTTGTGCTCTTTAAAATAACCATTTAGATTGGCAATGCAGAAGGTGCACTAATTAATATAATCAAACCCATAAGCCATTACTGCAAGCTTGAAATGGACAATTTAATGGACTGAGTTTTATGCACTTTCTAATGAAAGTTGACCCTTTTGGTTAATCAGAATTCATAGTAACTCAGCAATGTCTAAGTGTTGCATAAAATTCTTTACCTGAAGCTGGCAAATAGACTGTGGTTAAAAGAGGAGAGAAAGGGAAAGCAATAAAAGAGACCTCATAATAATAAAAAAGCCCTCATAAAAGTCCATCATATGCATTTATTCAGGTTAGATATGTGAGACTATTCAATATGCTTTAGAGAAGGAACTATTTCTGAAAGAATAAGGAAATCCATAGTTAGAAAGACACGAGTGGTATTTTAATATAAGTGCTGCAAGTCATTAGTTCCTGGCTTATTAGGGCCAATATAATTCTTCCACTTAGACTTCAACTAAACAGCCATTAGTTAAGCAAAGTGTCCTAACAGCACTTCACATCTAAGGCCTAATTTCACGTCAAAGGTATAACTGGTGATATAGGAACATTAAGGGTTCAATAATGATTTATGTCTTTTAAGTACATTCAGTCATTTTTCATTTTCATTGTTGAATTTACTGAATGTTAAGACAAAGCATGATGGCCTTGTATTCTAAATTAGTGGCATAAATATTGCCAGAGAGAAGTAACAAAACTGAGATAGTCTTAAAAATGTAGGAGGTTGACCACAAATTTTTAAGATGGAAAAACCATGAAGAGACTGAATCTATGTTCCATTGAGGCAAAAAGAGATGTTAAAAAAAGACCTGAATTTACTTATGACTGCTTATAAGGTTAACCTTAACTTCCTTACTACTTATGAAACTTTATTTAAATCTGTATTAAATGAGATTAGTAACTTTTTCTATTCTCTAAATTGAGACCTGTGAATGTTTAATTTTAGGTCTTGTTATTTTTTAATAAAAAGTCTAATTCTTTGATGGCCTTAAAAATGTGGGGGCAAAAAATGCCCTAATGGTAACCAATTTTTATTTTCAGATGAGAAAATAAAAGAAAATAAAAATAGTTCTTTATTTCCTGATCACAGTAAAACGTCTGTGCGTTAAGAAAATTGTAATGATACTCAGATGCCTGATTTTATAAATACAGGCATGGATGATTTCACTTTGTGAATAATGTCATTTGTATAGCAGTTCATATATGATATGCACTTGGAAATCTTCTTCAGGATTTCCTTTTGAAGTGCTACCTGGTTTTAATAGAAAGGAAATTTAAAAAATAGCAATTATACTTCATTTCAGGATTACATTATCCATATTTTCAATGACTTTGATAAATGGAGACTATCACTGTCCTGATATTTACTGAGTATGTGTACAATGAAATAGTTACTGACAGCCTGCGAGTGTCTTTTAGCCATTTCATAAAATTAACTAATAGCTTGGTAATATTGGACATTGTTAGAAGGAAAAGTCTTAGTGCATTTTTTGCTACTATTTGTGAAATAATGCAAAGAATTTACTCATTTAATTGCAATAGTAAGGGAGTACTGATGAATCTTTAGTGTTCTTTCTTTGTAATTTTTAGATTCAACTTATATCCATTATTTTTTTGAGGGATGGGGGATCAGAGGTGGATACACAAATATAGAACTGACTTCTGAGTTTCAGGGATTCACAATTTTCCTACATGTAGTGTTTATATTTCCGTGAGTTATTTTATTAATGATTAAAAGTGTTTCAAAATTACTTACATTTAGTGAACCGTAAATTCAAATTCTGAAAACTGGTGATTTGAGACCATTTCATTAGCACTTCATATACAGTGTAAATAGAATTTACAAACATTCTAGTTCTCTAACACACTGCTGTTGGAGGCAGGGGTTTAATAGGCTTGATTCCTTTGACAACACTCATATTTGCAAAGACTATTAAGAACATGAGATCAATAAAATTAAATTATTAAACTCTAGTGCTTAGAACAAGCACAATCAGATGTTTCCTCTTACTTCAGGTAATACTCATCACATTTACACCAAGACTTCTGCACAAATAATGCTTTCCAGATAATTTGATTTTTCAGTTTATTTCTACATGAGCACACAAAATACAAGAGGACAAATTGTCCCATTATTAACCCACTGGATATGAAATATTTCTGTTCATTTAATGGACTTCACTGAAATTAGCTTTCTGTGAGGAAAGACAGGTTTTGACCTCTTTGCCTTCCACAATTCAGAAATTGCAATTAGTCAGGTAAGAAAGCTGTTGGGTAGAAAAGCTCTCCGACAGTTTGTGTAGAACCTGCAGACAGCTCCAATAATTTCTAATAGTTCCTGAAGGTTTATATTTTGCAAGCAACTTGAGTAACTGTCAGTTCCCTCCTCCTATCTTCTGTTTCATTAAGTACTCATAAATATGTGGCTGTATAGACAAAAGATGCATGCAAGCATAGCAGGGATTATCCTTTAGCATTATTTTATATTAACTTGTTTCTATGTCTTTTCATGAAGGAATTCCTCACTTTTAATTTTTAATTGTGTTTAAATGTTTTTTTCTTTGCTATAAAGAGCCTGTTGGGAATGCTATGTAACTTCTTTCCCTATAATAAAAGAACTCACAACTCTGTAGGATTTCTCTACATAAAGGGCTCCTCAGCAAAGAGATTGATTCTCTGGGCTCTGCGTGTGTGCAGCAGAGAGACAAAACAAACCCATTTTCAAGGAAAATCAGTCAGCACAACCACTCATCTTGCTACACATTTCCTTATCTCAGCATAATTTTGCTCTTGGTCTCTATCAATATCTATATTAAAGAAAAATGGCTAGTTTGTTCTTATCCATGAATCTTTTATTAAGTTCATTGTCAGCCCAGGTCAATCAGCACTTCAGGTATTCTTTCACTGAGTAGTTTGAGGCAGCAAGTGATATACCAAACCAGAAATATTATTGTTGCTTCCCAAGGAATCTGGTTAGTGTTTATTTAATTAAAAATTGTATTCCTACTAAACAGTTCATTTCATTTAACTCCTAGCAGTAATGCAGGATAAAATATTAAGGAATGTTAGGAGCAGATGACTAAAATACACAGGTTTGTTACATATTTTAAGTCACACATTCAAATATATTTTATACTTCCTTCTCCCCAGCAACAATGAAAGTACCTTTTTTAAATATATACTTTTTTTTTTTCCAGAAATGGATATCTATGGTTCCTTTTATCAGCTCTTGGTGAGATAAAGCAGTCAGTGCATGAACCGGAAATGACAGCAATAATGTAGTGGCAGAAATTGCATTTTGAAGAAATAGGTGCTTTCTCAAATCTGCAAGGCAAAATAGACCATCATGCTCTCAAGCAATGAAAGTGAAGGGGAACAAAGCCACACACTTACAAGTAAATATGTCAATACTGATCTAGTTTGTTAATTTAAGTTTGTTACTTCATCTCTTCCTACCTTATTTTTCTTCTATGTATAAGAGCTGAGTATATTAAAACTAATATGAAATAGCAATATAAATTGCTTTTTCAAGAAATCCTTTTCCTTCCTTAACTTTCTGTTTATAAAAGCTGGTAGGGCAGTGAATTAAAAAAGGATTAAATTCTGTCACTGTATAAATGCAATAAGATTTGTATAATTAAATGAGTTGATCCAAACATCTGAGCACTGTGGACATATTCTCAGATGTAAAAATGCACTCTGGAACATAGATGATTTTTTTTTTTTATGCGAATCAATACTCAATGCAATAGTAAAGCATTTAGAAAGTTATGCAGAAGCTGGGATTCCAAAGTACATCTTAAATCTTGGAGCAAAGTTAAGGACATCATCACACAGACTGAACTGCCCTATTAATTCTAGAAAAGACAGATTGTTTCCTACCATCTTCAAGAAGAAGTCAATCCAACTTGTCAGCTCTGCCACACAAAATGAGAATTTCTCTAAAAAGTTTGAATTTTCCCAGAATTTGAAATTTTCTGTGGCCTAAGTTTTGGTCTCTGACGCAAGTTTAAATCCTTAACAAAACCGCTAACATTGAGATAGGTATTGCTAGAACTAGAAATTTTGAGATTTAGTCAGAGGTAAGTGTTCCAGTGTTCCATTCATTATGGATCCTTCATTATTTTTACACTATACTTTCTCCTAGAATTGCTGACAAAAATTCTTTAGCCTCTTTTCCTGGCTCAATTTATCATATTCGGTCTTTATGAGAGATTGAGTGTGGCTTTGTTTGTGGGGTGTGTTTGGTGTTTTCTTTTTTTTGGTTTGGTTTGGTTTTGGTTTTGTTCATCTGCTTATCTGGTTTTCCTTAGGATTGTAAGAGACACAAGAGACACTTCTAGAAAAATATTGTGGGGACCCTTATAAAGTATCCCTTTTCTAACACGTTCATCTTCAAAATGATTGAACTGTCAGGAAGAATGCTCACTAGTATAAAATAAATGGATATACTGTGTGAGGAAGAACTACTGTACATTCTCTGTCAGTTCCCAACATCCAGCTCTTCTGGGTATCTAAATGATGAGTGAGTGGTGTTTTTTAAGTATACATCTATGAATTTCAATTTATTTTACAAAAATATATAATGAGAACATAATGGGATGTAGATTTATTATGCAACTAGCAAATTGTTTTCTTCACGAGCTAGGAGAAGAGAAAATTCTCAAAAATTTTCTGTGAAGTCTCTCAACTGCAACCAAACATTTTATGAAGACATCCAATAGCGCATACGATTTCTCTTATGCTATTATTTTAGGATAATAATTTACTGATTAACTCAAATGACTAGATTCTATTTCATGTATTTTGCCTTAATTATTGTATTTAATTTAATTTAATTATTGTCACTTAAATATTGCATTTAATTAGGGTATTTTTCTTAATATCTTCTGTTTAAAATATATTTAAATATTTCTTTAAACTTAAAATATGATTTTCAGGCAATCTTATAGGAATAAGATTATCAGGTATCACACCTAGTATTGAAGAGGTGAGATTAAAAATTTCATAGGAAAAATTTAGCTGAAAATTGTCCACAGTTTTGTATTTATATTTTGTACAGAAATTCCTTAACTTCCATATTTCTTCAAAAAACCATTTTGCAACTCTCAGGACTACATAAAAATGCTTAAAACTGATCTATAAAATGCTGAAAATTTTGAGAAAAAAACCAAACCTTATAATAGACCTTTTGAAAACATCAGGTTTTGTTCTGTACAGACAGGGAAAGCATAATACTGAATGACGATTTGTTGTGTCAAAGAGGCATTTTTGCATGTCATTTTGTTCGATATTAAACCTGCTAAAACTTTCAAAAATATTTGATGCAATGACACTTTTAAATAACATTAGGCTAAACAAGTTATTAATCTATGTTGCTAACTAATTACTACAGGTGTATTTTTGAGACATGTGTTTAGAACCTACTACTACTACTACTACTACTACTACTACTACTACTACTACTACTACTAATAATAATAATAATAATAATAATAATAAAGTCTTGCAGAGTATCCCAAAGGATACTGAGGATATTGATATAGAAGGAATTGCCCCAAACTTATGGCAACCATGTTCCTTAAAAATATACCAATACATATGAAAATATTTCCTTCAAGAGCAACTCTACATGTGTACATTGCTATTTCTAGTGCTGGTGTTTTATCATCCAATTTTATATTATTATCTTAAATAATATATATTCATTAGAATTAAAAAATTACTGATTTGATCATCTGTACTTTCAATTTTACTTACAATTTTTTATAGGTTCCTTCTGTGGTATGCCTTTTGGTGATAATAGCTGTTTTGGCAGGTTAGTCCACTATCTAATTGATTTAACTGTTATACAGTGCTTTTTTACATTTTGGTCTCCATATTCTTACTTTCAGGCCTTTATTTATTCTATTTCTAACAAGGACAAATTAAGCTAAAACTGCCTTTTTTATTATTTTCTTTTTTGAAAATTCCTGGAAGATAGTTATATTTTAATCACCTCTTACTTATATCCTTTGTAGGCTGTAAAAACTCCTTACTCTCAACCTCTCTTCATGTTTCCTAAGCCTTTCAGCACTCACCGCTTTTGTGTCTACCCTAGTGATGTCATTTTTTACAATGCAGAGATGAGAATTACAGTGCTCCAAAAGCACCCTGTGCAATTTTTGGTATTACTTATATAAACTTAAATAAAATATTTGTGATTATTGGAAAGCAGTATTTTAATCTTTTTTAAAAGTTTTAGAAAATGGCCAATTCAAGATTTGCTGAAAGTCAATGTTGTCACCCTACTTAAAAAATTTACTTTAAAGCATTGGAAAACAGGTGCCCTGGTTTCAGTAGTATTTCACTGTATAACTCTTGTTGAAAGTGCTGTTTGATATACTGAGCTCTTTCTTTGGGTGACCTTAAAACAAGCCCACAAACACAGAGTAAGAAAAAGCTTTCTGTCATAATACAATTGCTTTGATGCAGGTTATATTTTCTCATTTGTACCTAACACATAAACCTCCTTGTTCATTACTGTATGAGGTGCCTTTGCTTAAAAAAATACTACCTAACTTCACTGTCAAAAATCAGGATTATTATAATTTTCTATTTATAACAAACAGCCATTAACAGTGTTTTTATTGCTATTTAGACTTGCTGTATTTTTATTGTTATCTACACTTGCTGACATCTATCCATATGGGGCTGCTCTTTCATCTGCATGCTATATTACATGGGAATAAAGATGCACTTTCTTCCTATTTCTGTGCTGTTTCTTCCTAAAACATCATTTAGATGTTGGTCAGTGTAAGGGACTTGTATTTGTTCAGGTTTAGAGCAAATTTGGGGAAGAATCCCCCAAAGGAGCTCCGGTGGGAAAAGCAGATCCAATCGGCCCCTCCCCGCAACTGATCCAGGAGGAAAAAATACCTCCTTGGAGAAAGGTGGAAAAAAACTGTTTATTAAACAATAAAACCAAAACAATACCAAACAATGAGACCCCTTGCCACTCTAAAAGAGATGACAAACTGAGAAAACCCCGGGTTCAAGCAGCAGCTCACTCAGTCTCCGGTCAGTTCCTCCAGTGCTGGAATTGTCGTAGGCCAGGCCTGGCCTGGTGGGCCACAGCTGCAGCTGCCGGTGCTCTCCTGGGTATTCAGTCCAGAGCAGTTTCAAGAGGTCCAAAGAAAAGGGAAAAAAAAACCAGTCCAGGGAACTTATTTGCCTCAGCTAGCTAACACTAACTAAAAAGCAAAAGAAGAGCTCTGTCCTGCTGTCTGTCCGCAGACAACACAGTCAGGAGCAGGAATGTGGAGGAGTGCAGTGTCTGGAAACAAACTGCGCGCTTCTCTCCCCGCTTCACTCTCTGGAGCACTCTTAAAGGTGCAAAACTTATTATTCAACATAAACAGAATGAGACGATTGGGAATAAAAGCATCATATAGCCAGCCCAGGACAGACTGAAATGAAAGTACTGAAACCTGTTGTTTTAATTGTTTTGCTCCTCAATCTTCTTGCACAGCACACCACTAAGCTCTATTGAAATGAATCTTGCTTTGTATTGACTGAGCACTTGTCTGCAAGCCTGTTTCCTATCTGTGGGGAAAACCCCCCCAAGTGGATACTGCTGCATGGGGTTGTTCCTCCCCAGGAGCAAAAATTTGCACTTCCTCTTGTTGAGCTTCATGAGCTTCCTGTCACACCATTTCTCCATGGTCCCCTTGGATGGCAGAATGACCCTCTGGCATGTCAGCCACTCCCCCAGTTTTCTGTTGTCTGCAAACTGTCTAAGGCTACATTCTACGCCATTATCCAGGTCACTAATGACAATGCTAAGCAGGACTAAACCTAACATAGAGGCCAGGGGTACCCTGCCAGATACTGGCCTCCAACTATGTTCTGTGTCACTGATCACCACTCTCTGGGTTGACTTTTCAAATAACCTCACTGAAGAGAGGTCTGAAGCACAGTCTTGGATCTCTGTCTAGAACTTTGCTGAGAAACATAAATATCTTTACTTCTTAATTTGATCTAAAAATCTTGTTGTTTCCTAAGGCTTTTTAGTTGGCAAATGGATAATTTTGGTTTGGATGTCCAAATTTGTGTGTGAGATCAGTTTCTTTCCAAAATGACTGAATTCAAGAACAGATTTATCTGGAATGGAGATTCAAAACTTTGGTAGTATTTCTCCCAAGGTACTTACAATTTAGGCCTCTTGCAGTCTTTCCCTCTCCATCTAATGGCTTGCTGTTTGTCTGATACCTTTTGCTTGTGACCACATTGAGATGATGGCATTTTGTCATATTTTTCTGTATACTCACCCTATTTTCATCTTGTCTGTAAGTCTCTCTTGTTATTGCTGTCCTTTCCATTTCTTTCCACTTGATGTAATATTTTATATGTTGAGATTTCAATGAAAAAAAATTAGCGGAAAGCCAAGAGTAGTAGCACCACAAATGAAGAAATTCTTGTCAGTCCCATTGCAACTGAATTTTCTTTTGTATTGTAGAAAAATATGAGGAACAAAATGAAATCCTTAATTCTGCTCTGTACTTCTCATAATCTTCTAAATGTGAGAATAGGTGTTGAAATATCTTCCTTCAATATTGTTCTGGTATCTCCTATTTTCTTTAGTCTGGATGGTGCTTTTGAGCATTCTTTGAATTTATGTGCAAGCATAAAAATATCATAGCCTTAGACAGAATGAAAAATTCATTTGTTCCTTCCCATTCACTTCTTTATCATACAATTTCAGGCAAATGTAAGCATTTACATTGGTGATAGCAATGATTTTCTTCCCTTAACAGTTACCCCTTCTGCTCTCAAGGAAAAATTGAATTAATTGCAGAACACCTTAGCGAAGTTCACCATTGGACAAAATTCATGCAGTAGAAGCTAAAGGCTTATATGGCCTTAAAGGCCCATATGTAACAATATAAAGTTTGGGCCTACTTTTAATGAAGACTGTTTTGACAGAGTGGATGAAGAAACTGAAGCTGTGGCTGAAGAGAAGCAGTAGTGCACCTATATTTCTGTATCAGTATTATCTATTTAAAACAGATAATAAAGACAGTATTTCTAATGCTAGAAGACAGTATTTTTTATATATTTATTTCTCCCTAAATACATCTTTATGCAGTTAGCAGCATAAAATTTATGTTGCAGGACTCTATGTTAAGAAAGAATGAAAACAACAAGCAAATATTCTCTCCTTTAATTGGCAACTTTCTGAAATTCTGAAATCCAAAGCTCAGGAAGCCTATGTGCTATGTTTCCATTATAATTATTGCAGTTGCAATTGTTGTTCCAATAAATGAACATGAAAATGATTGATTATGTGTCCAAATGCAGATTTGCTTCCACTGTAAGTCAACTTGCTTGATTCCAGTAATTAATTGCATGGGTCATTGAATATGAACAGGCTGCAAAGTGCTATAATTTTTAGTTGGTCATAGTTTTCATGAAGTATAAATGTCTGAGACAAAGGCCTGAGGGTGACTACCCAAATATATCAATAAGATATTAGATATTAAGAAGTTTTGGCATAGCTGGAACTACTCCTGTAAGGTCATTTTTATGTGGCCAGGCTGAATGCAATATACCACCTCTCCTCAAGTGTTATTTTCTTCTTTTTTTTTGTTTTAAATCAGTTTTCAATGTGTAGATTAACCAAAAAGTGCAAGATATTACAATATGAGGCATTAGACCATTTTAGAGTAAGTAAGTAAGCATAGTTTGAATATGAGAGGGGTAAAATTTCAGCTATGTCTCCAAGGGGAGTATTATTTTATTTTAAAGCAAAGATTTTTTTCTGCCAATTGAACAAGAATTCTCATGTCATGGAAGTGAGGCTTATGCCTTTCCAATTTTTTTCTTCAGCACAGACTTAGTTAAAAAATAATCAAAAAGATTTTTTTAGAAATCATTGAACTTCTGTAATCAAAGGAGTTAGTTATTGAAATTCATTATTATTTTCTTCTTTTTCCCTGCCTCCACTCCCAATGCTCTTTCTCTCTTTTCTTTCCCTCTGAATTTTGAGCCTGAAACAACATTAAAACTTATACAAACAAATCTTTCTTTCTCTGACATTTATGAAAAAAAAATGCAAAGAGGATTTTTATCTATTTCCATTAAGTATACACTTATAATTCTTTGTCTGAAAAACATATAACATTTAGAAGACAGGTCTCCCTGATGTATACATTTTTGATTCCTTATCAGCTCTTTTCATTCTGTCAGATCACAGAACTGCAAAAGCCCACCAGGGTCATCAAATTCAGTATTGTGCTATCACAGGCAACAACATTATACTGACCTTTTTATTAGTCATTGAACTGGATCTCAAAATTAACTAGGTGGGATTTGGGGAGCTACTTTTATCTTTTTTTTTTTTTTTCCTGGTTGAGATACAGCAGAAGGAACTGTTTCATCTTAAAAATTATCTGCTAATGTTACAGATTTGTGATTTTGACGTAAATTTCTAACCTGGCCGAAAAAATGCCTGTGGGGCCTGATGACATGCATCCCAGGGTCCTGATGGAACTGACTGATCCTGTTGCCATGCCACTCTCCATGCTCTGTGAAAAGTCATTTCAGTCAGGCAAAATCCCTGGTGATTAGATGAAGGGAAACATCACTCCTATTGTACAGAGGGGAGAGAAGAAGACCCGGAGAATGACAGACTAGGGAGATTCACCTCTCAGTCTGTGGAAGAGTTAAGACAAATGCAAGACAAGGAGATGATCCAAGACATCTAGCACGGCTTCACTAAGTGCCAAACAAGCCTGACAATTCTGGTGGCCTGTTGTGATGGAATCACTACAGTGGTCAAAGGAAAACCAACTCGTGTCATCTGCTGAGACTTCTGTAAGGCCTTTGACACAGTCCCACAGAACATCCTTGTTTCCAGATTGGAGAGACATGGATCTTTTAAGGTGGGCTATTCGATGGATGGATTCGATGGAACTGGATGGAGAGCCAGAGAGTTGTGATCAATACCTCCATGTCCAGGTGGACACGGGCGACAAATGCAGTCCCTCAGGGCACCTTTCTTGAGGCCAGTGCTCTTTCATGTTTTCACCAGTGACAGGCAGTGAGATCATGTGTACCCTCAGCAAGTTTGCAGCTGACACGAAGCTGAGGGTGTGGCTGATGCCCCAGAAGGAAAGGATATGATCCAGAGGGACCTGGAAAAACTTGAGAATTGGGGCCACAAGAACCTCATAAGATTCAAAAAGTCCAAGTGGAAAATGTTGCACCTGGATCAGGGCAATCCCAGACATGGGTACAGACTGGGAGAAGTCACTGAGGACAGCCTCGTAGATAAGAGCTTGGGATGTTCTTGTGGATGAAAAACTGGATACAAGCAATGTGCACTTCCAGCCCAGAAAGCCAGCCCCATCCTGGGCTGCATCAAAAGAGGAGTGGCCAGCAGGTCAAAGGAGGTGATTCTGCCCCTCTGCTCTTCCCATGTAAGGCCTCACCTGTAGCGCTCCACCCCGCTCTGGGGTGCTCAGCGCAAGAAAGACAGGCATGTTGGAACAGAGCCAAAGAAGGCCTACGAAGATGGTCAGGTCTGGAGCCCCTCTCCTATGAAGACAGTCTGAGAGTTGGGATTGTTCAGTCTAGAGAAGGCTCCAGGGAGAGCCTCATTGTCTTTCAGTATTAAAAAGGGGCTTATAAAAGAGAGTGGAACTTTTTACAGGGGCAGATACTGATGGGACAAGAGGGAATGGCTTAAACTGAAGACAAATTTAGATTCGATCTCAGGAAGAAATTCTTTGCTTTGAGGGTAGTGAGGCATTGGAACTGTTTTTCCAGAGAAGTTGTGAAAGCTCCGTGCCTGGGAGAGTTCAAGACCAGGTTGAATGGGGCCCTCAGCAGCCTGATCTAGTGAGTGCCTTGCCTGGCCATGGCTGTAGGGTTGAAACTAAATTATCTTGAAGCTCTCTTCCAACCCAAGCCATTTTTGATCCCAGTAAAAAGAATATTGGAATGTCTCTGTAACTACATTGTAGTTTTGCATGGTTAAACAGGTGCACAATAAAACCTCTGTGTATATATTACAGCAGTATTAGGTAGTTGGTGGTATTATAACTAGAGCAACACAAAGATAAATTGCTAATAAAAAGATTGGTTTCTCCCCCTTTTTAAAAATTATTTTTTTAACTTTATATGCCAGGTGTTGCAGCTTTCAGTGGATTTTATATAGCTATTTTAAGTGTTGAAGGGTCCTGACCATTATGCATCTGAATAGCAATCAGACAGAATTTGAATCCATTTTATAAATATTAATTGTATTCAGGAAGTTGGACATTCATTTTACAGGATCATGTTGAGCAACATTTAACGCAAAAAATTACCCCAAAGCCAACAGGAATTGTTGTGGTATCAGAAACTACATAATAGAAACAAAAGTGTCATATCATATCCATTAACTAAAGCACTCAGAGAAAATCAGTAGCTGCACCATTTGTGGAGCTTGCTGCTCATAAAAGATGGCTTCCTTACCAATGTCTGCTGTTTCAGTGAGTTAAACCTCCTTTAACCTAAACCACAGTTTCTGTAAGGTGATTCTCCTGTGTATTAGCAGTGTATTTATTGCCCATTTTCTCTTTCTTGCCTAGAGAAATACAAACATCAAAGGAGAAGTCAAGACCTGCTAAAAAATACATGAAAATTAGAATGGAACTGAAAACCACAGTGTTCTGGGTGAAGAGATATCATAGACATGTCTGATAGAAGCCTGTGTCAGTCAGAGAGGGGAGTTGGCTTTTTCTACATTTTTGTACTCCACAAAATGGATTTAAAAAGAAAAAAAAAAAGAGGGTTAGAGAAAAATCAGTTTTCAGCAGAAGGCAAAAAAAGCAAGTCAAGTTTGTAAGACTAAAAATCTTCTTACTGGTCAGAGAAACTAGAAACACAAACAATTTATATGAGAAAATCTATCTCCTGAAAACCTTGCAGGAAGGTTTCAGTATGCTCAGTAGCTTTCAAGGTTACAATCAGCCTTATGCTGCTCCTTTTAATTCTTACACTGCTTTAGTCTCCTTTGAGACCCAGCTGCCTATTCCCTGCTCCTCAGTGTCTCACTATGACAATCCCTTTTGTCTGCTTCATCAAGCATTATCTTTCATGTCTGTGTCCCAAGGGAAGAATCACTTTCTCCTCCTTGTAGTGTTTTATCTGACCTGTTCCTTGTAGAAGGTTGTCTTTATAAAAGAAATATGGATCCTGTCCATATTTTTAGCCAAATAGAAAATTAGAAAAAGGAGAGTAAACTTAGAGAACCACTCCTTCTCCTGACATAGGTGTTTAGCCTTTTGTTGTGCAACTCCCCATGGGTTATCTGCTCTGGCAATCTGAACAAAAAAGCAACAGAATTTACACTAAATCATACAGAAATGAAAGGCAATGCTCCTGTCTCCTTTGATGCTGTAATACAGCTGTAACTGTAGTAACCCAAGTGGGATAGGACTGGATTAAATTTTCTGAGAGAATTTTAGATTTCTTTTTCCTCCAAGGTAAATACTCTGTCAGAATGCTAAAGGTTTTGGTGGAACAGAATTATACCTTTAAATTATTCTGTTTTCTAGGATAATAAATATTCAGTAGGGCAAAGAATACTTGTGAAGGTTCACATTTCATGGTTTAATTCCTGCCAAATGCACAAGCTGGAGGAGCTATCTGAATCCATGGTGAGACGATTTCAAAGCACTACAATTTTGACCGCCGCCTCCCACTCCGTGGGAAAATCTGCATGTGCAATTATGAATTTTTCTCTTTAAAATCTTCTGGCTCTTTAGTATAAGAGGAATACCCAATTTGTGTTTAGCAATCAGCCTGAGCAGTTCTGGGTCATGCCTTGAAAGGTAGAGATTCCTGCGAACTCTTTGATAAGTAGTGGTATTTCCTATGAAAGTTTTTCATAATCCTGGTATTTTCTTTCCTACTTATCCTCTTTGATAAGTAGTGGTATTTCCTATTGTAGGTGGTTAAAAAATTCTATTTATTTAAACGAAGAATCTATAGAGACAGTTTGATGAAACATAGGTTTCTGAGTTCTTTTATGGATCCTGCCTAAATATGGTTATCTGGGTTATCATAACTTTTCATAACAACCAGGGCTGTGAGTGTACTCTTTGTTACATGTGTGTACGTCATTTCAGTTTTCCCTTCATAATTCATCAAGTCTGGAATAACTAATTTTTAAAACACCAAATCTAGCGCATGGATTTTATGATTCTGACTACTGATATGAGGAAAGTAATTTTAACTTATCAAAAAGCATCTGTTGTGATTTAAAAAAAAAAGGGAAACCAAACCCATATTCTATGGTAGTTAAAAAGGGTTGGACAGAGATGTATGACTGGGGATTTTCAGATCATAATTATAATGTAATTAAAGAAAACCAGCTACTGGTAATGCTGCAAGAGAAAACATTGTAGTATAAATCCTTGATTAAGTAATGTATAAGGGAGCATTTATATCAGAAACTGCCAGTATTAATGCTGCTTCTGATTAGTATTGGCCATGCACCTCCTATCTTAATTTGAGCATGATTGCCACACCAAAAAAGGCCAAATGGGAAAAGATTTACTTCTTATGAATCTTACCTCCTGAACCAATCAGCCATATGCAATATAATTTCATATTTATATACTTCATTAAATTCAGATTAAAATATGAAATTATCTATAGTTCTGTGAAAGATAAAAAAATAGAATCACTATGCACAACTCCTGTACAATGCAGGTCTCCTCTTGGAGTCCATGCCACTTACAGGTCACTTACAGAATCCTACCTCAAGATCAGTACCTTCCGTGACTAACCTTCTATGCTTCTGTGAGATTTAGATTATTATGTGAATATTAATTAATAGATTAAGAAGGGAATATTTCCAAGAAAGTTTTCTTTACCATGTCACTTGCAATATACTAACAAAGCCTGTGCAAAGGCTAAACAAAAATCTCCACTATCTTAGACACAGCACTCATAAAAGCCATGGAAAGTTGTCCTTAGTGTGTTGGCATATCTTCTGAAAAACATCCTCCACCAGAAATAATAAAGTATCTTCTGAAAGTGGCAGTATGCTGAAAATTATTCTCTTGCTAGTATTATTTTCACTTTTCCTCTTCTTTGATTACTTCTTCCTGCTGATAACCTCTGATAAAAATATTTAATTTATTTTGGAGATCAGTATTTCAGTTGTTATATTGTTTGTTTTTTTTTTTTTTTATTGCTGTGCTATTAAAAGGGGAAGAAAGGTGGGCAGGCAGGCAGGCAAAGAAAAGAAAAGAAAAGAAAAGAAAAGAAAAGAAAAGAAAAGAAAAGAAAAGAAAAGAAAAGAAAAGAAAAAAGAAACTCCTGGTGGTGCATAATCTGTTTCAGAAGATAATTGCAAAAAGAAAGGAGAATTATAGTTTCAGGCATAGCTGTACTCATACACTCAGGGATTTGTGAGCTACAGATGTCTAATCTGTCCAAGATTTATGCCTTCTGTGTAATTCAAAAGAGTTCAAGCTTGGTAACACAGGGTGCTTCTCATCCAAACAGATAAAAAAGGAAAATATAAGGTTAATAAAGTTTTGTATGTTTTAAAAAATAAAAAACCAGTATTATTAATAATGGCTACTGGTTTTTTCCAATTTCCTTTTCCTGATTTTTGCTGTAATTAGTGATTCCTAGAGTTAGTAATAAGTGTTATTTACTCAAGTGCTTCTTAGCACAGGCACTTTTAGGATAGAAAATTTCTGTGCTTTTCTTTGTTTGCACTGAAAGGTAAAGAAATGGAACACACGCAGCTGGCATGCCATAGTCTTTAGAAACTTGTCTGTTGTTGAGCACAGCTAGATTCTAGTTGAAGTCTTTTCAAGGAAGTATATGTATGTGTGCATATGTCTGGGTCTCCTCAATTTAACGGCAAGACCAGGAAACTGAAGAATAGATCAATTAGCATCATCCCAAAATCAAGATTTGCAATTGTTTTCACTGAAATCAAGCGCTTGGTTTGAATCAAGACATACTTAATTTGCTTAAAAAATAAAACCAGTCCTATTTTTGATGTTTTATTTTTTTTTTTAATTATGGGAAAATGTAGAAACAAACCCATTGTTTTAAAGGAATATTCACTTTTCAATCAGAAACTAAAAGGAGGCAGCTTTCCTTCTTCCTCATGTCCCCCAAACCAATGGCTAGGGAAATCATTTAGACCATGGGATATATTTAAATATCTGACCTCTGTAGTTTAGAGGAGAGAACTGAAACAGAGCCCTCCCTCCACTAAAAAGGGAGTGCTTTACCAAGGAGGAAAATTATCCAACAAATGTTGCTTTGTCCACCCACCACTATGTTTTCCTTCTCCAAAAAGCTGTCCATCTGGGGCCAGTTGTCAGAAGACAGCACTGTCTATGCTTTGCCAAGTAGAAACCAAATGTTACAGCCATTATGGCCAATTATCTTTACTTCCCCTGTGAATGTGTCATAGTCTTAACAATCCTTTCTAAGTTCCACTTCTGTAAATAAATAACCAAGGAAATGAGCCAAGGAAATGATGAAAAATTATCCGTGTCATTATCTGTTACCAAAAAAAAAAAATAAAACCCAACAAAAAACCAAAGTCTAAATTGATCCTGTGTCCAGGGAGCCCAACACCCAGGAGTGGGGGCATCCTGTGTGCTCAGCACACAGCCCTCCCCTATTTGAAGAGTGAAGCTGTGGTCCTGAGGCCTCTCAAGGCACAACACCTTGCTTCTCCATGCACATGCACGGTAACTGTGTCGGAATAAAAATTATTTGCTGCATTGGTATATCCCAAATATGGTCCTACTGAAAATAGTATGTTTAATTGCTATTGATTTTGTAATACCTTTCAAATTTTACACTAGATTCTCACAAACAAGAATTGTGTCTGTCAGGGACTGTAGGTAAGCATTCACTTCTTCATGTAAAATCTCTTTCACAGAATCAGAGAATTGTAGAATTCTTGAGTTGCAGTATGGTTTGGGAAGGACCATAGGCATGGACACCCTCCACTAGACCAGAATGCATTCACTCTTTGCCAGCTCAGTATTACATCTTCTCTTATTTTTCCTGTTTCTTATACTTTTCCAGTAGAAATGATGTACAGTAAGGGATGGTCCAGACAGGTTGTGGTTTTTTTGGGGTTGGGTTGTTTGGTTTTGTTTGTTTGTTTATTGGTTTGGTTTATTTTTGGGGTGTTTTTTGGTTGGTTGGTTGGTTGGTGGGTGGGTGTTGGTTCTGGTTTTGAATTTGGTTTTGGAGTGCTTTCTGACAAAAATTAAAGTGAGGAATGAAGTTTAAGCTGGAGTATTTTTAAAACTCTGTGTCAGTTATTCAGGAGGCAGACTTTTCCAGTCTTTAGAAAGAGTGTTCAGAAGTTTTGGTTGTAATGGCTTAGAAAATTTGCAAGCAGTTTTTGGAAGGCCTTAGGTTCACTCATAAATATCTTCTGGTTTTAGAAATGTTAGTTCAAAGAAATTTCCTATTTTCATTTTATCATCTGTTCCTTTGGCTACAAATCCTCAGAATTATCAGCATTAACTGGGGTGATAAACAAAAAAGTTGCTTAGTTATCTCAAGGCAAGAAGATAATGCTTGAAAAAGAAAGCATGAGATTAATCTAAAATTTATCACATGTATCAAACCACCCATCAGAGCTGCTTGTGTCTATCCTGAGTAACAACACAAAATGGTGTTCGACTAAATGGCACTGTCTATATCTCAATCAATTTTATATTCTTACATGGACCTTACTGCAATTTTGAAATTATTTAGTAAACCCCACAAAAGGAAAAATAGCTATATTTTTATATAATGATCAAGCTACTCCAAACGATTCTACTTTCTTGTAGTAAGCAGTCTCCTGCTAGCTACTTAATTATAGACATGTAAGAAGCTGCAGCATTTAATGTAGGTAAAAAAAGTACAATGGTTAAAGAGAAAAGAAACCCAACAAAACTATTGCTCATATATAAAATTATGGAATATTACAAATGGCTGAAAAATACATTGATTGTATTGAATGCTGATGTAAAACAAATGTGGTGCTGCTAATAATTTGCAATTTGATTTAGGTGAGATCCATTGATTCATAGGTTATTAGTATGCTGAGTATGAAAAGGACTAGCTAAGTACATTTATTTATTTGTCAGAGAAGCTTACACATGCACAGAGTGGTATAAATAGGCTCCAAGAGCACCTGGTTGTTTGCTAAACAGAATAATTAGGAACCCATAGACTCTCAAATGAATGCAAGGATTATCTCTGGGACTAACCTTCTTAAGAAAAAAACATCAGTGATGCTTTTTAAAAATTATTCTTATATAAGTGTAATCTACATTAAAAATTATTGTTTAAGAAAAAAAATTATTACCAAGATTTTGTGAAGTAAAGTGGCATCAAAATAAAATGGGACAGAATTAATTTAGTGAGCATATTTCCCTGTTTCTAATATTTGTGATTTTGTATTTTCATACTCCTAATCACATATTTTAAACAGCTGGTTTTTTACATGCACTGCCTCAGATTTAAATGTATACCTCCTTTTTTATTGGTTTGGGCTTATACCAGTAAATTTATGCCTCTTCTCAGTCGTCACTGTCTGCATCTGAACACTGGACCTACAGCTTTATAGCATAAATCTTTTCCAATAAAGCTCTACTGTTGCAATTATCACAGATGGCAACAGAAATAAGTGGTTATCTCGGTGGACCAGGTGCTTGAGAGAGATACATAGCACAATACACCAGTGGATTACATATTTATGAGTAAACACATTTCACAAAGAACATAGATGACTACTAAAATGAAGGAGCACCTTTCTTGATGGCTCTGTGTATAACTGATTGAAAGGCAAATTATGAATCCATCATGGTACTGATTATAGCAGCCTCTCTTTAAAGGGAACAAGTTTTAGCTTATAAAGGCATTGAAATGTACAATGAACAAAAAAATGCCTGGGAAATGTGATCCTTAATTCTTGTCCTTTAATGCTGTAAGCTTTTAAATTTGTTGTTGGCCTTTATAGGTTGATAGGTTTGTTCCCTTCCTCTTACCTCCACAATACCTACCACAAAGGACATGTAAAGGATTCAGAGATGTTTGTAGTGACACACTTATTTCAGCAAGTGTTCTCTTTCTCAAGAGATTCAGTTAGAAAGAAAAGTAGAAGAGAACTTGTTCACATATGCATATAAAATACTCCTAATATTTTCTTTCTATCATTTCTCAACTCTTGGGCCGATGGTGATAAATACAGTTTCAGAGAACGAATTTCACAAAATGTATTTCCCAAGAAACATGACTTCATTAGCTAAACTCAGATTTATCCAGATCCTTATTATTTCAGTGTTAGAGAGGGATAAGTATGGTAGGTAAAGTATTTTTTAATCTAAAAATTAATTACAAAAGAGAGGAAACACCAAGTGGAAATGTTCATGCAAAAGAGGTTTTGTTTGCTCAATAATACCGAAGGTGCAGCTGATAATATCTCCCACAAGTAGCTCAATGTGGAACTGCAGTAACATTTGGTAGGTTAATGTGCCTGTCTCATATCTTTCCTCTGGAAGAAAATAACAACTATTTTTTTTTAATTAGTTATGGAAAACAACAATTTGACGCAGAAACAACGTGTAAATCATTGTTTTGGTCCTGGGCTCATTAAAATCATGACAAATACTTTATACATCTATAACCTAGAAAATGATCAACCACAATTTGTTGTGATATTAAAGTAGTTTTTGTTGTTATGCAACAGTTACCTTTACATAATGTGAAATGCTATGCTGGTGTGCTTCCTCTTTATGTGTTTGTGTCTTAATAACCAAACTGAGTTTTCAAAATATATTGTGAAGCCAGGTGTAAAAATGACTGTATTATCACCACTCCAAAATGTCCCATTGCTCCATGTTGTCTGATGTCCAGCAAGACTTATGGTTGCTTATGGCACCTGCTTCTTAGCAAAATGACGCAGTGGAAAGCTTTGGGAGCTGTGGGTGTGTAATGCAAGGCTGAGTCCTTGTGCTTGTGTGTTTCTTTTGTTTCCTTCTCCTCACACAAAGGCAAAGAGAGTATATAAATGTATCATTAGTGGCTTCTCACTCACCTTTTGAGAGCAGCATGTACATTCTTGTGTTGCTCTGGGAGCGCTTAGGCAACAGTGCATGACAGAATTCGAATTTACATATTTTCATCATACCCATGCAATTTAGCAAAGATTTACCTGTCAGATTCCTAAATTATTGTAAATCATATGATGCCATCCTGTTTTAACATGAAATGAGCAGGTGTAGTCTCACAGTAAAAATAGCAAAGTATTCTGTTATTCCCTGAAGCATCCTCCTTGTTTCTGTGCTAAGACTTCACTGCAGAAAATTTAAACTAGTTAAATAGCTTCAATAGGGCAGAACCAACTCTGACAATACCTAACTTGAACCAGCTCAAGCCAGAACATAAGCCAGCCTAAGTTATAGTTTTGATTAAAATGATGGAGATATACTGTTCCATAACATCTGAGAATCTTGTTTCCTGTCTTATAGTTTTCAGCCTTTTTACCTATGAAGCAGGTATTTCCCTACAGGTCATGGAGAGGACCATACTGGAGCAGATATCTACAGTACAACTTGTGGAGGACCTCACATATTAAAAAGTAGATTTGCTTTAAAGGAAGCTGCATCCTGTGGAAAGAAATCACACTGGAGTGGGGGAAAAGTGGGAGGAGGAAGGAGCAGCAGATATGAACAGGTAGAGAGTGATCACAATTTCAATTTCCCATCCACCTTAGCTACTGAAGGTGGAGGGGACGAGGTGGGAGATGGAATAGTTGGAAATGAAAGAGTGAAGCTAAATCTGGGAAGAAAAAGAGGTGACTGTATAAAGAGAAAGTGATTTAGTTTTGTTCAAGGATAGCTGCTATCCTGAAGTTGATGAATATTTTTGTGCCAATGCATAAACATAAAAGGACAGTTGGGAACAAAACAAAATAATTAGCCAAGGAATTTAAGCCATATTATAATTGGCAAAACCTGTAAAATATAAAATCATGTGCTTAGATAGTATGTGATGCTTCAGCTTCAGCATAATCCATGCAACCATGAAATATATAGAAAACAAAAAGGACAAAGACCACCCAGTATTATTCTCTTTTCATCATTAGGGTTATAAAATTATATATGTAAGCTATTTATCTCTGGAGATTCCTTTAATCATTTTTTTAAATAAATCATTGCTAACATGATGCTTAAATTCATTTCCCTTTGGCTCCTCTGCTCTCATTCATCTGTCTTTGGTTCCTCTGCTCTATTGCCAGTAAAATCACTTTCAAAATTTATTTTATTCTTATTTACCATTATAAGATATATTTTTTTCCTTTTAACAAGAATCTTTGCTAATATTAAATCTTCTTTTGCTTCAAAGAAACAAATATAATGCCCATTACTTAAGTTAAAATGGTAAAATACCATCTCAATAAACTGAAACAAAATATTGATGAATAGCAACTGAGCAAGAAAGATGTATTTGTGGCTGTGTTTAAAAGAACTAGAATCGAAAGGCATAGGGCCAAATATTTCTCTGAAGGCTTCTTTATAATGAGATAAAGAATCAGAACAATGATTACAGTAATTCTGAGCAAAATACTTTCCAGGATTCCAGGAAGTTATGTAAACTGCATTAGCAGTAGCAATTAAATTCAAAATGCTACCATCAACTATTAGTTCCATCATAATTGGCCTCACCCAAAGCATTTACAAAAATCAAATATATACTTGCAAGTGTTCAGTGGCTATCCTGTTCTCATTCAGATTTAACAGATACAGAAACAAAGGCATTCTGTCCTTCTGTCTTTGAAACATAAAAAAATACAATATTTTGGAGTCTGAAAGTCACAAACTGTTCCTCAGCAAGAGGCTATCAATATCCATTACCTTATCAGTATGCATGCTTGGTATAGATTTCAGACCATGATTTGCCTTAATTTTCTTTTTCTCCATCTCTCTGTACCCTAAGTCAACCAGTTCCACTCCAGTACAGCAAGACAATGCACCAAAAGGGTCAGATTTTGGAGTGGCTTGGAACATTGGTATTGGTCTCCAGATAACTTTTTTTTTTTTGCTGCAAAATAAAACAATCATGAAGCTGCAAATGCATGCAAATCTGAGCAAATTTCTGTTCACTTAGAGTGCGTTTCCTGGTTCTTAAAAATAACTTCTGGCTGCTAGGAAAAAAAAAGGAAAAAAAAAGAAAAAAAGTGTTGCTGAATAACAAAATTGCTGACATTTATGTAAATATATCAAGTTTAATGTATGCAATAGATGAGTGTTGTTTGCAATTTGCTTTTTGCAATGGAATGATTAAAAATTATTTCTATTAAAAAGGCTTAATATTGTATCATCAACTCTCAGCCAAAAGCTTAAGCATTTTTTGGTTTTCTTTTTAGGAGCCATTTTGAATGGCAAGTAGCTTTTATCCTCAGTATTAAAATGGGAACTAGTAATTCCCATTCCCATTTTAATACTGAGGATAAAAAAAAGGAAATATTTTAGAAAAATAAGGTTCTCTCACAATATTTTGTTTTCTTTTTTTGCATTTTAAACTCTATATATGTTGGAAACCCAAATTGCTGTTGTGCAGCTTTTTTTCCATTAAAACAATGGCTGGTATTCAAGTTGCTGAGAGTGAATTTTAAATAACAGCATCTGGGAGGATGAAGGAAAGAGTGTAAGGAATAAAGAAAATAGTTGATAATGGACATCTGTCCATTGTCCTTTAAAAGCCACCATCTTTATTACTGCACATGTGAGGATTGATCACTCCTTAACGCCTTAACTGGCATCTAGAAGATGCAAATTTGCAGCACTAATACCATAGACACTCTCTTCTCAGTGGGAAAATAAAGAATCTACCTCTCACCTCATCTACTTCTTCATCGTGGTTACCTTGTGAAATAGATAACCAAATCTCTCTGAACTGGCCGTGTTCAAGACTGACTCATAACAATATTTTTTAGTTAATATTTTTCACACCTTCTTCTGTACATTTTATTTAGTTTTGAGCTGTTATTATTATTGGGCCTCATTAGTTAGGAATTGTAGGCAAAGTGCTTTGCCATTGAATCATAGAATGTTAAGGGGTTGGAATGGACCTTAAAGATCGCAGAGCCCCAAGTCCCCCTTCTGTGGGTAGGACATCTCCCAGTAAACTGGAGATGCCTTATCCACCCTGGCTTTGGACACTGGCAGGGAAGGACACCCACAACTTATCTGGGCAACCTGTTCCAGTGCCTCATCACCTTTGCAATAAAAAAATTGTTCCTAATATGTAATCTAACCTACTCTCAATTGTAAGCCATTCTCCCCTGTCCTATCTCTACATTTCCTGATGAAGCGTCCCTCTCCGGCTTCCTGGTAAGCCCCTGGTAGGATTTTGGATGGTTGCTGTGATATCTTCACACAATCTGTTCCCCAGGCTGAACAGCCCCAAATTTCACCCTTCTTCACAGGAGATGTGCACCAGTCTTCTTATCAAATTTGTGGCCCTTCTCCGGACTTGTTTCAACAGTTCCATGTCTTTTGTGTGCTGGAGACAGAGAGTCATCCCATCTTTCATTTCTTATTGCATAAACAAAGACATGTTCAAAGAAAGTTATATTCCCATGTCTGTGTTTTTTAGCTTTAGGAATTCTGAATAAAACCCAAAGCTGCAAAATAGGATTAGTCATTGTTCCAGGTACAAAGTTACTACAGAACAAAAAGAATAATATAAAATTGCTACAGATCAAAAAGAATAATGTGTCACACAAAAAAAAACCAAAAAAAAAGCAACAAAACAAAACAACAAAAACAAAGCAGGAAATCAACAACAATAAAAAAATCACCCAGTTTGAAAAAAAATCCTTCCCCACAAATAGTGTCATTCTTCCCTCCCTGTAGGAACTACTGAACACGGACACAGCTATAGATACAAACACAAATGCATAGTTTTGTTGCTCAGTATGTTTTCTGTGTCTTGCCTTCTTTTTCTTTTTATTAGATCTTCTTTCTTTCAAGATGCTGTCCTTCCCTCACCCCCTCACTGAGGTAGAATACTGTGTAGGCTTTCTTGGTTTGATTGCTCTGATCTTTACACATCTGGGATTGCTGCTTGTCCTCCCAGAGCCATTGCAGAGCATGCTCAGGCAGTAGTTTCCATCTATGAACCTTTTCCTATAATCTCCAGTCTCTAATGGCAACTGGTACCTTCTCAAGCATCAGATGAAGAAATGATTTTAAGTGGAGGAACAGCATTTTACTCCTCCCTGGGGCATGATTGCTATGATTAGCTAGGTCTGCTAGAATGTTCAAGTGCATGAAGCATCTGCTGCCTGGAAAGAAAGCTAAAAGAAAATAAAAAAAAAGAAAACAACACAGAAAGCTGTTCAACCCTCACTGCCCCTTGGCAAAGCAGCAAAAATTGTGAACAGCTTTGTAAATGTCAACCTGAGGTGTGGAAATATCTCGTTCTTTATTCATATACCATTACAGGAGATTTGGAAGCAGGTGTAGAAGAGAATTTTTACAACCGAGTGTGTGATGTGTGTGTGTGAGTATCTGTCTGAGATTATTTGCAAAGTAGAATTTCTAGCTGTTCTGTAGACATTGGTCAACAAGTTATGAGTACAGAGAGCATTACATTTGAAAGACTGAACCATCCATATAGCAACTGGTTTATTTGCAAATAAATGAAGAGTATTCTGTAGGCTTTCTTTACTACTTAATTGGAATCAGAAAGATAATATCTCTAAGCATGTACTTCTACTAATATATATTTTGGTCTAAATACATAAATTATATTAATCTATGCAATACTCAAAGGAGCAGCAGCAGTTAGTGCTGGTGTGGCATGAAATTTAACAAGAAATGCCAGATTCTGCTCCTGGGACAGATTTGTGTTGGATGCAAGTATAAATCTGAAGAAGAGAAGTGTCTGGAGAGCAGCCTTGCAGGAAGGGATTTGGGGGTGCTGGTCTGCAGCAGCTCAGTGTTAACCAGGAGTGTGTCCTGGCAGCCCAGAGGAAGAGCTGCATTCTGGTGCATCAAACACAGCAACATCAGCCAGTCAAAAGAGGTGATCGTCCCACTGTATTCAGCTTTGGTGCAGCCTCCTCTTTACCACAGTGTGCAATTCTGTGCCCCATCATTTGAGAAAAGTGCAGAAGTCCTTGAATGCAACCAGAAGGGTTAGTCATAAGTGCCCTTATCTTATTGCACCAATGCATTTAATTAGCACATAAAAATGCAACTGAACATTTTATTGTTGGCAAAAGCTCTGGCCCAAATCCATTATGATGTGATTATACAGTTTCAAAAATATAAAGAACATTTTTCAAAGAGCTTCAGTATGTTGTTCATTTCAAGCAGCATGGAATTTATTTTCTTTTTTATCACATTACATTCTGACAGCATCTTAATGTCAACCTCTTACCCCTGAGATTAAACTTTTTCTTCTGAATGAGTCTCAGTTACTAATTTGGTCAAGGTTAGAATCCAACTTGGCTCCTTTGGCACAAATGAAGAATAAATTATGGCAAAAAGCTGACAAATGCTGCTCTTTACAAAAGAATCTTTGATAAGGAAGAAATCATAATTTTATTTTAAGTGAATTTAATCATGGTTAAATAATGCTCAACCGACAGAATATTTGTTTAATTGAATAGAGACATAGAATGTAGCAGAGGTAATTTGTCAGGGTAAGGAAATCTAGGTGTGATTCAATTTTCTTCACACAAAAAATCTACCCTCCATTCTCTGCAGAGCATGCTAAGCACATTTTTTATCCTCCTGGCATTAGTGTTAGCTGTATTATCATGTAAAGTAAAGCAATAAATGTACTGTTTAGACCATTTCACATGAAAAAGTTGTGTTGTGCAAGGAT
The DNA here is from genome assembly GCF_028551555.1 of Melozone crissalis. Lineage (NCBI taxonomy): Eukaryota > Metazoa > Chordata > Aves > Passeriformes > Passerellidae > Melozone > Melozone crissalis. The sequence continues at coordinate 49,514,804 of NW_026535820.1, forward strand.
GCTGATTCTTTCTTTCATTTTTGTTTGCCTTTCATGGATACCTCACCAATCAAAGCTAGATTTTGCTTTAAGGTACTAGATTACTGCTGAACTTATGTAAAAAACAATCTAACCTTTGAAAAGAATGAAAGTATCAGTGATGAAATTTGAAGCTAAAACAATTGAAAGAAGTTTAGAAATACATTTGCTACTCTGCCTTTGTAGCAGTCTAAAACTGGATTATCTTTCTAACCTGGTCTGAAAAAATGATCAAAATGTCCCTAAACCTAAATTGGGTTCCCCCAAAAGATCATAGGAAATTCTAAAAGCTCTTGGTAACAGAAAGTTCATTTTGGCATAGCCTGTCAAGAGATTAAAATCCAAATATTTCTGTACCTAAATTCTTCAGATCTTGAAGTAACCCCTGCTGATTATTGCTGAAACATTTGCCTAAAGGGAGAAAAAAGCTTGTACTACAAGGATAAAAACTTCAAATTATGGCACTGTGAATTTGCTACCTCATGAGAGCAATACAAACACCCAAAACCAATCTCAGGGCTGCTATTTATTCTCTACCAAAATTCAGTGGTAACTGTATTTCCTTTTCTGTTTGGTTGTTCTGGTGGTTTTTTTTTTTTTGTTGGTTTTTTTTTTTTTTTTTTGGTTGATTGGGTTTTTGGAGGGTTTTTTTGGGTTTTCTGTTTGTTTGCTTTTTGTTGGTTTGTGTTTTTTTTTTTTTTTCCTTGAAGGGAAATGACTACAAACAAAGGTCTAAGCAGGGTAGAAGCAGTTATTTACGTATTCTAGTCTTACTCCTGAATGTGCAGTAGTGTACAAGGAAAGGAAAAAGAGCAAACTTTAGTCATATTCACATGCCTCTAAATGCATAACAGGAGTTAACTACTTCTCTCCCCTTCATGGGAAGACTGCAATCTAATTTTGCTTGATTAGTTCTATCCCAGCTTCATCAGTTCCTCACAGGCAATACTGCACCAAAGGTAACTAAATTACTTTTTGAACATTAAAAAGGGACTCGCAATACAATAAAGTTTTTTCAAACCAGAAAATATGTGCTAACTTCTCATTTATAAGGTTTATCATGGATTACAGAAACAAAAAAAACATTCATCATTTTATCTTCTTTCTTTATCATCTTTAATCCAGTTCATTTTAAGAGTAAAATACAGATAAAGCAGGAGGACATCACCTACACCTTTGTTGTCTTTACAGTCTCCTGCACTTCTGCAAAATGTATGATACAGAATTATTTTCATTCCAGAATTATTTTCATTCAAATAATGCAAATGTTTACCTCTTTTGAGCAATGTGAAATTTTAGCAAGTCTAAATTGTTGTGCACATTATAAAGAATACAATTTGTTTCATTACCTAGACTCATTTTATGATTTTTTTTCATAATTCTTAGTAACAGGATCTTAGAACCCCAAGGACATCCTAAATAGACTGACAAACAAGGATTCAACTGAATATATTACACCAGATGGATTATTAGAATGGAAACTGTCAGACATATTATAACTGTTAGGCCTGTTGCTATATTGTTGTACTTCTGGTTTCAGTGCTAAAAGTTAACGCTTCCACTGTCTGATAACAATCAAACTCAAAACAGCAACAACAAATAATAGATTCATTAAAAATTCACAGGTAAAATATGAAGAAATTTAAAAAAAGACTGTAATGAATACTTTCACAGAACTGTAAAAATAAGGAGTCCTCTCTGAAAGAGCAGAATATCTTGTTATGTAAAGGATCAGGATTGAACTCTTGTGTGTGGGGAGCAGTCTTGAACATGACACCAAAGTGCTTTTAAAAGGATTTGAATATTTAAGTCATAGCTGACTTATATTGGACACAGAACGAGAAAGCCTTCAGGGCAGAGGATAAGGAATTACAAAGAGGGAAAGAAGGTGAGCTAGAGCCAAAGGAAGGAGCAGTTGAAGTATTAGGAAGAAAGGAGTGAAGTACATGATAGACATGTCAATGCCCTTGATGTGCCTCAGTTATTTCCTGAATAACTACTCCTTCCTGAAAACAGAAATTAAATGAAAAGACTAGATTTTGTAGATGTTCTAAAGGGAAAATGACAGGATTTAGTAACAGCCTGAATGTGGGAGATAAAGGACAGAAAACTGTCTAGTGTAATAATAAGTTACCTGTTTAGGGGATGAGAAGGATTACAAGCTTATATGCAATGATGAGAAAGGATGCCATGGTGAGGACACATGTGAAATGGTTATTTGCTTCCACTGCTCTAAAAGGTCTACATTTCTGCTACAGAAACACAAAAAACCCACAGTGGTTTTCAGAACTGAAATTCAGTACGTGTCAAGCATTGAACAAATACAAATTTTAAGGCAAGATAGGATATCCAAAAATTATACACAGAAATTTATTTTTGGCTCTTTATGTGTAAACTGTCTTATACAAGACTAGTAGAGATTGAAATACCTGATAATAGATATCAAAAAATGTCCAAAAAAAATAATATGCATTACAAGATCAATTACAATGTGTTGATTAAAACAACTTAAATATGTTTAAAAATGAACAATGGTGAAACAGTGGAAGAGACTGTAACTATTTAAATATGTAACAATTTTTAATACCATGAAAACAGAATTCCTTTTCTTCTTTAATTTTAATTTTGTTATTTTGTACCCTTTCCATGTAACAAATGTAGCCAAATTTTGTTGGTGATCAAAGACAAAGATTCTAGTTCTTAAAAGAAGAAGAAAGTACTTACAGTGGGGCACCATGAGCTTGATTCCATGGGAAGTCTAAATCTTAATGGCAGCATATCAGATCAGATAATATCAGATAATGGAAAAATTCAATTCTTGATTTCCTTCCTTCCTTCCTTCCTTCCTTCCTTCCTTCCTTCCTTCCTTCCTTCCTTCCTTCCTTCCTTCCTTCCTTCCTTCCTTCCTTCCTTCCTTCCTTCCTTCCTTCCCTTTTATATTCCCTATTCTATGTTGTTAATTGGATCAAGTCAGATTTAATTCCACTGAGACTGCAGCTCTAATGTCATCCCCATATAAGCTGCTAAATCCCTCTTCAATTCCTTTGTAAGTGGCAGAGACTTTTTCCGGGGTCCTCACTTTGCAAAGTGCATGCTGGGTTTTGATCAGAGATGTTTTCTTGCTTTCTGTAAATTCTTATGCATGTGTGGTGGTTGGATGGATGTGTAAAACTATTCCTACAGGGTGAGGGAGATTCCACGAGTGACTATATGGAAGATGATCATCAATCCCATGTCTTCAAGTCTTCTACCGAACAAGTACTGTTGAAACTTCAGGGAGGATATTAATTCATTTTAATGCTTCATTAGAGACAAGCAACATCTTTCAGGTTAGTTTTTGGTTTTAAAGACAGCTCAGAATTTAAAATAAATAAAATTTTAATAAAGTACACAACTACTCTTCAAGAGAAAAAGATGCATTTTTGGCCCACTCTCACATGAGAAAAACACCTATGCCAAAATTTGTATTTCTCTCTTTGGAAAAATAGCTTCATTGCAATTCATTCATCCTGTTTTTATTGCTGTCATCAGTTTGAGAATATTGACTTATAAGGCACCACCAGCTGGAAAAGGCTTTATTTCTGCAGTGCCCATGGTTTTGACTGGACTCTACTGAGCACTTTTTATTCTAAGGCAGTTTGAACCTGTTCTTTCGATGTGCTGCAGTAAAGGTATCAGTACAAAAATGAGTTGAGTCACTAAAGAAAAAATGTAGGTTTGAAAAGAAGACCAAACTACTACTCTGTTTTATTTTATGTCTGCAGTTCTTTAAAATGCTACCTCAAGCACTGAAAGTAGTTTATTTTGTGCTAAAATCCCAAACAGTAAATTAATCTATGCATTATTTTTCATTGCTAGGTTTAGGCTCTTTCTGATATTCAAAACCAGCAAAGATAAATTTGTTGGTAGACAGTCTCTTTGGACTACAGCATATTTACCTTGTTCCTCATTAACTATAAATCTATATAGGTTTCTGTAAACCTCCACTTAATTTGATGAACCACTCATGCTTGTGTGTGCATAAACAAGTATTTTTTAGATAAATATATTTGTAAAGAGATTGAGTATTTGCATATCTATATACATACACAGATAAAGAAAATTAAATTTTATTCAAAAATACATTTGAAAATACCTAAATGTTTCGAATAATATTCATAAGGAATGATAAATTACATTCTAAAAAATAAAAAATTATATTATGCCTAGTTTTCCTTATGAAGTAGAGCAGAAGGCCAAAGTTTGCATCAAAAAGCAAGGAAAATTTCTTGCCATCAGAACAGTAATTTTTTTTTTGCCTTGTTTGTATATTTCTTCTTTTGATCATTTGACATTTATGTACTACTAGGCTTATAACCCTGAAGTTATTTTATTTTTGAAGGGAAATTGAACACTGCTAGACAAGAACTCTCTGACTTCAAAACCATCAAAACAAACTTGCTTTTTCTCTCAAATTTATTCAAAATTTATATATTTCCATGAAATATTTCACATTTCAAAATATTCTGTTCAGTATTTTTGTGAGGTTCTCATACCTGTCAAGAAATCAGCAATGTGATTAGGTAATATGTTATATAAATAAAGTAAACTTAAGCAATATCAGTTTCAGGTAATATTATGTAGATTCTCAGTTGAATGTGCATTAGTTTTAGCTAAAATGTAAGGATTTTTGTTCTGTATTTGAAAAAAATAATAATGTTATTTAGTATGTGTGCTTTTGGTTTGCTTGTTTTTTTAAGTAAATATGTTTATGGTTATCCTTATTCTATATGTAAAGTTTTTTTCCCAACTCTGAATACTCACTTCTGATTTTTGTCTTGAGATGATTATTTCAATGGAAGTTATGGCTAGTCTATTTTTTTTCTTTTTTTGTCCAAAGGTTTTAATTTGATTAAATCATCTGTTGTTTTTTGTGGTAATTTCCTGTAGAAAGACAACCCTGAAGAATTTCATAAAACAAAACAGAGTATTTTAAATAGAAGAAAGTAAGAGAGAAGCTTTGATAGGACTTTATACCTTTCAGCAAGAAATTTTGCTGCTCAGTGTCAGGGCACAGCATATGACACCAGGCTATGGGGAATGGCCAAGGCTGGACTGGGATGTGGTCTTGCTAATGGGCAACAGGATCAGATCTGGTGAGGGAAAACGGGGCCAAACACAGCCCTGGAATGGCTAAGCAGGGCCATGGGGATGGATGTAGGGAGGCTGGGCAGAATCAATATGGACTGCACGGCCATTAGGTCTTTTCTGTGATAATTTGAGCTGAAAAGGGAAATTAAAATAATATTGAGAATTCCAATGAGTTTCGGAAACTTTCTTCCCACTGTATCTAATTTTATTTTCCTTGAAATCCTGAATGTTTCTGATTGCACAGGCATAAAATAATTTAGCTTGCAACAAACTCACAGTAGGCAAAATCTGCAATAGCAAATTTTTATACATTATTCTATACAAATAAAAAACATTATAGAAAGTTTGACAAAACTTTCTAAAACATAGACTATAACACAAATTTTTGTTTGTTGATTTTGGTTTTTTTTCCTTCTATAGACTACCCTATATCTGCTTAAGCACCACAGAGAATGTGAATAGCCTTCCTTCTGGCTGTTCCAAACCATCTTGTTTGAGTTCATTGGGAAGCAGGAAGCTCAGGGTTGTGGCAAAGTAACAAAGGATGTCAGAATTTGAAAACGCAGAGAAAAATAGTTTTCCTTCTTGAATTTAAGATTTATTTATCTCATATCACCATGACCAATCCTCATTCTCCAGTATTTCTTCTTGCATTCATATTGAATAGGTCTTCTGCTGGAACTTTTTTCTGTAAGACCCAGAAGAATGGGTTAATATAGTAAATCCTACACTCACCTCAGTTGTTACAACAATGTCATAGACCTCAGTGAAAGAATTAATAGACGAATTTGTTTGGTTTTTTTTTAATGTTTAACTTGCTTTGAACTGTTCCAGAAACTTTCCAGGCCACTTTTGACACTGAATTTAATGAAGATTTAAAAAGAAAAATAACTTTGAGGGGTTTTGTTTGTTGTTATTGTTGTTTTGTTCATGAATGAAAATGGAATTAAATAAAAAAATTATATTTGATATTGGGTTGACCAACTGATTTTGCTCAGTCTTGGTTTTGACTTTTTTGCTGATACTTTTTACCATCACCCCTAGAAACAAACTGGAAGAATAATGACTTGGAAAGATAATTTTTCGTGACATATGCTGCCTGTGGCATTACAGCTACAGGAACTTACTTTCTTGAAATAATATTTATAGTTTTCTCTATAGTGTCTTTTACAGAACATTTAGATTTTTTCTGTTTTTTTTTTTTTTTTTCTATTCCTTTCCTGCAATTTCTTTGGAGAAAGAGGAAATATATCTCTTAAATACTAATAAATTATTATACAACAGTCTTCTCATAGAAAAGTTTTTCTATTAAGCATCAGACAGAGTTATAATGTTAAAATTTGGAAGGTTATGGTTTTAATGGCTTTAATATTTATTGCATAGTTCTGTCTATACATATTCTCCTTGAAAGTGAACAGAAAACTCAATGCACGGAAAAATGATAAGAATTAAAGTAAAACATTAGTGTATGACAATGTGAATTGAAAAACCAGAAAGAGAGGTGCTTTTTGGATGAAGAAACTGCAGTCAGAGCTCTACCATTGGTTATTTGTTCAGATATATGACTGCCTCCATGAAAAAAAGCATATTATTTGACCAAACAGTACTTTGAAAATCACAATTCAGAATTACCTTGAATTTGGTCAGGTTTTCCGCTGAGGGAGAGGTCTTTACCAGTTTTTGTATTGTCTTTCAGCCCAAGAAGAAAGAGTAAAATAAAGCCAAAGTGGATCCTTGTGTCTCAACAGCTCTTGAAATTTTTTGTGATTTTCTTGAAAGAACAGACTTTTGTTCCTCTAAACACAGTTTAAAAGGAACTTCGTGGCTAGTAAAAGTTTTATAGCAAGCAAAGAGACAACAGACATAAGATATTTTCTGTTACTACAAATTCCTTTCATCAGAGCAGTTTAATCTGGAAACTATTGAGATGGAGGAGTTAAATGCTCCCAAATTAATGTTTTTATTGAAATTACAGATCCTATTATAATCATTTTAAGTTTAAAGTTTTATAATATGTGTTACCATATTATATATGTGGTATTATATACCATATTATATATGTGGTATTATATACCATATGTGTTACTGTTACCATATTTATAACTCCTGAGCCAAGAAATTCCATCTAGGATAAAGGCTTTTCACATGTGGGAAATATTTGACCCTCAGCTTATGTAAAAGTGAATAAAAGCTTGTCTTCTGCTCTTCCTTCCTTTCTCATGTGTGAGTTATCTTGCTAATCCAATATTAAATGGATTAATGGTGTAGAAAAAAGGCATTTTCTCCTTGCACGATACAAAGGCTAGAGCTGCGTGCAGTGAGTTTCCTTCTCAGTACTTCATGAGTGTTGAGAACCTAATGAGCTCATATCTCCTTTCTGAAAGAGAGAAAAAAAGAAAAAAAAAAAAAAGAATCCTGACCTAATGATTGCTTTTACAGCCAGCAGTAGCAGTGCAGTTAATATATTGCCATGTGGGAATTGCTTCTAGCAGCTGTCACAGCCTACATTCACTGCTAAGTGCTGGGGTGTAGAACTGACTCTTGCTCTTGATTAACTAGGGAGTAATCAGCGAAAGAAAGGTGCAAGCAATGCAAAGGGTGACTTGAAAGAACGCCCTGTCTCCCAGTACTGTGACTACACTTCCTACCAAGATTTTTATCCCAGAAGAACTGAACTTGCTAGACCTGCTGAAGCTGGGCCAGCTAATGGACCTTTAACTGATGTTGTAGCCCGGATCCTTTCCTGTAACAGTCTTCTCCCTTGCTGTAAAACTCTTCCAAAACTTCTCAGAATCAAGGTATATTTTGAGTTTGATTTTTTCTGGTTTGTTTTTTTTTTTTTTTTTTATGAGCAAGGAAAGTTTCTGTAATATTTAGATGATTTTTTATTGCTAATACCTTTGTTTTGAGAAGATGAAAAACAGCATGGAAGAGATATATGTCTACCGCATAAAAATAGAGCACTAGAACTCCTTTATCCACTCTGTAGAAGATGAAAGGATTTGTGATGCTTGTCATAAGTCTGCTTTGGTATAAACAGAAAAAGGTTTACACAGAGCACTGGTAAAAGCATTTAAACTAATCTAACTCCACAGCCTAGGATGACCTGCTTTTACCCCCTTTCAGGAGAAGGAGAGAGGAATGGGCACTGGCTCAAAACAGCTAGGGAGAAAGTGTGTACACATGGAAAGGGGAAGGCAGGGAGAGTGGTGCAGTGCTCCACAAGCTGTCCCCTGGGTGCTCTGGTCTGATTCTGAAATGGCTGCCAAGCCAAGTGGCACCCTGAAAACCCCAAAATACTGCTGGCCAGTCACATAGTTTCCCTGGGGAACATTAAAGCACAGGCACACACCTGAGGGAGGGCTCTGTCTCTTTTTATATTCCAGAGACTATAAAAAGCCATGGCAAGGGTGTGCAGCAGACACACTCCACTGCCTTGGGTTTACAAGCAGCTGAGTCTAGGCTGGATCTAAGGTGATTACTATATATATCTTTCTCTCTCCTTTTTTTCTCTTTCTCTTTCTTTTTCTCTTAATCTGATCTTGAAATATATTGTAAGTCCAAAAAATTCCAGTCAAGTGCCTTACTTTGTCTGGATGTTGCTTTAAAATTTGCCAAGTACCTCCTTTTATCTTTATTTTCTAAAGTTTGCAGGAAAGAAATTATTAAACCTCCTGAGAATTTAGTTCTTCTGCCCATGCACCACTAGAGTTAGTATAATTACCTTTCTCCTTACATTCATCAAGCAGGCTTAAGACTTAATGAGAGTTAGCAAGATGGGCTTTTTTTCTGTTGTTGTGGTTTAACCCCAGCCAGCAACCAAAGCCCTCACAGCTTTTCCTCACTCCCTGAACAGTAAGATCAGGGAGAGAACTGGAAGGGTAAAAGGTAAAAAACCCATGGATTGACATAAAGACAGTTTAGGAGGGAAAGCAAAGCTTCACGCAGAAGCAAAGCAATATATAGAATTGCAAAATACACTGCTTCCCTTGGGCAGGAAGATGTTCAGCCACCTCTAAGGGAGCAGGGTCCCATGTCACTTAACAGTGACTTGGAAAGACAAACACTATCGCTCCAAATGTCCCTCCCTTTTCTCCTTCTTTCCTCCACATTATATACTGAGAATGATGCTGTGTGATATGGAATATGCCTTTGGTCAGTTTGGGTCACGTCCTGGCTTGTGTCTCCTCCCAACCTCCTAAGCACTCCCAGCTTCCTCACCCAGCTTCATTACCCACCAGACCTCTTCCCGTTCTTTGGTACAATACAGATATGGTTCCCTTAGTCTATGAATCACCCCTGCAAAATGTCAAAAAACGTCTATTCAATTAATTTAATTCATGACTTTGGGTCCAATTGTTCTGGAGGTCACTTGGGACAGAAGAATTGGCATGTTGTGCGGGGTTCCTGGGCACTGAACCAGTTCAGGTCTGGTCACTGCTGTACTTCAACTGCTTCTTGGAAGGCTTCTCCTCCATTAGTTCCAGTGGATCCTGCTGTAATAATTCTTGTAACACACCACCTAAATCGTGATTCACAAACATTCAAAGGCACATTCATCGCAATCTCCACCCCTCTCCTTTATGAGCATTTTAATGAACTCCTCCCCTTTTTTTCCCAGCCTGGCTGCAACAAGGGATTCCTGCAGGAGGTGACCATTAGTGTAATCCATGTCATAGTCCTGCATGAGCTACAGGGACACAGCCTGCTTCACCATGGGCTGCACCATAGGCTGCAAGGGAATCTTTCCATCCCCTGCTCAGGCCTGGGGTCCTATTCCCTGGAAATTGTGTTCTTTGAACTTCTCCAATGCAGGTCCTTACCATAGGCTGTAGTTATCCAAGAACTGGTACAACATGGGACCTTGTGACCCTGTGAGATCACAAGGCCTGCCAGCAAACCTGCTCCAGGCCATGCCAAAGGATCACATGCCCCACTCTTCTTCAGGCATCCACCTGCTCTGACGTGGGGTCCTCCGTGGTTTGAAGGTGGATTCTGCTCCATCACGGACAAACTCACATGTCACAGTCCCTTCTGCTTGGGTTCACAGCAGAATTCCAGTCTGTCCAGTACAGCAGATCAGAAAACAGAGGCAATGTCCTGGCCACCTGCCAACCCAGGCACATTGCCATGGCTGTTATCAAAGGAGATAGAATTCAGTAAGGCGATAAACACTGCAGCACTCCAGCAAGCAGCAAAAGCATAAAAACAGCCACTAACAAGCACTAGACTCCAACACAGAGTTAGAAAAGTGGGCCCAAGGCAAGCGCAGGAGCTTGTTCATTACCATTAAACAGCACTAACAGATATAAATTCAGTATAGTATATCCCTATCAATCAATTTATCTCAACAGTTTGATGCCTGCTGGGCTCACCAAGAAAGGACTGTTGTGGTTTAACCCCAGCCAGCAACCAAAGCCCGCACAGCTGCTCCCTCATGCTCCCCCCAACAATTTGATCAGGGAAAAAGCAAAAGCTTCACACACAAGCAAAGCAGAACACAGAATTAATTCACTGCTTCCCATGGGCAGGCAAGTGTTCAGCCACCTCCAAGAGAGCAGGGCCCCATCCCACATAACAGTGACTTGAAAAGACAAACACTATCACTCCAAATGTCCCTCCATTTTCTCCTTCTTTCCCCCACATTATATACTGAGCATGATACTGTATGGTGTGGAATATATCTTTAGTCAGTTTGGATTACCTGTCCAGGATGTGTCCTTCCAACCTCCCAAGCACTCCCAGCTTCCTCACCACTATGGAAGTACAGAAATCAGAAAAGGCCTTGGCTATGTAAAAGCTCTGCCCAGCAATAACAAAAACATCTCTCTAATATCAAACCTTGTGCTCAGCACAAATCCAAAACACAGCCCCACACCAGACACTGTGAAGAAAATTAGCTCTACCTCAGCTGAAACCAGCACAGTTGAGAAAGCATGTGAATAAGTCACAGAGATCTTTGATAGAAGGTGTTTACTCCAACAATATTCTAAAATTTTCAGGGACATAACAGTAACTGGTGTTGAATTTCACCTCTGTTGCCAGTAATTTTTTACAGTTAGTATTCCGCATTGAGTTACAACTTTTTAAGTATTTCTAAAAGCAAGATGGGCTGTTTAAAAAGCTAAAATTGTTTTTCTTCTTACAAAAGAGCATATATTTGTGTTTTGTGGATCTTTTCCAAAGAAATGTAAAAAAAGTCTCAAAATAACTGATCATAATAAGCCTTCACAGCTGTATTCACCAGCATTTCTGCAGGTATACACATACAAGCCTTATGTGTTTTCAGAACTGCTGTCTATAAGGCTCATTATGATTCCCCAGTATGCTTCTGTTAACAAATTATTATCCCATGAAAATAGAAAAAGCCAACTAAACACTTTATAATAATAATTGGTCTACAAATTGTCCAACTGTTGCAGCGGCTGTAATAGCAACATGGATTCATTGAATGGACATATGGTTATATTCAATTAATTACTTGGGCACTGGACTGTGCTGTATACATGGAGAGAGTCTAGAACATGTTGTCACTGCAGATGCTGTGATAGAGACAAAAGTAGCGAGTTTACTTCAGGGAAGCGTATTGCTGATTTAGGAGTGTAATGGCCCCTGAAAAACTCATTCATAAGTGTTATATACTGTTGACATAATCGCACAAGTTCAGGAACATTTTCTTTAATTGCCTTTTCTGATTGTTGACAGATTTTGTTTTCTGTAACAAGACCAGGAAGTGAATCTATTATTTCAAAATAAAACAGATAGAAAACTTTTGCTAATTTTTTAAAACATCCAGCTTTAATTCAGATACGCTTGTACTAGTAGGTAAGACATTTGATTTCAGAATTGCTATCAGGGGAGTTAGTGGGTTGTCAAGATCTAGGAGGTTGATGATATAGTTTCTAGAAATGGTTGAATTGTTTTTCCATGAAAATAAATTATCTAAGCAATTACACCTTCTTTATTCTGTTAGACAATAATTTATCAAATAAACTTCATTCCTTAAATGTGAATTTTATGCGTGAATGTAATCTGAACAGTTTAGATGGAAGGTTGCAGTCTAGGAGGTATGCATGAATAGTCCCCTTAGATTATATTTTATTGATTATTCGTAATTGAATTCATCTGATGTTTGCTTTTTTAGCATTTGACTTTGGGGAGAACTGTGTAATTGGCAGGTTCTAAACAGTGAAGTAGAAAGATAAAAATGAAGAAAAAATATTACAGCTCTTTTAGAACTAGTATTCAGTTGTCAGGATTTCCAGAACTAGTGTAACTTTCACCAAAAAAAAAAAAAAAATTAAATATAGTTCTTCTTGTCCAAACTTTTGATGCATGTGATGATCTATGAAACATTACTATTTAATCATCTCCCTGAAATAACTGTCAAACAAGGGAGCATCATTTTTAGAGGCATTTCCTCTGTCTGCTTAGTTTCTACCTGAAATTCTTTGAAATGAGACACATAAACAGCTGATGGGAAAAAGCACATTGCTGCCCTGGTGTCTCCCTGTGTCTTGTTTGCAGATAATATTTTCTCAGAAAGTCCTTGTCTAGTGATCACCCAGGAATTGAAATATTTTAAGACTTTCTGATATGCTGGTTTTATGCTACTACTACTACAGCACACTTTTCGTGAAAAGTGGATTCCACTAAATGGCCATTTAAATTTTGTGGTTTTATAAAGTCTATTTAAATATTACAAAGTTTGTTCAACCAAGCAGCTGATGGAATTGGCTCTGTTTTTTCTTTAAATATTGTGTTATGCAGCTGTAAATTCTTTATCTGAAAATCTCTAGTCATTAAACAGTCAATAAGGATGAGGAAAAAGTTCATTTCTAAGTATTATGTATAAAAGATTTAATTTAAATGACATTAGATAGAACTATCCTTCAGAAAATCAATGCATTGCAAATGACAGTAACAGTTTCAAAACAGAAAATGGGCTTTGACTGAAAATAAAGGATACATTAACATAGAATCATAAAATGACCTGCATTGGAGGGGATCTTAAAGATAATCTAGTTCCAACTCCTGCTGCTGAGGGCAGAGACACATTTCACTAGACCAGGTTGCTCGGAGCTCCATATCCATTAGAAAATCACTTCTCTTTTATTTGCTTCGGATATTTTTGTTCAGCAACTAATGAGTTACGGTTATCAAGCAAAAGTTTTTTGATTATTTTTTTCTTAGGCATTTGCAATATGGCCCACAAAGAAACAAGCAGTGTTTTTTCATCAAAAGACAAATCATTCAAAAATATTTGCATTACACTCAGGCCGCTAGGGAGTGGCCTGACTATTTGATATTCTGTTGAAGGAAGATGGCTCCCCAAACTGCTTTTTTCAAATTTCTTTTTATGGGTTTCTTTACTTGATCAATCACTTAATGATTTCACCTCTTGAGAAACTTCTGCTGGTTTCCTTCTCAATAGAAGAACTTGTGTCATGGCCAAAGAGCTAAACTTGCATTGGGAGTAACTAAGTTAAATTGTTATCTCCGTCCATTTTAAAAATGACCATACCGCTCAATGGTACTTTGGCTTTAGTTTTGGCATTTTTATATCCTCTACTATTTCTGAAGGAAAATAGTAATGTTTTCACTCAAAAATTATCTTTTTTTTTTTTTTAGAACACTGGAGAAAGGATCATACCCTATATATTGCATTCTCTAAACACTGAAACAGTGTGACTTATATTCCTGTAGTTGAAATTAGATATTCACACATATATATGTAGAGCACATGAAGATTAGGTGTACTGTAGGAGTGAATAGTTGTGTATGAACTGTGGAGATAAGGCTTGCTTTGTTTTAAGGAAGCAAATATGTTATTTCTAAAGTTAATGACATTACTAAAACTTTAGTCACAGTTGTTAATTTTTAAAAGGATGTGCAATCGGTTCAAAACCCCTTCAGTTCTGTTCTTTTTTTTATAAGGAGTAGTACCTAGAATTTGAAAGAAACAGGTAAAATAGGAGAATAATTTCTTTATTTATTCTGAATCTCTGGTACTCTTGTGTCCACTAAATGCAAGTATAAGGTCTTAGATATGAATTATGCTTCTTTTTTTTTTAAGTAAAAATTTCCTTCAACCTACATTTTCATTATAATTCTTCAAGAAAGTATCATTCAAATGTAATTCATTCTTTTACATTGTGAAAGAATCTTGTATCTTAAAGAAGGGGAGAAAAAAAAATAGAAGAACATCAGAAAAAGATCCAGAGATCAGATTATAATCTTCTGGGTTGTGTAGATATTTTGGATCGTGTATTATTTTTCTAAACACTTTTATGGGCATTATGCAGAACAGCCACTGAAAATGAAGAGATGGTAAAAGCATTCAGATAGATTAAATAGTATTGTTTTCATATGATTTTATTACTAAGTGCAATCTGTGAGGCAATCGTGAACAATCTATTTAACTAAACATTTATATCTCTGAAGGAAGACTCTCTATTTAGCACTCTGTGTTCACATGAGAATTTTTGAAATATACATCAGACTTTTTAATGCCAAATCAAATAACTCCATGTCTATGTAAATATAATATCATACTATCATATGAATTGTAATGATTTTATTGTAGCATATTTCTCTTTCATTTTTACAATTATGATAAATTAATTCCTCTTGAAAAGTCTTTGCCAATTTCTATGGCACTTTTACGTCACTACTGAAAGAAAAGGAGAAAACGGAGCACCGCAACAAGATAAAAAACTTAGCCAATTTTGAATAATTCATTTTAAAACTGGACTTCATTTTCTAAATATCCCACTTGAAAAATGCAATACTAAATTTCATTCGGGTGACAATAGAACTTGTCAGAAAAACTTGATTTTATATCTTCTACTACATTAAGCACTGCAATGTTAAACCAAGAAATTCATAGAAAACCATTGTATTCCTTGAGCTCCTGACATGACTTCTTTTCTGAAAAAAAGTTAAGCTCTAACTGATTTAGGAGGAACTTAGGCATCAGCTGATGCAATGGTATTACTGTTTGTGGTTTGTATAGCCTCACAACTTCTGAATTCCATTTTTGATCCATAAGGGAAGAAAAAAATCAGGCTCTGAAACACTACGTATGTAACAAATCATCCATTTCCTTCTCTGGGCTGAAATAAGAGAAATATGTAGGCAAAAGATTGAGTGGTTAGTCTGTTTATATCTTCAGTACAGAAGAACAAATCAACACTGTATTTGTTTAGGATAGTCTTGTTATTTTTCAAAACTGTGGCATAGAGTTCTAAGTACAAGTCAGATAGATTGACAAGTCAGGCACACAAGGAGCAGACTTTATACAGTAATAGTTTTGGTTTCTCTCATGTTTGAAACCACCAGAAAACATTAGAGCAAATAGTAAACTTCTAAGTGTGACATTGAAGATGTTATTATTTAAGAAAAAAAGAAATCAAAAGGACTAAAAATATGCTATCTTCAATGTTGAAAAGAGAAGACTGAATAAAGTGTCACTTCTTCACATACAGAGTAACGAGCACTGTAAAGAAAAGGGAAGGAGGTTTTTTTTCCATTGAAAGTAGAGGAGAAAAAAGAAGCAAGAATTAGAAAGGACTTGAATGTTATAGACTACCTGCACTTGAAAATTTTTACTTCAAAGTTTACCACAACAAGAAAATTAAATGTAATATGCTGTAGAGTAGCAAGCAAATTAAATTTATTTTATCTACCTGATCTGTACAATTGGGATCTTTATTTCTTTATCTGCTGTTGTGATTAATAAATTGTCAATGTATTTTACTTAAGTTAAAATAGTGGGAAACAGAAAACTAAATAATTGTACTGTTTTTAATGCATGTGTATGGCACTAGATGAATATAATTGGATTTACTTCATGATGGTGTCCAGGCCATTTTTTCAATGTGCTTCTTTCTAAGACTGCATTTATTTATATACAATTTATCTAACTCACCATCAATCAATTTTTTTCATGAAAAATGTGAAGTCATTATAGGGAGGATTTATGCGACCATTATTCTGTGAGGAAAAGTTGATTTCACTATGTCAAATGAATACTGAACATTTATAGCTCTCTTCCCTTCTTGCTTACTGTTTTATTCAAATTTAATGTAATGCTCTATAATTTTTACGGTTTAGATTTTTTTAAATAGAGATTTTTTTAAGAGAAATGAGAAATATTAATTTTGGGGTTGAACTCTTTAATAAAACTTTTGTTCCTCTTTGGCCACTTAGTGTGATCTTGGTAATTTTATGAAAATTGTCTCATCAGAGAGATTTATTGCTTGGGTTATATTTAAATACAATTATAGTGGCATTCACAAAATTACTTTCTACCAACAGTTCTGCACCAAAGTGTCCCTCGCCTTGCTTCAGAAGAAGCAGGATTTGTTCCAGTATGACGACTGTATTAGAGTGTATTTGGGCTGGGACTTAATTGGTTCCAGTGGGGAGGGACTCCGAAGGACTGCACCTACTGCTTGCAGGTTCTTTGCACCTTTTCTTTTCTGTGGCCAGTCAAGAGAGATCTGACCAGCTTATCGATGTCCAAGAAATAAAATTAGCAACAGTCTTAGGATTAGTATGAAATTTAGGAGAAGAAAGTGTTGTAAATTTTGTAACAATCAGAGGAAAGTGATTACTTTAAATTTACTGCCTCTCTTTTGCCTTTGCTTGATAAACATAATAGAGTGAAGTTTGTTTCCTCAGGTAATTCTCCATGATCTGATGGCTATCTTCCATGCTGCCAATCCTGACACAAAAAAAAACCCCTAACCCTTCAAAACCATGTAAAAATCAAAATTTGGAATTTGGGTAGTGTGCAATATCTGATAGACTACTGATATGACAATAAAAAGTGTTATTCCACTAAGTCGTGAGCAAGAGGAAGAGGAAAATTGATTTTTTTTTTTTTTTAATTCAGAGATAATTGGGAAGGTTTGTAGTGTTCTGAAAGAAAAACCAAAAAGGCCAAGGTCAAAAATTAAATAATTGAATGAAGTGGATAATTACAAATCAAGACAGAGTATTAAAAGCTGATACTTTTTCTTATTGCTGAATATGAAGAAATTATTTGGCTTAGGAAGGGAATTTGATGGGAATACTCTAAGGGCTTAACAACAGAGAACATTCAGATCTATTTCTACTACTGATTGTATCTTAGAATTTGTGCATAAAGGTATATTTTTTCTTTCTCTTAACTGAGGTGAAAAAATATAACAGAGATATAATTCATTAAACACTTCAGAAATCTAAACTATTTCCTGCGGGTTTGTGATACATATAATAAAATATTCAAGATCCTGATAAAACTCAGTGCTTCACCACAACTCAAGTAAAAATATACTGATGAAACATTGAATAGTTATAACATGAAAATCTTGCTTTCAAAAATTAATATATTTTCTTTCATGAAAAATGAGGGAATTTTTAATGTATCTTCTTTCTGGAAAGGTGTGTGTTAAAGATAACAAAATGAATTATTTGAAAGCAATAAGTCTTATAACCTTAAAAAAATAAGATGGTTAGGACCAATTTCAGCTTTTACCATTGTGTCTTTGGAGTGCAATCAGATTTTTATCTTTTTATATTTATTAAAGGCTTTTGGAAAACAAACAAACAAACAAAGAAAACAAAAAACAGTTTCTTTACCTTTTATCCAAACCACAGTTAAATAATGTCATGAAAATGGAACTGAAATAAGTGCTGTAGGTTTGGTGCGAGGGGGGGCAGATGTTCTGGACTGCAATGAGTTCTCAGTTGTTTTATGCACCTGCGTGTCTGGTGCCTGCATGTGCAACCACAGTTCAGCAGAGCCCTTGCTGTCCCTTCCTGCTGGGATGCTGTACCACTGCCCTTCAGCAAGCTGAGCCCTGGGTCTGGGCATTTCTGTGCTGGCATGTGGCTGGACAAGCTGTGATAACAAGAAAAGTGCCAGGGCAGGAGCAGAGAGTTGCATGACCAGGAGCAGGCATAGTCCCAAGGTTGCCCATCAGAAGACCAAGGCTGCTTGTCCTAGCTTGTATTTGGCCTTGTGCCTGCTTCTTGTAGTCCTTTCTGAAATGCCTCTTCTCTCTGACTGAACGGACACACAGCAGCACCAACTGCTGGCCCTTAGCCCAGGCAGCTGAACTTCTAGAGCTGGGTGTGGAAGTGTGGATTGCACTCTGGCCCCTGACGACTAGTACAGAAAATGTGACATTCTAACTGAAAGTTCCTTTACTTAGTGTCTACTTCCTTTTTGTAACACACAAAGAAGTATGCACCATATATAGTCTTCATGAGGACAGTGGCACTCATTTGGTAACCAAAGGCAGTGGGAGCAAGTGCCTGTCAAGTCAGAAAATCTCAGTGGTTTGGAAAGACTGAAATCTGTAGAGACCAGTAACAAGAAGCACTGTGATCATGGTGTATGCAAAAAGTTCATGTGGCAACTGATGTGAATTGGGTGCTCAGGATGCCTTGAGTTACTGCTTAAAACTACAGTGTTCTGAACACAGGCCCCCTACCTGGTGAGAAGTATTTCCACTTTGTTATAGCTTACACAAATGGGAAGCTAGGTTATAAGCCACAGGAGGCTGGCATCCTCCATGAATATTAAAGCTATTCATACATTGCAACAAACAAAGGCATTCATTTCTTACATAAATTTTTCATTAATTAGTACCCTATTCACTTGCTATATCTGTCGTTTTTCATGTTAATTAGTCTGCATGTGCAATTCTTCCCTTCATTTGAGTCTGTTGTCTGTTTTGAGTGGATGGTCAATGAGGGTGCTCAGAATCTCCAAGCATGGAATTATTTCTTACCCAGTTACTACTCAGTTCTGCTGAGTTCATTATTGATGGCCATTTTCCAGACTGCCCATTAATGTTAGGACTGTCTTCCCATTTCCTTAAAACAAAAATCTAGCCAAGCATACAATGATCACATTGCAATTGCTTAATTATGACTGTCTAGCTACAATGAACAACTAAGAAAAAATTGCAAAGTTTGATTCAAATCTTGAGGGGCTGAAATCTTGAGGGGATTGATATCAACAGGAGTTCTAGAATCAATGTAGGACTTCTAGAATCAATGTTTGTGAAACACCACTGGACAGGTTTCCTTTCAATGGCTGTGTGCCAACCTCCTGGTATTGAATACCTCAATGAAGAATGAAACTGTGTGGGTTCTCAGTGAGGTGGCTGTATGAGACCATATCTGAATTACAGAGTCAGCTTTGGTATGCCCCATGCAAATCAAATGTTGATTGCATGGAGAAAGTAAAACCTGAGGAGGAAAGTGGAGCACTGGACATATGATGAGAATCTGAAGGAACTGGGTTTGCTTAGTCTGGAGAAGAAATAGCAAGGCTGAGAGGAGGCCTAATTACATTCTTCCACTGTCTAAACAGGGTTTTAAAGATTATGGAGTCATTCTATTTTTAAAGTTCAGTGAAGGGGCAAGGAGCAAAGAATTCTGATTAATTATATATATAGCAAGTGCTATGGGACATAAGCTACGTAATTAGACATGAAAATCAAGTTTTTTGTAAGAGTGGACTAGCTAGATATTAGGGTCTCTGTGGACAGCCAGTGCACCTCAGTAAACTCCTGAATGGTCTCACTATTAATTTATGTAGATGAGATAAGAAGCTCATAGAAGACAACAAGGTGACTGGAAACTGGATGGGTGACTGAAGTTCAAGTCACATTCACAATTAAGTAGTTACCTGACATACAGGAGCTTTAGAAATTGCCCCAATCAGCTCCCTCTGTGTATAGTCCAGTTTGTATGTGTCAGTGTGCTGGTTAACTTCCTATGGGGAGAATTTGGTCCTTCCCTCCACAGACTCCCTTAGGTGGATGCTGTTTCAGAAACTATCCTGTTTAGATAGTGGTAGACAGAAATTTTTCCTGCTCTGATGGTCAGGTAGGACAGTCTTTAATAGGTAGATAATACATTTAAGAAACAAGTAGTGACTAAATATGCATGGGCTAGAGTCATTGGCAGAACTGTGGGACAGATGTAGATTATTAGAATTGAGCACAAAAAGGTCTTGCTGGAGCCAGTTGAAGATGTAGCTGGAAGGACCTTTGTAGCAGGTCCATTGCCATTTGGTGAGTAACTGACCATCCCATTCAAAAAATCTGGTTTCAGATGCAAGTGTTCCATTATGGCAATATTTTATCTCCTTTTTCCTCCCCACCTGTTAACAAGCAATCTGCTCACACTATCTATACAACATTAAAAAAAACAATTTTTCACCAAAAGATGGTTGAACACTGGCCCAGATGCCCAGAGAGGATGCAATATCTTCACCTTTGGAGATATTCAAAGCCCAAGTGGACATAGTGGTAAGTAATGTTCTTTAACTTTGAAGTTCATTCTGCTTAGAACAGGGCATTATTGAGCTTCAAAAATCCTTTCCGGTCTACTTTATTCTCTGTTTACTGTTTTAAAATCCTAAGCTCTTTGGGGAAACCAATATATTTTATTCATACTTGTTCTTTTGCTAATTTAAGAAAAAAATCACAACCCCTGAAGGGTGCCCCAAGGAACTGTAAGAAACCACTATGATAATGATAATAGTAGAAGGTACATGGCAAATTTCTCATTGTAGGGTTTTGGGGTTTTTTTGAATATTTAAAAAGAGTTTTCCAGATAAACAACACTCAAAAGTTTGATTTTAATGGTTTTGAGAAAAAAAACCAAAACACATTCTGACCTTCAGCCAGAATATTTATGGCTCATTTCACTAGAACAAATGTTGCTTATTGTTTCCTAATCTTATGTCTTTCATTTTCAGCTTCAATCAACACTCATATTCTGTAAAATATCATAATCTGTGCTATACAAAATTTGTAAAATTTAAGACTCGTCCATTTTTCTATTTGCTTTTGTGGTCAAGAAAATAAGGAATTGGAAAAGAAAAATAAAATAGAAAAATGTTTCCATCCAGTATGAAAGTTTCCAAACCTGTGGTTTGAACCACTTTTTAAATATTTTTTTTTATTGCACACAAGGTGTGTGAATGCTGAAGAGGTCTGAGGTTTATAAACTATGCTGAGATTCAGAACATGTTAATAGAGATTTGGCACTACTGGATTTGATTTAGCACTATGATAAGCACATCTCAAAGTTCAGGAAGGGCAAACCCGAGAATGTAGATTATCCCTTAAAACCTGGGAAATTGTTTTTGATTGTTAAAAGAGCCAGTCTCAAGGTAAACATTTCCTGTTCTTGTGACATATGTGAAGGCATAGGATGTGTAGCATGGAGTGGGTAAGAGAAATTCCACATGAAACCAGGTGATGATCTTAGAAAAAGCAATTTGCAGCTAGTCAAGAAGGATATTAGGTAGGGTTAACTGGGCTTCATTCCTAAAGGAAGATGGGTGTCAAGAGAGTGACAGAGGTAATATTAAGATCATAAATGGGGGAAACATCAGTTTAAGATGTATCAATTTCACAAATCTATATTTAAGGAATAAAAATTGAAGAAAGAATGTCACAGAAGTAAGTCAAATTACTGAGGATGAGAACTAAAGAAGAGTGCAACTGCAAAAAGAGAATTAGGAAATTGAAGCATATAACATATTTCAACAAAAAAATACTTAGAAAACATAGCAATGGACAACAGTGCCCTGGGAGATATTTACAGGGGCATTTCCAGAACATTCAGGGGAGGTATTAACTCTTGCTCCTTGGAACCCCTGAGATCCCATATGAAATGCGACATCTACTTTTGAGTCCCTCAATATTAGACAGAAATTGATAGCTTAGTGTGGCAGAGGACACTGGCCAAGGACTGTAGCCTTTGCTCTGGGGATGAATCTCAGCAACTGCGGTTTGTTAGCCTGGGGGAGAGATCATCTCAGGAGGGCTTATCAAGAATGCTTCAGCACCTGTGTGAGGGTTAGCAAGAGCCTGAAGGGGTCTCTTCCCACTGCTGCGAGGTGGGGAGATAAGAGACAGTGAGTGTAAGGTGATTTCAGACCAGCTTTTAAGAAACACTTTTTTGCTCTGAGAACAGGCAGGCAGTAGAGCAGGCTGCCCAGAAAGGCTGTGCATTCCCTGTTTTAGGATGTTTTCAATATCTGATTGGACAAAGGCCTGAGTAATCCAGTCTGACTGCACAGATGACGCTGCTTTGTGTAGCAGGATGGACTAAGCAATTCTTGAGGTCCCTTCCAGTCCACCTTCATGATTCCATCTCTGTGTATGTGTTTGGACTTCTGTAAGGCAAGGACACATTGCTGAATTGTGTTTAGCTTTTACACCAAGAATTTTAAGTCCTTTTTTTTTTTTTTTTTTTTTTTTGCAAAGCAAATATACAGCTACTCTTGAAAAAAGTGAGGACAGGAAAAAGTATAGACACAGAACCTCAAGTTTTGTAAAATATTTAGGTTAAGTAATAAGGACAATAATAAAATATATGTGTGAATAATTAAAAAAACACAATTCAGCATATAATTGTTTGGAATTGTATTTATTAACGATTTATAAAGTAAAAATATATAAAAGTATAAATGGAGTAAATGGTATGAAGTGTTCGTGTTCTGTATTTTTGAGAGAAATACTTTTTCTGTAGAATACTTTCCATATTATCATTTTTCCAGCAGAAAAAAAATCTTATCTCAAAAATTTAAAATTTCATCAAGATTAAATGATAGCTTCTTGACTGCTCTTCCTGAAGAGTTATGTCCATTTTAGTTCCTACAGTAGAAAGTGGCATTTAAAGATCCTTTCAATCAAATAAATGACAGACAAGAAGAAACTCCACTGATAGTTATCTAAATTTTTAAAACTTTTTGTCTAATTTTTGGATAAATATTTTTCAGAAGTACTTTGGTTTGCTGTTTTGCTTCATTTTGTATCAGGAGAATAAATTTATTTTTCTAGCAATTTCGTGTGTCATATAAGCTTAAGATCTGTTACTGCTTTATTGAGCGGGACACTAAAAATATTTCAGTATTTCAGTTCTCTCCTAACACTAAGAAATCTTTTTAATGTATTTGTGATATGTCAATATATCTCTTCTATTTTCAGTCTTCTGTGATATCAGCAGTGAACCTCTCCTGCAGAATGCAGTTTTTAATGGCAGTGCTAAATGCTTAAATGCTTGAAGTATGATCTTCCTGCTTTTCATTTCTAGGATTACATCATGCAGGATAGATTCCTTAACAGTTAGTACAAATATATGTCTAGTGTTCAAAAACTCCTAATAAGTTAATGAAAATGCAGTGTGAAAGATATAAAGAATCAGCAAAATTTTTAAAATCTGAGGCCCTCGCTGCCATTTTTTATTATTACTATGGCTCCTTCCGGGAATAAATTAGAGGTCAACGTTTCAGAAATATACTGTAATATAAAACAAATACCAGTCAAATAACCCACATAAAGCAAGGTCCAAGTATGAGCATCTAGAGCTGTAATAAAAGTGCTTTCATGGAGTTTCCATAAAAGATTTCACTGAAGACTGAGAGAAAGGGACTGTTGAATGGTTTTATAGATAGCTAGATTTTCTTTTTTAATGCAACATAAATTTTATTTTACATGTCACTCCTCTCCAACTTTTATTGTTTTAATAGCAGAAAGGGTGAGACTACCAGTGGGATTTATATGCTCAATGCTCATTAATTTTAATAGGAACTGGTCATCAAAATCCCTTATGCAACCCTAGAAACATCAGCCAACATTTCCTGCTATATCTGAGAGCAAACTGCAAAATCAACAAACCCCCGAAAAGCTCTCCCAGTTGAGCTGAGCGCATTTGCTGAATTCCCACAGCACTGAATAGAGAATAGGGAGAAGTCTAAATTCCTTTTCAAGGCCCTGAGTCATGAAGAATGCAAACAGAAGTGCTCTGTAGCAAAGAGAGATAACACAAAATATGATCAAAGCTAGATCATCTTCCCCACTACTCTTCAAGCATCTTGTGTTTGACAAATGCGGAATGCTTGAGAGTAAATGATGAACGTCTTTTAGCTATAAATAATTATTACCCAACTTTATCTAAATCACCCTAAATTTCAATTTGCCTCTGTGAAATCACAGATTTAGCAGTCAAGATTTTAATGGGTACTCAACAGACTGAAACTACAATGAAACATCACTGTATCACTATGATCTTTTGGTAACCACTAAAATTAATAAGAAGCCTTCCATAATTCCAGGGTATGCTAAATCAGGTCACTGGTTTTAGATTAAGTTTCACTAGATGCATCAGCTGCATTAATAAAGTAGTTGCTTTCTGTATCTATAACAAATATATGTCTATAACACTATGAAGTCAAACTTTTCATTAATATACTTTATCCCCTAATCTCTAGTTACCAGAACTCAAAGTCCCTGTGACAAAATTAATGAGATTGAAATACATGCATTTTTTCAGTAAATAAAATTAATGAGTAATTTGTCTAGAGCTGAGATTAATTTATTTTGTTTGACATCAATCATCATCTCAAAATGTCCACACATACTTTTCATGTTATTGGATTATTATTTCATTACAGCTCTCCCTCAAAGTAAGAAAATGTTTTCTCAAGTGTTTTGAACAAGTGTTTTGAGAGTTAAAGGTATTATAGATATAATGGAAATTTTAATTATTATAATAGTGTTCATTGTTCTTCTCTTTCAATAATTTTGTGGGAATGTATGACAAAGCTAACCTTTCTCTGTGTCCTTATTTAGTGGAAATAGGTTAAAGTTCTTGTATTATAAGGTACACTTTTTTTCATCCAAACCACTCCTAAATAGTTTTAACATCCTCACATATCAAATTGAATAAAAAGAAATCCAGTCCTAAATAGATTAACATTTTTAGTCAATCAATGTGTTCAAGTAAGTAAACATTTAAACTATATTGTGCTGCAGAAGTTAGATTTGTCCATTAGTAAAGAAAAAAAAGGTTTTTTAAAGTATTTTTACAGTTTGCCATGGAATACAGAACTAACAGTATTATAAGGGACATAAATCTTTAATAGAAACATCATGCAGATGTTTTTCCAGACATTTTTAAATTAGAATGTAGTCTTTGATATCTTGATGCCAGTCTTCATCTTGCTAATGTTACATTTATTTTCTTTTATTTTGAGAAGGGGTGAGAAGAGAGAGAGAAGAACTGTAGCTTTGCTGTGCAAGTGAAATGCAAAGGAAGCACCACTTTCCTGAAGAAGAAAAATGTTTTCAAACATGTGTTTTCAGTTTCTGAAGTAGTATCATATGATAATATATTCAGTTTTCCACTTAAGTCAAGAATCTTCATTCTTCAATTGTCTGCAAATATGCCTGGGATTTTTACTGGCTGTAGCCTAAATCTGCTCTTCTTGAAGAAAATTTAGAAGGCCAGAATGAATTTTGTGCTGCAAATAATTCTTGCCTACACTGGCAATAAACCAATAAACCCATTATACCTCTACTTAATTTCAGCAACTGCCTCCGTCACTACTTCAAGTTCTTCTTTATGCTTTAATCTGATATTTTTGTCAGTTAAATTAAAACAATTAAATTGTATCAGAAGGATCTTAAATGCAAATTTGGAGGACTAGAGAATATAACCGAGGCTAAACACAGAAGTGAGGAACATGCCCCCAGAAAAAGAGGAGATGGGATCTGTCCAAATCCCGAATTTCAATTCATAGTTAGAAAATGTTTTTGCCCCCGTGGCTCTTCCTTAATGAAGTCTTCCACTTAAGACAAAAATTACTTTTGCAGTCCCAATTACACCCATGCTTGTCTAAAGGAGTTAAACTGATATTCAGATGTGTAACTCTTTGAGTTAGGACAGCTGTAGAGGATTATTCCACTGGAGTGACGATTATGGTTCAGAGCCTTGCTAGCAGGAATTGGAGAAAAACCCAAGGCATTCCACCAGGAGTTCCAGGGCTCAGTGAGAGATGAGCAAACGCTGAAGATTTTCCTAGCTTGTTTACCCTCTACCGGAGTACTCTAGACCGCTCCATGAGCTGTGACTGTTTTCTGAGGGATGCAGTCTCGTTGTATGAACTTCTTAATTGACACTACCCTAGGTGTACCATCTTTCCTTCCACTTAAGTCATGAAAGGCCTTCCTTGACACTGCAGCCCCATTGCTGAGGTTGCCTACTTAAATCTTATTTAGGAAAGTCTTTGTTTTGGGCATTAAATTGCTTCTCAGTTTGGATGCATTTTCTTAGTTTTGTTTTTTTTTTTAAAGTCAGTGTCTCAATATAGCACTAGCTACTGTGTTTATGATAAGGAAGCATGGGAGATGATCCAGATTGCCAGTTGTGCATATTTACAGATTTTGTGCCTCACCAGCAGATGTGTGCGAAGCTTCTAGTCCCCCAAATTGTTCAACCCAATTTAAGTTGTCATGAAGTAAAGAAACATTACACTTTGATTTATGGACACAATAATAGTCTGCTTTGAGATAACAGAAACAAATTAGGCAAAGTAGAAAGAGATTGGGGGTTATTTACTTGTCTTTTCTGACAAAAAAGCAGAGCTGTGGAAATGCAGTTCATCTGACAATGCACAGTATTATTTTTGTTGACAATATGCGGGATGTTTTCAGACTGAAAATGAATATATTTAAAATATCTTGGAGGCAGAGGAGTTACAGATGAGTGTTACTCATCTCCATCACTTTTTATGAGAGAGACTTGAACTGTCTTTTTCTGAACTCAAGCAGATTTTGCGCTAGAAGTGATATCTACTACCTATCTGCCTATTTTACAATTATTTAAAGAAAAGAAAGCTTTTTCTTGCTTATTGTCCCAACTTGTCCAAAGCACATGTTCAACACAATTAAATATGAAACTTACTGAAGTAATTTGAATTAAATCCTGAGTTTCTGATCCAGAATATAGTAAATCAAATTGTAAAGGATGTGAAAATTTTGAACTCCAGGATGGAATGGAACTTTACTGATTCCAATGTTTCTGAAGATTATAATTATTCTGGTAAATGAAGGTCCAAGTTTGTATGATGTAATGGTTAATAAAGGAGATATTTCTACTAGATTATTGAGTTGCTTCCATTATTGAATTTTGGTAGGAAATGAGGTTCTTTCTACAAGACTTTCTATGCTACACAGGTTTTTAAAGCCTGTGTAGCACAGAAAGTCTTGTAGAAAGAACACCTGG
This sequence comes from Melozone crissalis, assembly GCF_028551555.1. Classification (NCBI taxonomy): domain Eukaryota; kingdom Metazoa; phylum Chordata; class Aves; order Passeriformes; family Passerellidae; genus Melozone; species Melozone crissalis. The sequence goes on from NW_026535820.1 coordinate 49,542,038, forward strand.
ATAGTATTTGTCAGATGCTGAGATTAGTGAGTTCTGAGTAGGAGGTTCTGCCATGTTATATCGCTCATGCAAAAAGCTTCCAGCATGCACACATATTGTGATGATATTTCAGAATTTATAAGAGAAAACCACAAAACTAATCACTGAAAAAATCTAAGTGGAATCCAGTTCCTAATTGTTTATGCATACTATTAACTGAACCTCCTCATTAGGAATATTACTGTGCTGCATGTACCACAAAGTATTTTTAAAAAGGAACAGCCTTATCAATCCTTTGAACATATTTAATGGGAGACATCTTCTGGTTCTACATATATACTAATTTTTTAATTGTATAATAAAAAGACTTGTTTAAATTTTGTTCAAATAAACTGCTGCCTTTTCTAAAATTTGATTGCTTCATTGAGATCAACATTTCAATTTGTGACATCAATAATCATCTTAGAAATTTGTGTCTTCGTAGCTAATGTGAAAACATGTCCTGGTTTTAATGATTATGAGTGCATCTGGATCCACTGGACTTCAAAAGAAGCTGTAGAGGCTGAGTATTTATGAAAAAAGGAAATATTTGGTTGAAAGAACACAAGCTTTTGTAGCTGTGTGTGAAAATGTTAGAGTAAATAGCTATTTGTTAACATCACTTAAATTTTAGCAATCCTTATTGGATATCTATTTCAGAGTAGCTTTATCAAATTTTTATTGTTTAATGCTTTGTTATTTAGAGATTGAATTAGTGACACTCACTTATTTTGGGGAAAAATTCTAAGAAGATAGTGTCTTAGCACTTCCCACAGGGCTTATAGGCAGACTATTATACCTATTTGTCCCTCACAGTACTCCCACAGTGAAATTTCTAATTTTTTTTTTTTCTATTGCAAGGAATTAATTTTTCTCTGAATGCATCACATAGGAAAAAGGTTCGTGTCAGCGTGCGTTTCCTTTGCTCTTTGGAAGGAGTGTCAAAATTTTGTTTAATGTATTGAAAGCAGGAAACATAACAAAAAAATTAACCAAGTCCTGTCCATTATTTCAGGTCTCCGGTCAGATACAAATAATCTTAAAATTTTAGAAAGACTAACTGGGCTTTGAAGGAAGTCCTAAGTCTTGAGTAATTTTCTGCTTGAAATATAGCTGTACAATAGAATGGATGCGTGGATTTCACCAGTGGTAGGAAAGCAGAAGTTAATGAGGAGGAACCTGTCATGAAAAGAGAGCTACAGCAGCAGCAGAAGAGTTGACACAGGGCCATAACACAGTAAGGGGTTCCTGATTTCCATCATGCTGAATCTAGGCAGAAAAAGTAAGCAGCTGGAATTTTATGTGCTGTATTTCTTTCAGAGACTTAACAGGTCATTAAGGGACAATAGTACCTTTAAAAGACCTGACCAGTAGGAGAGAGAAGAGGTTTGGTTGCTGAAATTTCTGTAATTACTCACTCCTGTTGTGTTCCTTGAAGAAAGGAGTGGAAAGAGTTTTGAGAAAGCTGACCTGCCCTTGGAGGATGGTTTGTGCTCCACAGGGAAGCATACAAAGATTTATCTCAGAAGTAGTACATAAGGATTAAAGTAAATCTCTACAGTATATGGAAAATTGAAAACTTCATACATTTACTTTTCACAGCCTACTATCATTTTTAAACTTTATTGCATGTTTTGCCATAACATTTATTTTTTATTGATATATATAGCAAAGTAAAATTGTAAAATTTAAGAAAGAAAATTGGAAATTCTTTTGAATCACCTATCTACAGTTTTCTTGTAAGTTAAGGGGATATTTCAGTTAAAGCAGTGAAGACAGGTTCAAATATTGCACTCAGGAGCTGTTTCATATCATTATTAGTAAGAACCACCAAGAAAAAAATAATCTCCTTAATTTTCTATTCTATTGCCATGGAGAAACTAATGTTTTAATTTGCTATCCATACTATTTTATGCAGATATCATTTTACATTGTTTTCTGATTTAAATCTCTGTCTTACAGCTTGATGGGATTTTTGCTTTAAAATGTTCTACAGCACATTCTTCTCTTCCTTTAGATTGAAGCCATCAGGACATGCATTTTTGTTAGGTTGCGCTTGTCTTCTCTGCATCACCTGCTCTTTCTCACATAAATCATTAGTCTTAAGTATAGATTCCACAGATATATAGGCATCAGTGGGACTGATCTTTTGCAGGACATACCTTTATTTCACCTGAATTAGCTCTAATGTGGCTGCATTTTTTCCTCCCCTTGGGTGATCTATCATGAGGGTGTAGTCCAACAGTTTTTTGGCTGTTAATATAGTTATTTCATGTAGCTGGTCAGTAACTGTGCAGCTTTGGTTCTACTTTGAAACCTAGGGTAAGTCTTCAAGAGTTAATCTGAGTGCAGGCAAATGAAATGAAAAAAAGCAGTGAGACTATGATGAAAAAGGCAGTAAAAATGACTAATGCCTCATCTTTGTCTGCTTGTTTTTACATATGGAGATATATATATAAATATATATCTTGTGATTTATATATGGAGAATGATCATGGCATTTGAAGGTTAAAGATTAAATGGACTGTTGTGTTACAGATCATATTTTCAAAAGAATTATCACACTAAATTTCAATTTCAATGAGTTTTCCGTACAACAGAATGTAATATAGGAAAAATTCTCATTAGTCCAAATTTTATTCCAGGTGGCTAGAAATGAAAAAAAAAACTTACTTTATTTTTTTTCCCCTGTAAGTAAAAATTATGAAACTTTAGAAAAATTAAAATGTTGATATAGGACCTTTTAAATATTCTTGTAGTAATGCAATACCTTTTTTTTTTAATATATATGATCAGATTTTCTTCTGGAAGTTCATCTCAAAATTTTTTTTTCTCTCCTCAATCTCCTCTTCCCACCTTTTTTCACTCCAGATAAAACAGGGAAATTTGAAAACTTTTGAATGTACTAAAGAAGACAGGCTGATTGTGACAAGAAAACAAAGCAATCTACAAAACTTTCTCAAAAATTTATTCAGTAAGTAAGACCTGCATATTTAAACCTCTGTCCTCAAAGAAGTTTTGACTTTGGCTATGCAGAATTTCCAGTATATTGGTTAGGCACTCAAGTAGTGTGGACAATGTAAACTAACTCACCTACAAGCAAGCTGTAGAAAAATTCAGTATTTTCATTCCACGTCTAAAATGTCAGTTCTAGTTGTGCAGCTCATAGATGACTGTCAGAAAGTGAATTCTAAGCCTATCTGATATTTGTAGGAGCTTTGCCATTAACTGCAACACAACCACAATATTGCTCACAGCTGTTACTATAGTGATTGGAACTTATTTTTGTCTGACATTGTGAGAGAGTCCTTGGAAGTCTTGTTCCAGTTGATTTCCTGTACACAATTTGTGATGCTGTTGTAATTAATAATGACAATATTGCCAATCAACACTGTACCTATGGTGGAAGTTCTTGAGGCTCCTTTTTGTGTTGTGATTTAAATCCAATACAAACACAAAATTATCTTGAGTGACAATCAGCACCAAGAAAATAACCTTCATCTTTTCAGAATTTCAGATCTACAAAGGTTTCTCTATCAGAATATTTGTAAGGCTAGTTCTACATAAAAACTAATTGTGAAATAGTTTTGGAAGATTTTTCTCTGCTTTTAGAAAGAGAATCTTTGAAACAGACAAATCATTACTTTAAGTCCTGGATCACTTAAGAACCTAAGAAAACCATGAAAAAATTAAAGTTGAATGTTCTACCCAAGCCAGCTCGTATTCCCTAATCACTAAGATACCTAGTTTATTCATTCTACAGATGAAAACAATTTATAATCAGTAAATTAAAAAAGGGCATCAGAATATTTTAGGAGATGAAATTCCAATCATCCCATTTTCAGACTATGTTCTAGTTTACTTGTAGTATATGAGAGATGCTTGCACAGATCTGGGAAAACTTGTACTGATTCCCAAGAGCAGGCACATCCTTAAAGAATGTAGTGAACACTGAATGAAACTCTGGCATTTTATTTGAAAATACCATATTACACTGAGTCTAGATCGTATTATGGAACCTGTATGGAGGGACAGTGCTAAGCTTAACTTTTGTAATTTTAATCAGATACTTACTCTGTTAGAAACATTGACCAATAACAAGTTTTTATGCCTTATTGCTGTACATTTTCATACAAATAATTTTCACTGGGAGGTGTCAGAGCTGCTCCATATGTATGTAACTATGTTGCCCTCTTGTGACCAGCTCTCTAAAATGAGAAGTCATAGACCGCTTCAAGAACAGAACTTGATTTAAAGCAATATTAAAATTGACTACCAATAGACTTGCATATTTTGTATGTTTCTTTTAAACCAAACAGAGCAAAAATTTTATATTTTCTAAACATATTGTGAAATATCTCTAACATGTGCTGATTCCATTCCTTTCTGACCCTTGCGTCACTTTTTGTGGTTTTCTCTTGACATCTCACTGTTCTTAGGTGCCAAACTTTCATAAAAACAATATTCACAACCATGTAGGAGCATTTTATATGTTGACTACGACATCAGGAGGTAAATATTGCATTAATTATTATGTATGCCTATAATCCATTGAACGTCAAGTCATTCTTGTTTTGGTTCTTTATCTCCTGTGGTTCACAAACTGGTTGTTGCTGTAAGCAAAACCACAGAGAAAGTAATTTTTCATTTATTTTGGATGTAAATCTGATTAGACTGCTTTTTGGGCTTTGTTATTTGTTTTGGTTTGGTTGGGTTTTATTTTTTTTTTCCTTGTGTGCCAGTCTTTTTCAAATTGATTCCATTTCTTTTGATGCATGTATTGCTCCCTGGGGCTAGTCAATAACTCTTACAAATGACACTTAAAAAGGAATTTTAAAATTATAACTTTGCTGCCTAATGTAGTTAAATGGCAGACTAGGTATGATTGGTGGACCAGGTTAAAAAGTGAGAAATAGAATAATTAATTTAAAAACTAGGAATAGTGCACACTTGATAATAAACATCTTCTGAGATTACTTATCACTTTAGAAATCCCAGGAGGTTTTTCATTTTAAGCAGAAGTCATAAACAATGTCAAGTTATGTTCTGACTTTATGTAGTATTTTCCAATGTTTCAAATATAAATAGGTCTCATTTTGTTGTCTTGTTGACATTTATTATTGATTCAGAATTTACTTGAAATAATTGACTCATCTCACTGTGTGTTATGATATAGAGTGGTCCTAACATATTTACTTTCAAATATTTCAGCCATATCTAATGGGACCAGTAAAAAGATATTGAATCTAAGACAGCTGACATGGGAGCACAATGAGGGACATACAAGTGCATGCACACTCACCTATATAAGTCTTTTGATTGTATTGACTTCTCAAAAAATCACATTGTTGTTTAATATAGAAAATACTGGATATTGCATGTATCTTCATCTTATAGACAAATATTTAGGGGATGAAGCCACTGGCCCAGAAGGCAAAAACATTCTAGCAAGCTGCTCTTTCCCTAAATAAAGAAGTCTTTAAAGGAAATCTGAGCAAATTAAGACTTGAGAGTTAATTTTCCTAAAACAGGGATTAGGTCTCATTAGATTAGAATTGGTGAAGCCACCTCAGGTTACATTTTAATTAACATTTTTTTTCAGGACTTCTGCAGAGGATGCTTGATTAAGCAACATACTTTAGCAAATATAAAATTCTTCTTCATCGTACTTTGGATCCATTCCTTCAATCACAAAGATATCATAGACTAGGGAGCTTGTATTATCCTCAGAACAGTCGAGGAAAAGATAATTAATAGGTATTTTTCCCCTATTGAAATCTAGATACAGTAATTTCTGAAGGAAAAAAAAACCCAAACAAACCAAACCAAAAAACAAACCACAGTTTAGAAGACCAGAAGCTGTTTAATGCTTTTTTCCAATCCAGGGTGAAGGTATTACTCCATTGCAGCAGGGACTCTGGTGAAGTGTGGGTATGCTATTGTTTTATCTGCAGTTGTGCCCAGCAGCAGCACCAGGCTTTTGTTTATTCTGTGAGTTTGGCTGTTTATTGGCACGCGTGCAGCAAGTTGAAAGGAACAATTCTGCAAAACCAAAGCCCTTGGCCTACCTTTATTATGAATTACCATTATACCAATGGAAATGGTGGCTTTGGAAAGCAAAAGCTCTGTATTCACTTTAATACCCATGTACTGTGTTCCAAATGACCAGAATATCTGGAACTGGCAGTTCAGGTGGAGATTCCTAGTTCATTTCTCTGCTATTCTGTCTATGTGGAATTCTGCACAGACAGGTTATTTGAGAAGAAATCTGGAAATCCAGTAATGCTAAAAGTCATATTTGAGACGTAGGGCACAAATTATATGACAGAAGTAATACTCTGTAACAGTGTACCCGTGGTTACACTTGCACAACAAAATTGTCTGAGTTTACAGAGTAATAGATAAGATACTATTTTAAATCTTTCCACAGGAACTGTTGGCTAGAAGTGTACATCAGCATCTTTTGCTGACATTATGCTAACAGAGGTGTATTTTTCCTTGGAATTCTCAAACTGATAGAAACTGATTGACATTACTTTTATGGTTAATTTCAATAGATGTCTGTTCCAAATATTTTTGGTACATTTCTTTTGTTTGGGTTTTTATCCAGCAAACCATCTTAAATCTCACACAGTGTTTAATGAATCAATACCATATTCGTGTGTTTCAGATTCTCCCAGCGTTTGACAGGGATCTTTAATTGTTCATGATACCTGTGGCTTAGAACAACATAGTCTTGATATAAATGCAAATTTTTATAACTTGGAGAAATACTCCTATAAACAACTTTATTTTATCTCAGGAGTGTTACAAAAAATATGTCCACAGTTATTCATAGTTTAAGTGTTTAAACCGAATCATGCTGAGAGAATACAAGCCATTGATATTATTTATATTTAATATGGCAATTCATGCTGCCTCTTAATTGGCTTTTATGCAGGTTAGAGATAGTTTACAATATTTAAGCTTTAAGCAGGAGTTCACATAGGACTTCATCATCTCTAAGCATCTCTTTTCGCTCTCACATATGGAGAATGAAGTCATGACTGGGATCTTGAAAAATAAATCATTATTAAAGATACATAAGGAATGATCAGATTAGAAAAATATGTCCATTAGAAAAAATGAGAGATTGCTTTGTATTCTTTAGCATTCCATACTATTTTTCTAGAAGTTTTTGTTTATGAAAGTGTCTTTAGTACCAATGATAAATAAAACTTGCACATGGATGATTCAGCCTGATTTCAAAACATGCTGTTCTTACAAGAAGAACAAAATATAAGAAAGGCAATTTTTCACTTCCAACTTTTAAATGTTTGTTAGAATTCTTTCCCTATAATGCAGGCATACTTTCACAATTTTATTAATATTTTCAGGGGTATAACCCATTCAGAAATTACAGATTGAAAATCCTCTAACTAAGTCCATTTGGATCAAATTTCCTTTTCTTGGTCAAAGCTTTTTGTTCACTTTTAAAGAGATAATTTTGTGCTTAGTTTTACTGGAAATGAAATCATTTTAGAAACATCATAATCATTTTCTTAAAAAAATTATAAGCCAGGAAGCAGGTATTTTTAAGATATGCCTATATTTTTTATTAGCCACATTATAAAGATTTATTTGGTTTTAACTTGTTAGCTTAACTTTACAGGAGTGAACAGCTTCAAGTGGGAAAACATGATACAACAATGAGAAGGATTATGTAACAGAGAAATTAAAGCAGACTGAATGTTTTGGAGAACGACAGAATAAAGGTGTTAAGAAAACTTGGGTGCATATGATGGAAAATATTTAGGAAAAGCACATCAGAAAAACAGAATATATGACATAAATAGGCATGTGGGAATTTTTTTTATTTTTATTTTTCTGGGTCATACAGGAAAGAGACTAAAACTGTAAAAGAGGAGATGTGAGGACAAAAAGGGATTCTCATGATGGCTTTTAAAGTCACTGATGACCCAGATTTCAGATTACGGTATACAAGATCTAAAATTCAGGCTTGACTTTGCTGTGTTCCTCTCCACAAATTTTCATCAGATTCACTTACAAGGAACGTTTTCTTGTGGGTACATGCTACTTTTTGCTAAAGATGTGCATTACAGACTTCAGCACAGCGTAATGTGGGATGAGTTCACATTCTTCAACCCTTCAGAAAACCTTCTGTGCTCTTTCAGTGAATCTGTAATGTGCTCCGTAGCAGTCTAAAATTGCATTTGGGCTCTGTTAGATGTAATTCCAGTCACTGTGTGGTAATCTAAATTAACTTCTGTTTTAGTCCCTCAAATTTTATTTAGAAGTTTATAACAGTAAAAGGTTGTTGATTTAGAGTACATTTTCTATGAGAGTTCAAAGTACAACACAAAATTTTATTGGAATAGGATAATTGCATATATTCTTACAGATGGTTAATTTGTTCCACAGTTTAATGTTTGGAACAGAACAATGTGAGTTGTGCTATATCCTATTTGACTTGGAGGAGTTGAGCTATGACACTTTTCTGATAGGCAAGACAGATGTTTGACTTGCATAAAACATGCCAGGCAGTAGAGCTTGAAATATGTGCAAGACCTTGGAAAATAAACTAATGATATTTTCTCATGCCCACAGTGTAATTCTTGTATTCCTGCTACAGCTGGAGAGGGAGAAGCAAAGACAGTTGTGTGCCCCTTTTCCATACTGCAGAAGTTGTGGGTTCCTGGGAGCTAATACTTCAGCTGCAATGCAACACTAGTCTTTTAAACACTTTGTGACTGACTCCAGATTGCCCAAGGAAGTTTGCTCTGGAATTTCTTCCTAGTCACATAAAAAGGAAAATGTTAAGTGGGTGATCTGAGCTTTATACTGTATGAGAGACTTCTCTCACAGCATCTGACCTACAATACATACACAGAGCCTTTCATCAAATTATCTGTCAGAGGAGCTTATTGGTCATCATTGTACTTATCTTACTGGTGGCAATGTTAATGGAAAAAGGAAGCTGAAGAAACTTATCTGAAAAAATTCAGAAGCAGAAGTGGAATTTAAGACACTTCTGTTCCATAGTAAATTCTAGACTCTTCTAAAATATAATGCATTTAAGCTTTGAGAATACTGTTATAACTACACACTAGAGACTAAATTCTTTTGTCCTTGTTCAAGCAAATCCTGCCCCCAGACTGAACTGGGAATTTACATTGAGTGAAGACTGCAGAATTGAGCCCTAAAGGAATATGGCTTACTGCAATAAAAGACACAAGAGAGTTGGAATAAAAATACTGCTAGCGACATGTAGCAATGGAACATTAGGGAAACATTCAAATGGGATGAATTAATTAGAAACAAGACTTTGATCTAATGCTTATGACAGTGTTTATGTTCAATGTAACCTATTATTTGTATTACCTCCACTCTGTCACATATTTTTTCTATTTGCTAAGTAGTTTGCTTATCTCTTACTGCTCATGAAAGAAAATGTTTTGCACTGTCAACATATTTGTTTGTTGTTAATAAAAGATTATAACTAAAAATATAATGATGTGTCAAACAGAACTAACCCTCCAGAGAAGCTAAGCAGATGGAAATGGTGCTGTGAAAAAGAAAGCATTGTAATTCAAATAATTTGCTTTTCACAGCAAATTATCTGTAAGTCCCACCTACAACATAAAAATGATGAAGCAGAACTAGAGCAAGTTTATGAATTGATTTGCTATCCTTTACATTGGTATGAAAACTACATAATATCATATGACATCAAGAGAGTTACATTAGATTTACAATAATGTAAATAAGAAGTCAATAAGCAGAAAGTTAGTAAAGCTAAGTGTTTTAAATACATTTTAATTAATGTTTAGTTTTATTATTATCTCACTGAGGAGATCTATCAAAGTCCAGTTTAAAATTTGCCAGCTCCCAGAGAAAGGTATGAATTATGACTGCTTAGAAAACAAAAACATATTCATTGATGAGGTATCTTTGGTTCATTTTCTTTGATTCATATTTTCATAGTCACATCTTTTTATAGTTTAATCTCAGGAAAATATTCAAAAAAGAAAATATTTGTTTTCTGTGGCTTTTTTTCTTATAACTCTGTGTATAAGTTGACTTTATAAGAATGACTGCACAATTTTTTATTATTAATCTAAAATGAATTCTTTTATATGAAAATTAAGTATATTCCCATTATTGTATTTATTCAGAAAATTAAGAAATCAGTCATTCTAAGTATAATGCTGGAATTAATATGGAAAATCTAACTGCAGCTTCACTTATACCTTTCCTTGCCTAAGAAACCTTCATAAATGAAGGCTATTTACTTTGTGTTGTTACTTTTGTTTTTTGGGGAGTTTTTGTCTTGAAAATCCAATTCCACCTTTCTTTCCAAAGTAATTTAAAATCCATTTCTGTGTAAATGTTTATAAACATTATAAACATTTATGAACTGGTGTTCATACTGAATTCTAGTGCATAAGGCTCAGGCAGTTATACTGACTGCATTATTTTTGTCAAGAGCTAGTGGATTTCAGTTTTATTGTTTCATATGTCCCCATTTCTGCTGATATTTTGCAGTGTTGCAAAGCCAAATGCATATGTTTTTTCAAAGCTGCCTTTGTTCTCTCTCTTTGAAAATATTTTGTTTCCTGCTCCTTTCCTCTTTCTTTCAATGACTTTTAGTGAAATCCTTGCACATGGCAGTGATCTTGGAACCAGATGATCTTGGAGGTTCCCTCCCAGCTCAAACCATTCTATGTTTCTATGGCATTCTTAAAAGGGATTCTGATACTTTCCTCATTAATTTCTGGCAGGTACAAGATTTCAGGTGGTTATAAGATTTATTAGGGGAAACTTCAGTTCTTGTGACACTACTGTGGGGCAAAGCTTGTGTGACTACAATGTGACTACACCTGCCACCTATAAAGCTTACTCCAGTTTGCAGAAGAGAGAAACAAAGGAAAAGAAGGAAAGGAGAACAACTGTTAGCATCTTTACCTTCCTACTGCATCACAGGGTTGAGAGGCCAAAGAGTGACAGTAATCCAAGTATGAACTGGGGATTGGCCTTAGAGACAGGGAAAGTCACGGAAAAAGCACTGGGCCTCCATGGATAATGCTTATGGCTTATGCTGACAATCTATTTAGGGAAAAATAAATAAAAGAAAAAGAAGAAGCCATAAATAGTTGGAAAATAAGCCTCTCAGGGAAAGTAGAGTGTAATGGCTGGTGTGGAACTGTCCTAAGCTTCCAGAAAGGACTTGGAAATACTGAATTCGTTGAAACTAGGCTGGAAATTTTGGAAGTTTTTAATTTTTTTTTTTTTGGCTAGGTTTTGTTTCTAAATATCTATAATGTTGCAGGATAAAAAAATCTTTAAATTTGCACTTTTAAAATCTATTCTGCATAATAAATGAAATTTAGATTAAGTGTCATAGAGTGGAGTGGTTCTGCTCTTGGACTTGTTCCATTCAAATTTCCCAGTGTGAGACATTCTGGAGAATTTTTAATTAATATGGCTTTTCTGACTGGGAATAGAACTAATCCCTAGTGAGAGAAGCAGGCTCATACTTTAGAAAGGATCTTTTCCCACTGCCAGTCTACAGGAAAAGACTTTTGAAAAATTCAGGTTCTCCAGAGACTTACCAGGATGAAGAGCAAAGTCTGCAAATAAGAACTATAACATTAAATGACCTCTATCTTGTTCCAATATGCCATCAGTATGGAAGCAAAATAGGATTAAATCTTTGTTTACTGGTGAGTAAAATTAGACGTGGATAAGAGCTTTTCTGATAGACTAGAGATAACTTTTCTTTCTCTATCAACATGATAAAGAGATCTAAATTTTTTTTAAAGACCCTGAATAGAGAGTCATAGCTGTTAATTTATTGTTTTGGACTACTTAATTGGTAGACTGCAAGAGCTTTATTTATTTAAATACTTTATAATAAATCTTGCTAAAAATTCAAAGTACATGTTTTATTAGCAAAACCAGGTAACTTTGAGTATTTCCTGCTGACTTGCAGAAATAAATGTTCTTATTCATTCAAAATAAAAAAAAAAAAAAAACAGAAAAAAAAAGAAAATTACACAGAAGTTTTTAAAGGCTCGAATCACCTTCACCAAGCAAGTAGCTGATGCTCTTTAAGGCAGTTCCCAGGCATTTGTGATTTTCCCTCTTTCAGGTCTTACTGCTGTAGTAGTAGAGTCAGCAGAATGGAGTGTGTGTGTGTGTTTCAGCTGTTCAAGTTTAGTTCAGCAAATTAGTTTCCCTTTTTGACAAGGGACTCAGGCCAAGAGTCTGAGCTAAGAATGGGAGTTGCTTCAGGGTTGACATATGTTGCATTCTTCCATAAAATGATAGTTTGTTACCAAGATTCAGGGATATCTTAAACTACTGAAAAAAATACCAGTCTCTTCTTTCAAAGATCTTGCACATGAGTGTTTCTACCAAAGTTAGCTTTATCAGTTTAGGGCTATTTACCTTATTAGACAGAGCTGAAATAGTGTGACCCAAGGATGCTCCTCCTCTTTTCTCAGGTTAGCAAAACTGTTTTTGCTTCGGTCTGCTGAAAAGAAATAAGTAACTTTCTAAAAGAGCCATCTGAAAGAGTCTTGCCTTCCTCTGCTGATGCTGATGCCCAAGTTTCCTTTACCCATAGGTCCTATCTCCTGGAAATGTGGTTACCCTACAATGCTTCAGATGAAAAATTAGGAGAAAGAATGTAAAAAAAAAATCATTTTATGGAGCACTAGAAAATTTTTGAAGTACTTTTATCAATGCTTTATCACTTTTTTGCACTTCAGCATCATAAGAAAATATTTTAAAATTTATTTTAGAAGTATGCAAACAGTTTTCTGCATTTATATGTATGTCTTCTTTGAGATTTTGGGTCCATATTAATGCAGTGGCCATTTAATTCAAACATTTACAGTTGTTTATCATTGCAATGAATTGGAGGAAATTAGAACACCTACAGCATGATCTATTTAGAACTTAAAACTGTATGGCAGTACTTTCAGTCCAGTGTAGCAGAGAGTCTGAACCAGCCATAAACACACAGTACAAACAGCTCATAGTGTGATCCACATGGTGTGATTATGGTGGGTCTGGAAATTCTGCTTCATTGTTTGTGTGGGCAGCTAGAGCTAGAAAGAAAGCTGCTGGTAGTAGTGCTATAGGGCACTCTTGGAAATTTATTAGAATTTTTCCTGCCCAGATTGTTCAGGTTTAATCACAACTTGGAAACAGCTGCTCATTACAGAGTAATCTGCACTGAAGTGCATTTATTTATTTTTATTCTAAAGTAATTTCACTAACATATTATTTTTAATTTATATATGTTTTAAAATAAATTATTAGGTAATAGAGTTGAAAATCCATACTTGAAGTTTCATAGGTGTATTTTCAAGAACAAAAGAAGTTAAAAGGAAGAAGTTTTTCAAAATTCTTCTGCCTGCGCTGAACTAAATGAATTCAGATAGTATTTATGGCTGTTTTTTCCTGCAATAGATGCCCATGTCATAAGTGGTTAGTGAAGGTATTATTCGTTAAGAGAAGAATTACACAGAATAATTTTATATGTGCTGAAAATATTTTAATAAATTTATTTTTCCTTGTATCTGTGCCTACCTCAGGCTATAAAATGCAAGTCCTAGAAACAACATCCTTTTTAAAAATTTAAAAGAACATTTGAAGTCATTGAGTTCCAAGTTAATTTTAGTGGGATAAAAAAAGAATTGGAAGATAATAAACTTTCTTGTTGTGTAACTTTATATGATCCTTAAGGAAAATTGAAAATTTAATCCATTAATTCATTATAGAATTATAAGTTACAGGCATTTCTGGGGCACTTTAAATCTGATCATACTATATATAACTAATCTTTACATATGTAACAGGGCTCCTAATCCAGCTGACTTTTGCATATTACTACCCTTCCCAAAGAGGTGATTCTTACAGTTCTTGGTGGTTGGGAGGCTGTAGCTACAACCTCCGCTTTCTCCTGACTTACATTTAAGCCAAGGACTTAGCAATAATTTGCCATTAAGTCTGTGAAGCCTTGAAAGGCTGCCTTTGTTACTTGTTTATGTGTTCTAAAGGCAATATTAATTTGGTATTGCAAGCACAGGGTGCTTGTATTAGGACCATTAACTTGCTATTTGTGTAGCAACAAGTATTGGGAATGCACTTTAATATCTTGGTTTGTGACTTGCAGCCAAATAGCATGTGCAATAGCCATCTCAGGCTCTTCCCTCTTTACACTGAAATAAGCTCCTTCTTGTATTCACTGTAATTTCCAACTCAGCTTGATCTTTTAGTCTCCATTTGCAGACTGCCAGTTCTGTGGCTGTGCTGCAAGTTACTAAATGTGTTTTACTTGATTAAAACATTTGTCCTGCTTGACTCTGAACACAATTTTTTCATAATGTGAATTTTAAGCTTTGGTACCAATCCAAAGGGAAAAATCTCTTTTATCCAAAGTTAAACTGATATTTCCTTGATCTTGAAACTTGATTATACTTTCTGGTTTATAATGTCATTGATCTTTAATTAAATTTTCCAACGTATTGTTTATACCAACAACACTTTATTTTTTGTCCTGTTTTTCAAACCTTATCTGGAAAAAGATCATTGTCTCTCTGAATTTTCTCTACCCCTGCACTTGGTATTTAAAGGGATAGAGAAATGGTGTAGAGTTCTATCTGGGTCTCAGAAAGCAAGGGTGGAGAATAACTGTCTTAACAAAGTAGCTGTTTAAACAAGTAGGATAGAAAGAGGAATAAAGACAGCAACAAAGCCTTACACCAGTTCAGATGCTGGGCACTCTGCATCCTCTGACAGACCACACTGATGCATTTCCCAACTATGTCCTGCACAGATTTTGTCTATGGAGAATTGTCCTCCATTTTGGCCATTTGAGTTGTTATATACAGCTTTCTTAAAGAAACCAAATCTATTCAGCAGTGGTACAGTCAAACAGAGTGGATGTTTGCACCCAAGAAACTTCTTGCTTCACACTTAGATAGGGGCAAGACTGCACATCATGTACTTGTGGGTAATGAGTGGGTGGGGGCTGCCTGCAGACTCCTCAGCTGCAACACGCTGGCTGGCTTTGTCCTGTGGCCAAGAATTTGTGCAGCACCACACAGCCTGAAGCCACACTGAACAAGTGGCCCAGCCAGCAGGGCTCTGCCTGTGCTCATGTCGGTGTGGATCACCAACTCCTTGAGGAACAGCAGCCCGTGGTCAGAGCCACCTTGTGGCACCCTTTGATCCAACTTTGCTGGTTTCTGTTTTTGAACATATTCCAAGTTTCCATTAGGAAATTGATCAGCTAACAGAGGGTTTCTTGACGGTCTGGGATGCTCCCTCTCTTGTACCACCCACCAGAAGCTGGCGCAGCGTGCGCCAACAGATCCCAGCATCTGCTTGTCCTGTGTGCAGGTTTCTCAAGCCTGGAGTATGAGCCCCAGGACAGGAGACATGGGCTGTTCAAGGTCACCAGATCCTCAATACAAGGCTTTCTGCAAGGCTCTCAATGCAGCTGCTGAGAAGGAGTCTCTTCTGTAGCATTTCCTCCCACACTATACTCTCTGGTAACTAGATTTGTACTCAGAATATGAGGATTGAGGTAATCCAGTAAGGAAAATATGTCTTTAAGAAGGAAAAATTACTGAAATGTCCCCAAGCATGTAAAGGAAGAAACAGCAGGGTTATCTGACAAAACAGAATTCAGTAGAGTCAGTAAAATATTGCTGCAAAATGTTTTTCTGTTGGAAAATCTTACTTCAATGAAGTAAATGCAAGAACATTTGCTGGAATGTGGGAACGTGTCAACTGCAGTGACATAATTCCTATGGCAGGGAAAAAAGAAAAATGGCAAATTTGAAGCAGTCTTTTTCTACTTGTTTTGCTTGAAATACATAGATTTCTCAGGGTTGAGAACACTTTCAAAATATTCCTTTGAATATCTACAGACAAATCTGTAGTATTGTCAAAATTGAAGGGTAACTGCATATAAATTGCTCTTAAATTGCCATTTTAAAGTTATTTCAAATTTTTTTCTGTTATGTTCTATTTTCTTCAAGGACACATGAGTAGGCAGAGATATTGGCTAGATATGTGTTAAGTGACGAACACCCTCAGAAGTCAGTGCTTTTGGTTAAACTCATATGCTTTAGCCAAGACTTGCCATACCTTCTCCTAGACATGTAAAATAGGCCAAAAGTCTTAAAAGAGAAGGCTCCGAAGACCCACTCAAAGCACAATATTAAAAAAAAAAAAAAAAAATGGAAAATAAGTTGTAAAAAGTGTGTGACCCAGCAGGAAATAAAAGGAGAAGAAAATACATAAGCCCACATTTTGATGTATCAACTGAACAAGTAGAGATCTGTTGAAATATAGCAAATTAAGTAAGAATCTCAAAAAGCTGAGAAATTATTAACCTTAATAAGGAGTACTAATATTAGTGAATTGTTTGCTTCCTAGGATAAGCACATGGATGTTTTAGTTGTATGATTTACATAAAGTAAAACCTAAATTGCAGTCATGAAAGTTCTGTAAAATTCTTTGTACACTTAAAGAGGAAATTAAAGGAAATGTCTGCAAAAGATATGTCTTTTTATTATCCTCCAAAATAAAGACCTTCTTAAATTAAGCAAAGGACTTATTGATAAGAAAGTTGCTTTGAAGGAATGTGACAAAGCTGTTAAGATGTATTGAGTTTCACAGATATGGAATACTGACAGAAACTTAAACCTATACTTCAGCTTTCTGTATGCCAAGGAAGGCATTTAGCAGTTGTCACAGAAAGTCAAGAGTGTGGATATTTTCAGCAGGATGATAGAGCTGACACACCAGCACAATCTCAGATAAAAACGCAGTACCTAGCCACAATCTATAGAGATTTTTTAACACCAAGAGTCTTAACACTGTTGGAGTAATTTTTTTAAATCCCTTACAGAATTACAGCACACATTTGAAGATTTCTGCAAAAGAAGGCTATTATTTTTTCCATTAGTCAACAAGAAAACTGTAGTGGATTATTAAAATGTGAAAAAGTGAAAGTGCCAATGAAGGAGAAAAATGTTGATGAACAAGAGGCCAGACCAAATGGGAAAAAGATTAAAAGAAGAAAGTGTAAACATGATCAGGCATCCCCAAGAGACTCTTTGCACTTGCACCCTTATAAAACAATTTTATCTAAAGCAGCTGTTACAATCACCTGTAAAGGAAAGGATTAGAGTACACCTGATCAATATTTGCATTTCCTGATTTTCTTTTAACTATTTCCATTTGTCTATGTGAAATCTAAAAGGAGCCTTTTGTATGCTTTCTCTTTTATTGATATCTTTCAATAGGGCCTTAAATAGAAAACATTCTGTGGGCAATTCTGAGAGATATGTCCAGCAAATAACAGTAAAGTGGCAAACCTGCTTAGAGAAGAGCTGACCTTTATTCATTCTGGCAGCTAAAATCTTTGCACTAATGTTCAATATTAATTTAAAGTCTGGAGATATACATAGGTGCAGAAAGCTTCTAATAAATATTGCTAGATCAAATATTGATGCTGCACATCTAAGTACAAAAAACAGAGAGGCAAAATGAAGCTTTAAAACTCTGTCTGCACTTCTGCAGTACAAGCAGCATGGGAAAAAAATTACTTATCAGCTTTCTAACATCCCACTAAATAGCCCCAACATGAGGTATCAAGGGCTTTGGAAGGAATCTACAGTCATAAAGAATTCTCAGTGGAGAGTCCAAATGATGTCCCACACCACTTAGAGCCTTGAAAAAGCCTGCATAGCACGGGTGAGTTTTCCGGATTGCTGAAAGTATGTTGTCAAGTGAGAAACCAACTAGACTGATAAAAAGGTATAAATGTGACTTCAAATTTTGCTAGCTCTTATTTCCTTATGCATCTTCAGTTTCAATCAAGCTAGTACAGAATCTTCCTCACACGTATTTGAATTTAACACACATCCAGTACATTTGAGGTAACTATTCACAGAATATCTCTGTGGCCTTGCATTGCAAGACCCAATGTCAGACATTGCCTTTCCTATAATTGCCATTATTAGCAAGGGTAATAAATGTCTAGTTACAGATTCTATTAAAAGTGTTATGCATATAATATATAATTTTATACAAAGTTTCATTTGTAATTTTATGGTTCTTTATTTTTCTCAGAACAAATGAAAAATAGTAGCATCTTCCTTATTCATTTCATAGTCACTTTCCCTTCCTTACTCCAGATCAGGACATTGATTTCTTTACCAATGTGAAGACAAAATATCTAGAAAGAATGACATTCAGCCTTTCCTTTTCTTTTTCCTTTTTTTTTTAAATTTGATTCTAAAATTATAAAGCTATCTAAAAGTATAATGATTTTTTTAGAATCCACTTTTCAGAATATCACTTCTCCACAGTAGACTTTTAACTCTAATTGTTTGTAACAAAGTGATTTTTACTGAACTCCACCTTGATTTTTATTTTAAGACCCACTCAGTTCCTAAGTTATATATGTTTCTTACCTCTGAAAAATCGATGTAAACACATAAGCTCTGTCAGGTTGTTATCAATGTTTCAGAGAACATAAAATGAACCTAAAAGATAACCTTCCAAAACTCAGAGGAAAAGACATACTTTCAAATTTGCCTGTCAGTCTACCTCAAAGGAGACAAAGCTAGGGAAAATGTCTTAAATGTGATGGTCTCTTATGATCTGTTTCTAAAATTGTGTTTCCCATTGGATAGATCTTTTATCAGAACAAGAGAAAGCTTTATGCTGTCTTGCCTGACAGTGAAGCACACACTTTATACAACTTGCTGCAAGGGTTATCTCATTTAAGCTACTGTGATCAGCAACCTGTTTCTCCCACAGGGCTCTTCAAATGGGGCTAGTACCCAAACATAAGAGGGAAAAATATAAGCATTTGAAGCCAATTTTTTGACACTTTCCTGCATTGCTTCCATCTCTCTTATCTATCTTGGATGTGAGGATCATAATTTCAAAATCACACAGGCTCTAGAAGACGCCAGTCTGTGGTTCAGCCCATTCATGTCTGTAGTACATTTTGTACATAAATAACTTCCCTGTGCATCCAAGGTGAAGAAAGTAAAAGATGCTTTGGTATTATATTATTCATGATATAGGATACCAAAAGAAGTCAAACTGTAAAGAATCTTTCAAAATGTGTAGGAAATATATCCCTGTTCTGTCTACTAAGTTTCTTTAGTATAATATTGAATAATAGGAAAGTTGTTTCAAATTTAAATCCATCAGAAGACAGTTGGAAATTATTTGAAAAAAAAACAAAAACAAAAAGCAGGGGAAAAAAATCAAGATTTTCCTTTGTTCTTAGGCCACCTCTGGCACACCTAGTTTATTTATTCTGAGATGGAGTTTCAAGAAAAGGAGGAAGGGTTTATTGTATTAATTGGTGAGAATAATAGGGACTTGGTTATGTCAATTTATCTGTGTAACATTAGTGATACAGAAAGCACAGCCCTCTGATCCTTCTGATCTAGAGATGTTACATGGTAACTTCAAAAATCTATTGTTATCTTTTTTAGCAAGCACAAATTTTCTTGGCTGCACTGAAATAAAAATTACATCCATCAGCAATATGCACCAGAATTCAGATAATTTCTTTTGAAAGGGATGATACTTTACTGATTTCTACTTCTTTTCAGTCTCTGTATCAGTTACAGATATTTTAGTTTCTGTGTGTCTCTGACTTCATTGCACCTAATCATTGGTGCATAGCATCACGAAAATGTGGAATATCTACAAGCACTCTTTTGACTTCAAAGAGAATCTCTCCCAATACTTTGGAGGGGGAGCTGATGCAGAGATTATCCTGAGGAGAAATATAGTGAGGAACGATGTGGGAAATCAATGCTTGAGAGCCAAGCCGAGCCGAATGTGTTTAGGAAATGTGCCCTGATGGAACTGGATTGGAAACTAATGTTGACGGAAATAACAAGCTTTAACCAATGATGATCAATGCTGAAAAATGGCTGCATAATGAGAAGCAGTCTATGTAGTCCCAAATAATATAAGATAATTTACAATGTTCTGGAAGCATGAGAGAGTCTCAAGTGAGTGAGAAATGCCCGTGTTAACATTAGCTTGAGGCTTTTATTCCAACTGACCTGTCTGTAGTGCTTTAGAACCACCTGTGCAACACATTACAGGGATACATTGTAGGATCTTTTGTACATGTTTGGCATTCACTGCACTTTTCAGAGTCTAGACAAAGTGTATGGGGAGCTTTGTAGTGTACCAGTTGATGCACTGGATAAATTTCTCCACAGTTCTTGTTATTGTGAGTATGAAACTTTACCATTAAAAAAAGGACAAAAATATCTGAAAATAGGCCTAACTCAAGGGGATTTGAGAATTCTGCCAAAATAAAGCTATTTCACTGTCATCATTTTTTACAGTACACACGGTTCATGTACACAAATACATTAATCTCCTCCTCTCCTCTCCTCTCCTCTCCTCTCCTCTCCTCTCCTCTCCTCTCCTCTCCTCTCCTCTCCTCTCCTCTCCTTTTCTTCAGTTTTCTGCTAATTTTGTTTTTTATTGATGCAGCACAAAGTTATCAGATTTAACTGCTAGAATTTGAAACCAGCTATGACACGAAGTAAAATAAAGTATCAGTCTCAATTTCTCTCTCAGTGCTAGTGCTTGTGGCCTTCCCATGTGAGCTGTTACTATGATGAATAAACACACGCTGAATTGGTTCATTAGGATGGAACTATAGATCTCTCCTGATGTTTCCTTTATTCTTTGCAAAAGAGGCCGCATTGTTTCTGTATATTTGGTTGTTACAGCTGTGATGTTGCCAAGCAAAACAAAGTGCCATACAATAAAATGCTTCTGCATATATTAAATGCAAAAATAGGAAGCAGAAAAGATAAACGTGATGCAAATTGAATGGTTTATCTTGCTGTCTGCCAGGCCTACTAATGTGGAGTGAAATTCTTCTATAAATTGTAGAGTTACAATGACTTGTTGGAAGTATGTTCTCATCACAACCACAACTTAATATTTAAGGATTAAATAGAGCTACAGTTCAATAATCATTCTACCCTGGAATCAGATCTGGAGTATTACTACTCTGTTAAATCTATCACTCCCCATATGATGCTGTCAAAAACATTTTAGTCACTTAAGCAATGAACTTTAACAAAAAAAAAAAAAACAAACCAAAAAAACAAAAAAAAAAAAAACAAAAAAACCAAAAATATTCATGATCTTTGGTCTAATGCCTTATATTGGTTTGTCCATTTCACCATTATTTTTATAACCTCTATAAACTTGTCTATACATTTCTATTGACATTTTGTGTCTGTGATTTTGGCTCATTAGTGATTGTTGTTGAGTGTTGGAATCAAGAACAATGTAGAATTTAGCATTTCTGGGCATGTTAGTATCTATAGTTTCGGTTCTTAACAAATGGCACATTCAATCTTTGATGCTATTCATCTAAGGTCAAATGACACAGCTTGATGATAGTGTTTCAATAGGGAGTTTATCCAGATGCAGTTGGACATTGTAAAAAACAAAAGCATTTTAAAAATACAGATTACAGTTTCCTAAACAGCATGCAAAAATGAGCGTCACTTATAGTAACATTGAGCAAAAAGATTTCCAAAAAGTTGCTAAGTGCAATCATAAAAAGTAAACTTAGTTTGCAGCTAACAAAGTAATTTGCTATTACCTACAAGTTAAAAATCTGAGAATCAGACTGCAAAAGCTAAAATATTACTGCTATGGCTACTTAATCAGTGCACAGCTTGTGTTCCAATTAAGCATGACATTACTGTGCAAAACTTTAAGATCATAAATAATAGCATGCCAAGAGTGTCTAATAAGCACTAAAATATCAATTGAAATATTTTCCTAACTTCTGCACATTCTTGATAATTTTTTTCATTCCATGCCTTAGACTTATTTTTTAATTTTACTTTGAACACAAAGTAATTCTTGAAACACAGGTAAGGCAATGCACTAGGGAACAGAGAATAATATAATACTTCTTTTTTACTTGCTTTACAAAGTTGCAGTTAGAATGGAATTTATCCCTGTGCCAGAAAATCAGGCATTACCTGTGTGCCACTTAAGTCTCAGTTATCCTGACAAGAGTTACATGGTACCTAAGTCTTTCTCAGGGCTCATTCTCACTTTTAGTCTGCAGCCTGGGAAAAATTGTTTCCACTTTGCAGATTCTGTGTCAACTCATTATCTTCAGGCTAAACAGCTAGCAGCAAGCAAAGGTCTCTACCTCTGTGTAAATGGGAGGAAATGCACTGTGAAAAGAGATGTTGGCTGCAATTTTATTACATAATGTAGAAACACTGTCCCTGGACAGGATGACATTTTCCCTGTGAGTAGACAGAGACAGCATGGTCCTGCACTGGTTCCTACAACACTGGGGAGTCTCTGGTTTAAGGGGCAGCTAGGAAGAAACCTTATACTTTGTTTCATACACACTGCATCAGCTTCCTGTGCTTATTGAGGGATTGAGCCAAGAGAGAAGAGATGGTGGGCAGGGGCTGGAATCTTAATCTTAGGACAGACCAATAGAAACATGAAGCAGCTTTCCCACTAACCTCACCGATCCATAACAATCAGTGTGTAGTTTGGAATTTACAGGGTTAAGTAGTACCTGCTTGTATTCTGTCCTATCCTTGCTGTATTTATTTTAGTTTTTAGATGGTTTTGTGGTTTAGGAATGGTATTCTCCAATTCAGTGGTCCCATTAAAAATCCACGTTTCCACACACTTCCTTTTCCCCTTCAGCTACAAGCACAAAAGGCAGAGGCCACACAAGAACAGTGAGATAAGAACAAATTACCTGAAACAGAAAAGAGATAAGACAATGAATAGTAGCAGCAACAATTTTAATAAAAAAGTGCACAAAAGAGAGAGTGCAGAGGCTGACCTGACTGAAGTGACACCACCCAATCCTCTCCCTCTGCTGAGGACCATTGATACCCTACCACTCCACCTCTCACACTTGCTCCACTGGAAAGGAATGTCCTTTTTCTCAGAAGAGAGACACAGCCCATTTCTCCCATGAGGCAATAAGGTCAGATGGTGTTCCATGACATTAGTAAAATAGTGCTCACACAGCTACAGGCTCCACTCCCTCACAATGACAGAACAAATTAGCCCTGTTCTTGGCAAAATCAGGATATATTTCATAAACATTCCTTAGGGTAGGTATGGTTGTTTGCTCTCTGTTCCTAAAAATATAATTTTGGCATTGGCCATAGCCAGTTTCTTAAACAAATATCTTACACAAGCCAGAACATGTGGCAATCTTATGATATTTTCACATACTTCCAAACAGAAACTCATATTTACTTTTTATTAGAGAATACCTTTTACTCTTTATTAATATTGTCAAGCTTTCAGAAAAATTGCAAGAAGTCTTGAAATCTCCTTTTAAGATTTCCTGTCCTATATTGTCATGCTGTTGTTTCTTTTACACAAATTAGTAGGAAGAGAAAGCATTATTAACTTTTCAATAAAAAATTATTTTACCTTATTTCTAATCCCTTAGAATATGTTTGAAATTCAGAAAATGCTTCTTGAGGTGTATTAAAACCATGAGTGATTTGTAATGTTTTTTTCCAGGTATACAGAATTCATTCATGTCAACAGAAAGGCCATGGCTATTTCAAGTTAGTTAATAAGAAAACAACAAGATGAAAAATATTCCCTCTGCACTCTTCTGTCTGTAACACTTTTGTAAACTACAGGTAACTACTTTTTGCTTGCAGACATAGGAGAATAGAAGTGTTCATAAGGAAAAGAACCATTAAATGAGAGCAAAAATCACCACAAAAATACATAATCATATGTCAGATAAAATAAATGGAAGCATCACTGAGACCTAAAGCATTATTAAGTACAAGTGAGCACTGATAAGACCCCTTCCTTTCAAAGAAGGAAGAAGACTTTTTTTATTATTCTCATGCTGCTTGTGCTGGAGGAGAAATAAGGACAGGGAATCCAAAGAGTTTCATCTTAGTTGCTGCTATCTAATTCTGGAGCATATATGATTTCAAGACTGTCTTACTGGTGGCTTAAGTAGCCATAGCTGTGTCAGTTTTCCTTTCTACTTGAAAACTGCCTGACTTCTCAAAGCATAAAAGGAACTTATTCAGCCTTAAATAATTCCTGCCTTGTACATAGTCAGAATAAAGGAAAAGAGAAAAGCTGTAATGTGTCCTGCACTGCAATATCATCCTGTGTGTGAATGAAGAGATAAAGCACTAGGAAGGTTCTTCTGCACAGCAGCATCTGCAGTTATACATGGACAATTTTGGGAAAAGACTTGTCAAAGTACAGGTGAACATTTGGATATCCTGCTGGCCACACTATTGCTGATACAGGCCATGATGTCATTTGCCTTCTTGGCCATCTGGGCACAGCTGGTTCACCCTCAGCCAGCTGTTGACCAGCACCCCCAGGTCCTTCTCTGCTGGGCTGCTTTCCAGCCACTCTGTCCCTGGCCTGTGGTGCTGCCTGGGGTTGTTGTGACCCAAGTGGAGGATCCTGCGTTTGGCCTTGTTGAACCTCATACAACTGGCCATGGCCCACTGATCCAGCCTGCCCAGAGCCCTCTGCCACATCCTTCCTGCCCTCCAGCAGCATCCTCCCTACACTCACAGAAAACTTGCTGTTAGGAATGGTATTATCCAATTTCCAAAATTTCTCCAATTCTCCAAAACCATAAATTTACTGAGGGTGGACTTGATCTCCTCATCCAGATCATCCATATATATATCAATAAATTAGCACCACTCAATAAGCTCAGTGCTAATAGGGACATACAAGCAACAGATGAGGTAAGGTATCCCATTATTTTAATACTGCTCAAATGACTATTTCTTTATTTTCTGCAGGATTTTCTGGATATTTTAAGCTGGTCTAAGAATTATCTACTGATGACTCAAGTAGCCATTAATAATTTTGTTTCCTTTTCATTGTAATATTTGTGCTATTTTAAATAAATTGAGCCATTTGGTAGCAGAATATGTGAAACCATTATGTTCATACAATTGGACTGTTTCAATTTTATTTTTAGAAAAGTAGAATATGGATCTTGAAAAACAAAAGTAAAATCTGAAATGTTGTCCTTATGCCAAAAAAGGTTGGATCAGATGATTCTTGAATTCCCCTCACTAATTTTTAATCTATGATTCTATCATCCAATCTATTACAGGAATACTGACCTAAATTGTTTATTTGTAAACAATGCTTAATTTTACTCATAAATGTTAATTGAGTGGTGTGTTGGGCTAAAAGTCTACTGGTTATTTCAAACACAATGAATTTTATGCTCTTCCCTCCATAAATCTAGGATTTGGCTTACATTTCAAGGAAAAAATTTATCCAGGCTATGGATTGTTTTCCCTTCAGCAAAAAAATTAAGAATATATGTTCAATGGCAAATTCCACACTGACAACATAATTTTCTCTGGAATCTGTCCATTAGCTCAAAAGGAAGAATTAACATTATCCTCCTACTTGGCAAAAGAAATTAATTAGGATCAGAAACAGTGCTGTCACAATTTTTACAGAGCTTCTACAATTATAGCATAAAAAATCAGATACACAAACACAAACACACAAACACACAAACACACACATACACACACATACACACACACAGAGGTAAAAGCAGAATTCATGCAATTTTTTGGTCTCAAACCCATTGTTTTGCTCAGCCTATTCAGAAAAGCACAGTATATACACATTCCATTATTTTATTAGCTTGTGAATAATATCGGGATATTTTGATCAAAAAGGACAGCAAGCAGAGTGCTGATGATGCAGCTCCCTTCAGACTTCCCACGGGGTGAACATTCAATCTCAACACATGTAAATCCCCAAAAGAGCAACAAACTGATAGTGATATCCACAGTTATTACCCAAAGATGAAGATCCTTTATTTCAGCCAACAGAATTAACAACAAACTGCTGCCCTCTTAAGCAAAGAGGATGCAGGGAATAAGTCATGAGCCAGCTGAGCATCCTCTTTTGTAAGCCTGCAACAAGCACTGTCCTTTACTTCAGGCAGTGCATAGCTCCAGCTCTGTGCCTTCCCACAGTTCCCATAGTGATGAGCTGAAGCAGCACCTCTGCTAAGGAGAAGACACCTCTGTTTTTGAAAGGTTCTGATGCTCGTAGTTTAGCTATATTTAAATTAAATAGGCAGTAAAATACTCATGGGTATTTCTCTCAAAAAATAAAGTTATGCATTTAGAAAGAAAATGTTTGCTGGAAGGTCAGTTAAAAAGGAGGATGACTGTTGCAAACATTACAGAAGGAACAAAAAATACAGTTTATTGAAGAAATAAAATACATCCTGACAGAGAACTGAAATACAGTATCTGGCAGAGATTTAAGTATGGGGTTAAAGATTACAGTAAAATGGGCTGCAATGTCATCAACTTTGACCCAGTGAAAGCAATTAATGTGATACCAGTGTCAGCTGGGTTTATGACAAAATTTAACCTGTCTGACCCAGAGAGATGAAAATAATGACCAGAATTTCTGAGGTCATAGAATAAATCAAGTCCTTAGTACTCTGTGAGGGACTGTGAAGGTTCAACTCATATCAAAGTCAGAGGAAACTGAGGTCATTTAAGGCCAGGCACTCAAAGGTACTTAGGGGCTTAACTTTCCTTCCCCTCCAGCCTCCAGTAATGTGCATGCTTTTCTGTATCTGATTGCCAATATCATGTGAGTTTAGGTTCTCTACCCTTAGTAAGATTTTATCAACAAGCAGCAAGCAACAGCTTAGCTACTACTGTCGAATAAGTACTGAGAGAACTGTACTTGGCTGTTGTTTCATGCATTCATCAAAAAATAAAATGTGAAAAATGACCAATGCACCATTGAAATGTCCTATATTTTTGACTAAGCAGATTCTTTTTACAGCTACAAACACAGTAATGACTAAATTATATCAAATTCCTGTTCTGAAAATATTATTTTGGGGTTTTTAATTTGAAAATAACTGAATATGGGCATTTTTAAAATAACGAATTCATACAGGGACAGTGTTTTCTGTTCTACCACTGCAGTGTAGTGTCTTTCCTTTTCTTTCTGTGTCCTTCAACAAAGTCTGTCAAAGAGGAAAGTTAAAACTAGGGAAACCGCTGTGTGCTTTGCAGCAAGTGCACTACTAGCGGCGCTGTGGAGAATATGTTTCTCTTATTAAAGGAACACAATGCAATTCAGAAGCCCTTTAGCTGAACTTTGATTTGAAACCTCTCCCAAGTGCCTCATGCATTTAAAAGAGCTTTTTGAATATATTCTGCTTCCAGATTTTTCACTGATATTTTCAAATAATTTTGTTTCCTTGTCCTTTTGTTTCAGTCTCTTTGAAAACAGTAACAATAGATTTCACAAGGAAGATTGTGGAGATGATAATGTATTTGCAGTTTATTTTGATACCTTTGGAAATGGAATTTGTTCCTCACACTAATTCAATTTTTTCTGTCTATGTACTTTCTACTTGAAATATTCACCCACTTTCATACTTTTGCTGGAAGAAACCCCATTTAGGTCAATGGAGCAAGAGGGGTCAAAATGTAAAGATAACACCTCAAACCCAGTGGTTTGATTCCTGCAATATATTTAATAATCTGGTAAAAAAACAAAAGTGTCTATGGACAACCTAAGCAAGAAAACCTGACAAAAGTCTAACATCCTCATACTTAACCACACACGCAAATGAAGTGAAAAGAAAGTGAATGAGCAAGGCTAGTCTAATTATTTTTCATGTGAAATCAGATCCCTGCTTTACAACACCTGAGATTTCTGTTGTTAAAATAGAACCTTCTATTGAGGACAGTCAGATGTTACCAAATTACCTTTAAAGCACCGTTTAGCTGGGTTTACACATGAAAAAAAATTATCTGTAGTGTGTTTACATACACACATGCACAGCATCTTTGATAGATGAAAGAAAAATAAACATTTTGCATCTTTGAATCAAGCAGGGTAATCACAAGCCAGGTTTCCTTTAGGCCTCCAAGTCAAAGTTTCTCCCAACAATTACCTGAGCTTTGACAGACAAGGCTCTTTGTGTGTCAAAACTCAGTTAATTGTTGGGAGAAACAATGTGCATGACCATGTCTGAAAATGGTCATGCAATGGACATGCCAAAGTTCTTCTGTGCTAAAAAGGATCTTTTTATTTTTACTTTTAGCACTAGAAAGATGTTCACCTGCAATCCTCAGACCAGGTAAAAAATTCTCAAAGCATCCAGAACTCCAGCATGGAACATTTTCTTTTATTCACTCTTTGCCTAGACAACTAGTTCATTTTTTCTGTGATTAGCCCTATTGTTTGAAAAAATAAAGTTAGACATCAAGCAGTCATGTTTCTCAACATGTACTTTCTTTCCTGCTGAAAGAGAGAAGAGTCTTTATTCACAAAATAGTCAGTGAGAGACCCCTTCCATTGCACCTAATGTTTCTGGGAGGTAATGTTTGACCACTCTCACCACCTCATTAAAACTTCTCTTCAAGGAATTAATTTGAAAGTGGTAGTTTGTTGTAGTATTCATCTCTCAAATATGTTCTGTTTCATATTCTTCAAAGAATATGTGCCATTTTTAAATTAGGCACAGAAATTTCTCATGGTCCCCTTCTCGGTGTCCCATTCAGTATGGAGTCAAAAGTCAGGAAAGAGGGCAGGCATTGTGATAGAGTTCACAGGTGACTGTAAGAGTGTCAACAGAGAGAACTTCAAAGTAGGGCAATAAAAGCTCTTAAGATTCTTTGAAGAACATTTATGATCAACACTGAGAAGTTGGTTGAGTTTTTTAAGTAGTCTAAGGTAGAAGCGAATGCTTTTACAATATTTTAAATGAAAATTGTAAATATTCATTCTTCCAAATGAATTTTCTGATCTTTGCAATAAAAATCATTACCAGCATCAAAAGCTATATTTGTGTGACTGTATCTATCAAAGTTTAAATTAAATAAAACTGCACTCAGGTAATTTGCTATATTTTTGAGTGCATATGGACAAAAATGTGATATATTTTGCTTCTTTTAATGCTACAAATAGCCTATCACAGCTCAGTACCAAGTAAAAACTTTTTCCTTTATTTTTCTAAGGAAAAAAAGGTGGCATGTCTCATCAGTACACAATACACAATCAGTATTCATCAGAGAACACAGATTAGTTTGTACAAAATAAAGTACTTATTCAGCTGGCAGTAAAGCAAGCAAGCTTATAACAAAACACAAAGTAACAAAAATGGTGGGATGCTGATAGTTACAAATACAAGAAATTAGTGTATTGGTGAAATACAAGAGATACTTTCTGTTATAAAATCATACTGGCATGGTGTTTTAACCACTTGTGTAGAAGCAGCATAAATCAAAATTCCGTATTTCACTTTTCTTGATTGCTAGTTGTTATTTTTTCCTTTATTTATTTTTTGCCTGCATATTTGATTGGCAATGATTCAGAGTCAACATAGTAACCTGAAGATGCATTTTGAGGTGGATTACAAAACTTGCATTATGTCTGTAATTAACTTTATTATCAGCAAGACTTTATAAATTCTTTAAACAGGATAAATGAACAGTTCCAATATGAATTCATATAAAGCTAATCATATTTTACACTTGAGATGTATTTCTCCAATTTATTTGAAAATGCATTGCTGCTTCAAAATATTTTATCTTATGAACAAGTGAAATGTTCAATTTCAGACACTACTTAGGATAATTATACTCAAGGCCACACCCAAAAAGAAGATCAATTATTTAATTTCTTTTCTTTGCCTGCTTTTTATTTTTCTTTATTATATATTGCAGTTAGTTTAATTCAGGTGCACAAGAGTGGCTAAGAATATGACAGCTTTTTTAAATGGTACGAGAACTTTTTAGATTTTCTTTCTAAACAAATGACTAAAACAAGATTATGTAATGAATTATTGACAAGAGTAAATCCTGTTGAAGAATATTTTTCTATCTTTAGATTTCTCATAACATATCAAGGAACCAAAGATCTACTGAGCATTGCTCTTAGAAATAGTGCATTTTACTGATCTATTAACAGTGAGAAAAGTGAAGAAAGGATAATATTATAAGAAGAAAATGCAGATTTTTATAAAATCTGTGGCATCTTTATCATTGAAATTGAGCAATTCTTCCTTTTCACATAGAGGTTTATGATTCTTCTAAATGCATGCACATCTTAGAATGGGAAACAATGAAAATTGCTGGTTTTGTTAAAATATTGACAAAATGAGGTAATGATACAGTTTGTAATTGTACTGCCACAACAATGATCAGCATTACATGTACTATAAAAGCAGAAGTAATCCTTTACATTCTCTCCTTGAAAGCTTTTTTCATAGATCTAATTCTCTCATTGAGAAAGCAGAGGTCTGACTTCTGTCAGGAAATTCAGCTGTAATGTATGCCTTTTTACATGGTATTTTTTCTGTATTTTGTGTTCAGAGCAGATAACTGCCATCCTTTTCAGAATAGAAGAGTAGGTAGCAATCGATATTTCCAAAAAAGCTTAGGGAACATACTGCTTTTGTGTGTCTTATGGTGTCTTTTGATACTGCTGAAGAGTTTTTGTTCTCTTCAGTAATCTATCCAGAGACTTGACCCTATCATTCCTTTAAAATGAGTGACTTCTTTAATTCCTCTTTTCTGAGCACTGCTGTGCTTGAGAGCAAACGTTTTGGGTATATGTGTTGACTGAAAATGTTCCTGAAACTCTGGGCAAAGGAACTGCTTTTTATTGTTTGCTTTGTGACACGTTCAAGGAAAAAGAACTTTAAATTCTTTGCAAATACATAGGATTGAGAAAAAACAATGGGCAAAAAAGAGTTCCCATACACTGAACTTCTCTCCTGATTTCTTGCTTAATGGAAGTAAACTGCAACCTACTCAGAGGTATTTTAAAGAGTTCTTCTTCTTCTACTATTGTGTTTGGACCCAATTGTGAAATGCTGAAGAAAGGTAAATTTGCACAAGTTGAAAACTGCTGAAATATATTTACAGAAGTGCAGCTTCTAGCAATAATTTCTCTTGTCTGGAGAACAACATTGTTTAGCCAACATACTCACTATGGCTCTCCATTTTGGCATCATTTTCCATGTGTGTATGGCATCTTAAGAAATTAATTTTTATACTGAAATGTAAAAAAACACAAACCAACAAAAAATAATTAACACCAGCTGCATTCTTAGATTAGAAGCTTATCTAAATGTGATTTTTACATTTAAAGTTAAGGTCAATGCTATAGAATCTGGATGCTAAAATATGTGTCTAAAAAACTAAGTTAGACTTCTCAAAACTGCCTTTCTGAGTTGAATGGGGGAGGCAAATATTTTGTAACATTACAAAAAAACTATCTGTCCTTGCCTGTCTGTAATTTGAGAAACACATGATCTTTTTCACTAGGTAGAATTTAGGCTGGTTCAGTGTTATACCACTATAAAAAAACCATCTTCCCAAATATATTGCTTTAAAATATGACAGAAACAGACAACTATAGACTGAAAACGACTACATGTTACCTCTTGCTTTTCTTTTCTGTGGATGCTGTCTTCCTCACTATGAAAAATTCCTAATGCTTACATGGGATTGTGGAAGTCTTCATAGAGACAGGCATGTTGAGACCCAGCATTTTTAGAACTCAACATGGGATTTTGTTCTGCTTGTGAATATGTATAGATTCCTTCTTCTATAGTGGGTTTAGTAGTACAAACCCTAAGAAAATCCTTTTCCTTGCATATCTTGTACTTATTCAGTGAAAAGCTTATGAATGTCTACCTTCTGTTAATATTTTGCAAGAAATGACCATTCTGTATGTAAAGTTTTAAAAATCCATAAAGGCTGCAAACCCAACATCTTATAAGGTAAAAGAGCTTTGAAATGCATCTGCTTTGGCTGAAGCAATGTTTTTTACTGAAGAATTCTTTTTCACTAAATATGTTTTTTGAAAAAATTTGAACAGATCTTGTCCAATTTTCTAGTGAACCCTCCTGAGGGTAGGGATGATGCTATGAGCCATGAGTTCTGGACCCATAATTGTATGTCTTTGTTCCTTCTGAGGCAAATATCCTCAATGGATCCTGCAGAGTGCCTGACCTTATACAGTAGGTGGTAGATCTTCCAAGAGAGTGTGTGCTCATACAGCATTTCTGAGTTCTGTGGGCTCACGTGCATAATAATCAGATTAATGACTGCTACTGCCATCACAACTGTCATGATCCTAAATTTCACCCAGAACTTACAGTATCCAAGGAGTTTCTAGTTCACTGAAAAATTACTTCTATCCAACTTAAACTGAAACCAAATTAAAAACCAGGACAAAATAGAGCACACTCTAAACAATGACATTTCCATCAAAGTAAAAAAGAAAAAGCATTTAGCTAGGATATTCATAGGAAACAGTGTTCATATGATTCCTTTTTTTCTTCCAAGAGTATGCTTACCTGACTCAGCAGATTAGTGCTGCTTTGAATGTTATTTTTTTTAATTTCTTCCTTCAACCTGTTACATCAAACTTCTTTAATATGCACTAACAAAGAGTTACACTGGAAAAAAAAATATAAAAATAGATTTTTTTTCCCCCTGGATTTTTCTCTGGTGGTATCATTTTAGATTTAGGTTTTAAAACATTTATGACTATTTTTTTCAATGTCCATGTAATAGAGATTGCTGTTACTATTTCTAATCTATTGCTAGAAAACTGGAGATTCAGGGAGCTGATGTCAAAGTCACCGGCTTTGGTTTCCTAATATAAAGTATCTAGATGGAATCTGATTTCTTAAAAGTTCCTGCTGTTGGTGGTACACAGAAAAAGCACCAAGGATATTGGGTTAGAGAAAATGCCGTGCCATCTAGTTAGGTTGTTTTGATTATCAGCTGATTTTTTGGTGTGTTATCATTGAACCATAGGAAAAAATTGAATGATTCTTAAGAATCATTGAGTGCAACTCTCTGCTTTTCACAGGAAAACCTGAAACGAAATCATACAATTTTGTCCAAATGCTCCTTGAATTCTGACAGACTCAGTGAAATGACCACTGCCATGGGGTGCCTGAGAACCACAATGGTTCTCACTGAGGAGCTTTTTCCTAATGTCCAATCTGAATCTCCCCTCATACAGCTTCATTCCATTTCCTTGATCCTGTCACAGGTCACAAGAGAGAGGACACCAACAGGAGGGAGTTGTAGTCTGAGAAGAGGATACTCACTGTCAACACAGACTGAATAGACCCTTGGCTGAAAGTGCCTGTTTTCATTGTCTCCACAATTATTCTAAAATATTTGGTTTCATACCATGCTAACCTTCCCTGACATCACCTTGTGACTGGTGTTCAGGGAAGTCCATCTGTTCCTTTAGAATTTATAAGTCCAACTGAGGATCCAGAAAATTATAACTGATGTCTCATACTATTGGGTTCTTCTTTTAGTAGCAGCTCTCAATTTCTTCTTTTTCCACTGGTTTATGCTATTCGTTCATGGCCATTTGAGTGGTTTTTCTGCTGCTGGGGTGCCAACAAAGTAAAAAAACAGTATGAATTTGGTGACTAGCTCATCTCAATATATGAAGAATTCAAGTTCCTTCTGATTTGAAAGCAATTTCTTTTTTGGCATATTCTAGAAATGA
Source organism: Melozone crissalis (assembly GCF_028551555.1). Classification (NCBI taxonomy): domain Eukaryota; kingdom Metazoa; phylum Chordata; class Aves; order Passeriformes; family Passerellidae; genus Melozone; species Melozone crissalis. The sequence goes on from NW_026535820.1 coordinate 49,575,716, forward strand.
TTGCAAAGATTGATTTATATTTTTCCCTGTGTTTTCTTCATTATTACAATGTCAAGAAAAATCATTGTATCTTAAAATATATGTAATGTATATAATCTGAACAGAAGCTTTTTTTAACTTTTTGTTTCCAAACCTGCAAGCATAGTTTTTGTGTATAAAAAATATTATAACACTGATTATAATAGAGGGAATTGTTTAGATTTATTGCTGTTGAAGCAGTTTTGTGAGCTATAAGGGCTATCAAAAATGTGTACAGCTGCACATGATTTAGTAATTACCAGTGTCCAAAGCATCTATCTCTGGCAGATGTTTCAGAAGCTTCTAATTTTAAATTGCATCAAAAAGCATCTCGCATGTAAGAGAACACTTGGGTCTTGTGAAATGTGAAATTATTACCCTAACTTCTACAGTTTTAAAAGTTTTGGGGTTTTTTTGAAGAAAAAAATGTTTAAATAAGCAAAACTCTCTCTTCTGTTAATAGGAAAATGAAGTAAGATGATATGTTCGTCTCAATCTGTGTTAGTGGCTTCCTTAAATAAATGAAAGAAATTCTATGCATTGAAGTTGATGTGTCCATCCTTAAAACTTATAAAGTGATTCTAAGTTTTACTCTCTCTCTAAAGTGTCCAGAAATTTGTGAACAATTCAGGCAAACTCCAGGCCCAAGAAATAATTTCAAACTATCTTCTAGAAACTGTGTACAAGACTCATGCATTGTGAATTTATGCAAAAAATAAATGAAAAATGAAATATTTCTGCTACAAATTGAATTTTACAATGGAACTAATGCAAAGCTTCCCATTGCATAAGTTGTTAAAAATCAGTGGAGGGTGATTTGGCATTCTGACATGGACAATTTGACTCTTATTTCAGATTATTGTGTTAATTATGCTGATGCATCTTTTCATTACTGTCATTCATGGACCAAAGTGAAAATTTGCAAAAATACTGTTTGAACAGGGAGTGGGATGAGGCAGGTGGTTTACTGGTTTGTTTGGTAGGGTTTTTCTGTTTACTTGCTTGTGGGTTTTTTGGCTGTCAATTGCTTATGATTTTCTTGAAGGTGTCATAAAGAGAAGAAAGATTCTCTTCCCTAATTAATTGCATTTTATTCCAGTGTCACGAGGTGACTTCCATCCATCATGTGTTCTTACCTACTAATTTTGTCATTGCAGTTTGCTGGGTTAAGTCTAGCTAAATTAACAACGTTAAACAAGGTTCCTCTAGGCAATTATACAGAACTACTACCAGAAAATAATTTTAAAAAAGCTGTTATGCTTCAGTAAATCTCTGGAGTTGTTTGGAATTTCTGCTAAAGTAGCTACATCACTATGTAGCATTTCAATGTATTTTAGAGCACAAATTTTGAAGGTAATTGTGAACAGTAAAATAATTTACTTTACTTTTAGATTTTTTGACATTTGTAGTATTTTATGGCTCCAGGTGCATAATTAAAATTTAGGACATATGAGCATAGAAGTCAACCATTTTCAGGTCAGAAATATGGAAGGAAATTACAGCAATTTTTTGATGCAATTGAATTTCCAAATTTTTGGCCTAGCTTCCCTCTGAATATTAATTTCTGAGAAAGAAAATGACAAGAAAAACAGAAAAATACTCGTTCCAAAAGGATTTAAGAATGCCTTTTCCTTATGATCCACTAGTAGTGGAAAATTTTACCCCGGCTCTGGATTTCATCTTTTTGAGGACAACCTTTAAATCAAAGAACTGGGTTAAAGCATATGAGCAGTTTACCTAAAAATATTATATTGATCATGATCCATTTTGTTTTTTCAAAAACTTGGAATTTATTAATATTCTTATCTAAAATGGAATTTCTGACCCTGTTAACATGGCACTCAGATAATTTACATTAAAATGTCACTATACATTTTATTACTAGTTATTGTAAATTTAAAATGTAATATGGTGTGTAAATCCAGTTTATTTTCTAGCATATTAGGCTGCCAAAAGGAAAAAAAGCATACACCCCTGTATAGCCCCTTAAAGAATCATTATTGTCTAGCTGTCTGCTTGCAAAGCCAATCAAATTAACACTGAAATTATTTGGTCACTTTTATATTTGTTCTGGTTGATATGTAACAAAATTAAGCATTCCAAAAACTAGAATATATGTTACTGCACATGGCCTGTTCCATAAAAACATCACAATTAAGATGAACACATTGCAATTAAGTTATAACACATTTAATTTACATGAAAATCAAACAGAAATAATGTAATTAAAAATATATGAATTCCTCTGGGATTAACTGAGTCCCATTTACAATTCAGAACAGGAAATTTTATAAAACATATGTTGTGGTTTAGGAATGGTATTTTACAATTTAGTGCTCCCACTTTCACACTCCAAACCATGAGCCCTCTCTTGCTTGCTCCATTTCCCTGTTCCCAGTCCCTTGTGGCAAGATGGAGAAGAAAACTGGAGGCACAAAAGATAAAGAAGGCTGAGATAAGAACAATTTACTGGAAACAGCAAATGAAATAAGAAAAGGAATGGTAGCAGTACCAGTATTAATAACAGAGTGTACAAGAAAAGAGGAGAATGATTCACACACAATTGCTCATCATGAGCAGTCTGACATTTCCCCCAAGCAGAAAGGACTTCTTCTGTGAGGTGTGAAATGGTCTAAATAATCTCCAGGTCCTGGTCATGACCATTCTGAATACTGCAAAAATTAACCCTATCTGGGCTGGAACCAGGACAACATATGAAATAGAAACAGCTCATACCTTTAGCAGACTGTTTATGGCTTGCCAGTGAAAATTTTCTCTTTTACTTCTGCCTCCTTAGCTTCCATGCTGAATTTTCACTTCTATTATGCTGCCTTTCACTATGGGGATTGAATATGATAGAGAAAAATTTAACGGACTCTATGCATAACTAGCACAAGCCTTCAGCACCAGAGTGGATAACAAATTGTAATCTTTTGGCTTCAGTAAAAGCTATTTGCAGAGCCACACAAACCCTAGGCTAACCTTACTAAAGAATATCTGCTTCATCTTTATTTTCTCCCTTGAGTTGCTGAGCTTCTTAAAGGACCATGATGTCCTTGGTTATGACCTTTATAGTGGAGGCAACTCTCCAGAGAAAAGGTGGTAAATAGAATTCACTAAAATGTCAACTGGCAATCTATGATCTTGCTTTAAAAATACAGAATATGGAGAAATCAATATTGCATGAAAAATCCTAAAGAGCCTTTGCAATTTTCTATTATAATATGTAAAAAAGAATAAATATTTAAGTAAGTATATTAGGATATTTAAGTAAAAATACCATCTAAATTTCAAGGCAAATTGGAAGTTAATTTTTTTGCATAGACTCTCTCATAGGTCTTTGAAATTCTAGAAATTATATACTTTAAATTCTGCATTCACACTCCATTTTTACAGAAGCTTATGTTCCTTTTGCACTTATTTTGGTGTGCATTAGAGGGAATTTATTATTCTCTCTTATCCTTTACAGCTTTCATTCTTTCTCAGATCCAGCAATTTTTCATTTGATAGCTATCTCTCTACATATTCTGCTCTAATTTGAAGGTTTGACTTCAGAATATTCAGCATCTCAAAGGTAAAAATAGAAAAAACACAAAACACAACAAAACCCTGCCAGTCTCCCCGACAAAATTCAAGATTTTTTTATGTTTTTATATGAAATTAATATATCTGTAAGACATGGACATATTTTTAAACATTCCTTATGTCTTATTTCCACAGATATTTTATCTAGCCTGAACGGTTATAACTGCAGTTTGCTTAAGGAATTACAGTATATCAAGCACTGTACAAGACACGTTACATGTATGTACTCCATCCCACAAACTCACAGATATTTTGCTGAGTTCCTGACTTATAAAAATACATCTGAGAAATTTTCTAAGTTTACTGGTGAAAACTGAACATATCTTTTGCTAACATCAATTTTAACTGTTGCATCAAGCAGGCTGCAATACAGATAACAATGCCTGGTTACAGCAGCTACAGTGGTGTGAACTTTATAGCACTCTCATGCAATTGTATGAACATCTGCTTTTATTGCTCTCCTACTTCTCTGCTTTTCAAAATGTGAACAGTATTTTCCTATTATGTTCTGTACTAAGCAAAGCCATCAATTTTAAGCATCTTTTTCACATGCGCTGCAGAATGAAATAATTTTCTTTTCTCATCAAACAATCTGTATAATTAGAGTACTTTTAGCTATCTGCATCAAACAATTAGCGTATTAATTGCTGAGGGTTGGACTATACTAGTGAGCATGTAAGCAAAATTTTATAAATGTGATTACGTTGCTGCAAGAGTAATGAACAGGAATGGCATTTCTATGGACAATGAATCTTTTTCTCCAGAACTCAACAACAAAGATTTTCATTATAGATAGTCAGTTGTTTATCCTCATGGGATATTTCCCTTTCGTTTATCTCAGCTTCCTCTTTAGATTTGAAAGGCCTAATTCTGACCTGGCTTATTTGGATTTTATGCTAAAGGAAATAAATTGATTTTTTAAAAGTTGATCTAAGAAAGAAACCATAACTGGTAACTTACTGTGGCCCAGAGTGTTTTGTGCAACTTCTGAGAGTTCACTGAAAGCTAGTCCCTTGTCTTGCAGATTCTTAACAAATAAGTATGCAAGGCACAGCAGCAAGGCTCCCATGTTTGTTGACAGATACTTAGCATATTATTCTAGTCACTAGGAACACATCTGAAGTGTGCATGCTTTAGTATATACATGGCCTGTTAGTTAAACTGAGAGGTCTGTAATGTGCTTCAAGATTGCTCTTCTAGATTCCCCTTGCAAGCTTAACTACTCTATCATCATCCCAAAGTATCAATTGGGCAGTCTCATCTGTGATAGGTCAGGCACGCAAGAAAATATTCTTGAGACAACAGCCTTTGATCACCATGCTGATATTCAGAATGTAATAGAAGGCCTGGTTTGCAAGGAACCATAAAGATCACCAATTCAAGCCCCTCTATGCGTCGGGAGATCTTTCACTGGTTTGGGTTACTCAGAGTTCTACCCAGCCTGGCCTTGAACACTTCCAGGGCTGGGTCACCCGCACTTGTCTGAGCAATCTGTTCCAGTGCCTTACCAGCCTCAGAGTAAAGAATTTCTTCCTAATCAAAGATAAACCTTCTCTCTTTTGATTTGAAGCCAGTGCCCCTTGCCCTGTCGCTAAATGCCCTTGTAAAAAGTCTCTCTACATCTTGTATCCCTCTTCAGGTGCTAGAAGGTCACAGTTTGGTGACCCCAAAACCTTCTCTTTTCCAGGCTGAACAATGCCAATTCTCTCAGTCTTTCCTCATATGAGAGGTGCTCCATCACTCTAATTGCCTTGGTGTCCTCCTCTGGGCTTGTTTCAATAGGTTGATATCCCTCCTCTGTTGGGGACCCTAAATCTGGATGCAGCACAGCAGCTGGGATCTCATCAGAGTGGACCAAAGAATCCCCTCCCTGGCCCTGCTGCCCACGCTGCTTTGGATGCAGCCCAGGACACGTTTGGCTTTCTGGGCTGCTAGTGCACATGGCTGGGTCATGTCCCGCCTCTCAACCACCTGCACCCCCAAGTCCTTCTGAGCAGAGCTGTTTTAAATCTGTTCATCCCCAACCAGGATTGATACCAGGAGTAGCTCCAACTCAGGTGCAGCACCTGATATTTGGAGGATTATTTATTAATCCTCCTGAGATTCCCATTCTCCCACGTCTTGATATTGTCCATGTCCCTCTGGCATCCTGTCCTTCAGGATGGCACCCTGACCTTTGGATGTGTAAACTGCAGCACTCAGCTCGGTGTAATCCACACATTCGCTGAGGGTGCACTCGATGCCTTTCTCATTATTGAAGATATTAAATAGCACTGGTGCCAGCACAGATCCCTGAGGGCCACCACTTGTCACTGATGTCCATTGTGACCCTGAGCCATTGACTGCTAACATAATTTGGGTTTCTTTTAAGGAGAAATGCCCAACTACTCTACAGTAATACTGGGACTGAATCATGAACAGGAGCAAGTTTATGTGTCTTTATAGTGTCTGTTTTCTCTCTATATATTTTTTTATCTTAAAAAATTAAGTTATCTTTTTAAATTTTAAAAATGGAACTCATTAGGTATGTTAGTATTTGTAAATGTCTTCCTGAGTTAAGGACTGGTAAAGAGGAACTCTTAGCCCAGTGCAGAGGAGCTGTGCAAGAGAGCATCAGGAAGCAAAGTTTAAAGGGTACTCTACTTTTAGATGCCCAAAGAAAATAATCCAATCTTACAGAATGATATTATAAAAATATCATTGGAGCTACATTTAAAAAGAGACTGATACGCTACTGTTCAGGAGGCTCAGCAAAGTTCTTTAGAGATCAATAACAGCTGGACATGATTTAAACATTTTGATGAAACACTAAAAGTTACTGTCTATAGAACAGTCAAGGTAAACCTGTTCTTTACCTGTTCTGCACAGCAGAACTAAGAGATTACACAAGGTTAGTTCTTGACTACTGAAGACTTCTTATAGAAAAAATATTTAGGAGCCTTCTTGCTTGTTTTTAACTTGCTTTGAAATTGGCCACTGAACAGAGAGTAGGAGGACACAATCACATGATTAGATTTTCTTTAAGAATCTTAAGGAAAAGTATTATAATTTTGTGGGAAAGAATAGAAACTGAAAGTGAGAAAAAGTAAATCAATGTTCTCAGGAAACTTTCATCACTTTTCCATTTTTCAGCCATCTGGAATTTTTAATCTTTATATTAATACTTTACAGGGAAATGAAAAGCCTGGGGTCTTCTTAAGCTGTGAAAAAAAAATCAAATTTACAGGAATACAAGGCATTAAAACATCTCCCTGAGGTACTTTATTCTTTAATTGAATGTGGTTCACATGATTCATTATCAATAGAGAGTATTATATAGCATTTTATGTATTATTGAGTCATTGCAAACAAGATAGAAATTTATGCACATAGTGATCCTATGTGTGCAGTTTATATTTTTCTGCTTATTTATACATCATTCTTCTGCAGAATCTTTGTAATAAAGACCTCTAAAACATACTAAGAATAATTTGTGAGTTTTTCCATGAAGCTTTGGGAAGAACAAGCTGGTGTTTTCTGTCATATCCATTCTATGGTTGAAATTATCCCCATCCACTCTAATGAAGACAGAACCTTGTGCTTTTTAGAAAATTATATTTATTTGAAATTTAGAAAAATTTGGATTTCAAAATCTGCATTAGAACTTTGTTTCACGATACATAGAAATTTTAAATTAATTGTGCTCTTAGTGATAGCATTTTATAGTCATCATGACTATAGAAGTTTTATATTTGAGACACATTCTACATCTTTTTAAAGTATTTGTTGGTATACCTTAACATATTCCTTTGTGTACTTGGTTAGATTTTACGATCTTTTATCCTGTAGGTAAAGGAATTTTTTTCATTAATTGCAGAGCATAATTTTTTGTTTACTATAATATTTCCCATTAATCTCTTAATGCTAATTATGTCATAATGTTTAATATTTTTGTGTCTGGTTTCTTTTTTTAGAATTGTATTGGAAACTAAGTTGAGATGCTTTCTACTTAGGAAAACCTTCCCATCCATGAAAATGTGTTTTTCTTCAAAGTATTAAAAAATGTATGGGCCTTGCTTGGTTTTGTTTTGTTTTTTAACAGGATTTACTATGCAAAAACCACAGCCATAAAAGCACATAATGGTTTAGTAAAAGCACTGCAATTTATCACAATAGAATTCTGTGTCCTATGCAAGGAAAATCTAATTTCTGCTGAGTAAAGAAATGAGTACTCTCTACTGTATTTTGTTATTACCTCTGATTTTGTTTAAGGAAAGCTAAACTGCTGTTATGAAAAGCAGGACTTGGTAACTCTCATGACAGTAAAAGAGGGTTAATGCTACATTGATTCTAAATATTCCTCTACCTCTTCACAAGAAATCTTTCAAGGCTGTTGACTTTCCATTCTGTCACAGAAGGTTCCCTATACGATCCCATACCCCTAGACACTGTGAGAGATTGTAATAAAGTAGATAGTTAAAAGTAAATACCTGCCTAAACTGTTTGCAGACAACACAAACAAGATAAATATCAAGATAAATAGCTTTTTTATGGAGAAAAGATGGATGCAATCAGGGAATAAATGTTTAGGCCAACACTATCTAGACGTCTGCAGTTAAATTTAAATACAGTATGTCAAATATTTTGTCTGAAGCCATCACACAACAATTTTTTTGTCCTTGCCAAACTGGACTTTGTGTAATTTTATTGTACTGTCGAAATTGCATGAGATTTTAAGACCTCTTAAAGGAATTTATTCATGCCCTTGTTAACAATTTAAGTCCTAGGAGATGATTTAAGGAAAAAAAAATTGGTAGGGTAAGAGATTCCCATTCTAGATGCCAAAAAAGCAACCCAATTGTAAAGGAGACAAGGAGAGCTCATGGAAAATAAATTCATTGGGATCTTACATTTAGTACCTGGCTAGATTACTTTCCAGTTTATTCAGAAGCTAGAGAAAAGGACAGGATGGTGAGGAGCTCCTTTTCAAAGGTAAATCAATAAATCTGGATGCCTCTCAGAAGTGTCTGAAACATTATTTGATGAACAAAGAAACTAAAAAAATTCGTGGACACCTTTTTAACTTACTGCACTTCCCGTTTCTTTCTTCTGTAACACACTTAGAAGACCAACAATTGGCAATGAAAACAGAAAACATCTGAGTGACTACAAGGATAGATGAAACTATAAATACATGGTTCCTCAAATATGTAGAAAAAGCATTTTCTAATACTTTTTCAATACTCTTCTGGTAGCAAAAAAAAAAAAAAAAAAAAAAAAAGAAAAAAAAGGAAGAGAATAAATTCCCCAGAAAAAGGAATTTTTTGAAGCAGGAAGAGTTTGGTGTTTTAAACTTTTTCGAGATGCAATCAGTGAATTCAGTGAGATGGAATGACTTAATTCTACTTTTAGGAAATGAGAGGACAAAAGGTTTGGATAGAGAATTATGTATAAAAAACTATCAAAAGGGATGATTTTTTTCAAGGATGCTAGAAATAGTGTGAAGAAAAAGTAACAAAGAAAAATATATTTGTTTCTCTGGCACTTTTTTTAATAAATACATCTATTTTGTCTTTTCACATTTACAAGGAGTCAGCCGCAAGAAAATATACGGAGCCCATATGAAGAAATTTGTACTACAAAAAGTGTATACATGCTAGATGTTTATTTGTGAAGCTTCTCTGGACAAAATCATGGCAAAAATTGTCAGAACAAACTAAATAAATCTTAGTTAAAGCCTTTATTTAAGGTCTTAAAGAAAGTAATTCAGTCCTTTTTCAATATATGTAGATACTTCTGAGATTTTTTTCCAACTACCCATAGAATTATTTTTCCACTGCTCTGTATGTCACATTCAAAAATTCCTAACTCCTTTTAATACAACATTTAATTTTATTTTTACAATGTATACACTCCTTGGAGATTAATTTAGGTTTTTAGAATTCTAGACAATAAAATTTGGAAAAGACTCCTGGAAGGCATACAAAACAATCCCTGTCATAACATGACACTTCCATCAATGAAGTTCTTAAAGTCTAGTCAAGTTTACTATTGCACGCTCTTTCTGACCATCCTGACTCCATAAATTTCTTTCTAATATTTCTTTCTTTCTAAGAATTTTCCTTGTTGAAGCTGGTGTCTTTTGGCTTTTGACCTGTCACAGAGGGCCAAGCTGAAAGAACTGCAAAAATATGGTTACCCTCTTAAATCTACAGCTATCAAACAAGTAGATCTAGTAGGGTTATTATTTGTCTGAAGTTTTAGTCTTTATCACAGCTAACAGCTATCCTAAAATCACAGCTCTGTTGATATTTAAATAACATTAAAAATAACAGTGAGAGAATTTCATCACTTCCTGGAGCTGCATCTCTGTCTTTCTCTTCAGTAGATGTAGATAGCAAGAGGTACTTCCATAATCTTCTCCCCTTGAATCTGAGCACATCCAGTTGTTTTGCCCTCTCCTGCCATGTCATAGGGTGGTGCATCTGCGCTAATTATGTTTGTCAGCCTTTGCTGGCCTTGCATCAGTGTGTCAATGTCTCTCCTGTAAAGGTAAATCTCCATTTTCGCCTGTACTTGACATGTGCCAAGTGCAGCCAATGGAAGAGAAAAGAAAACAGCCTAGCTGTCAGAGATTCAAAAATAGGCATGGAAATAAAAGAAAAGAAAACAAAAAATTAATTCAGTGTGCTAAACACAGAGGCTCCAAAAGGGTTCTGGCAGTCACTGTAAGCCTTTAATCATAGGTTCCTTTCAGTGACTTAGTCTGCAGAACAAAATTTTGTAATCCAGTTTGGTCTTAATTGTAGTTTCACTAACATGGGTGTGCACTTTTCTGTTGGATGTTGTTTACTCACTAACTTTTATTTGGTGAGCTTTATTTTCTCACTGTTAATTTTAATGCGAATTGAACAGCAGCAGAGCTGTCACTATAATTAGAAGAGTTATCTATAACAATAAATAGAACTTTATATAAATACAGAATTGTAGATTTGCTTGTGTGATAGATAATCCAAGGTTTAATACAGTGACTGCAATTTGCAGTTCTTCCAGTTTTTATCCTTTGCAGTCTTTTTTGAAGTTTCATATAGTCCAAAATAAACTGGAAATTGAAATTCATGGTGTATCTTTTTGAAAGTGTACTTCCATGTTAGAGATTCTTGCAGCAGCTTATGGAAGGCTGGTACAGCTGCATCACAGGACACTTAAGCTGTGACACAAGTGAAAATAGGGTCATGTTCCTATCTTAAGTCAAACGAGAGGTTGGACTTGCAGGGTGAATTTTGGTAGGAGACTAAAAATTTTCGACTAACAATTTTCACTCTATGCACAGGAACATAGATTTAGGGGATTTTTTATATCTAGCCTGTAGCTCTGATGTCTGGGAAACAAAAGTCACACCTAACCTTCCTAGTAAATCTACACCTGGGCTATGTGCTGTGCCTGGGCCGCCTCAAGCAAAGACACAGTGACTCCACTTAGGGTGTCACTTAGGCAGGTATTTTCCTATAATTGTAGACAAACTTGGGAATGTTTGCACTTTGTTATATCATTGAAGCTGTGTTATTCCAGTCACTTGAGAATTTTCTCCTAATTTCATTGCTATATCCTAATCTAATGTTACTAAATGAAAATTCAACTGAAAAATCAGAATTTTGGAAAATGATAAATGGCTTGAAGATTCTGTATTTGAAACAGCCTAATAAGATCTGATTTTCAGAGGCAGCATGCCTTTAATTAGGTGTATTCAAAATTACTGAGAACTAAGAAGGTTAAAGTCTTTCCTCAGAAGCAGTCCCCTCATACGCAAGATTCACATTTCTCATATTCATCCTACTTGTTCATTCTTTTAATAATTGCTAATTAGGTTCATATTTTTAATATATTTACTGTAAACAAGTATGACTTTATCTGAAGTTAAGAGTTCTTTAGGCTGTTTCTGTAAAAAGGACCCTTTGGTGAAATATTGAGAGTCCCCAAAAAATCCCTCATTTCTGTTATTCTACTAATACACTTAGGAGCAGAAACCGAATTGGCTTTATCAGTCCCAGTGCAGGAAAAATAAGCTATGAGAACACTGAAAGTGTCTGCAAGATTGTAAAATAGGAAGAGGAAATGAGAAATATGTGAACAATACCTTGCAAATTCAGACTTATGGAAAGTCTTCAGCATAGTGTTTATTTTTAACTTGACACTGAGCAGTGCAGTTGAGTAACAAAATTTAATTTCAGTGGAGGAGCAGAAATCTCCCCATCTTAGCATTATTTTCATATGAATTATATTAGCTCCTAATTTTGAGAAATTAATTTCTAAAGAACTTAATATTTTTGACTGTGCTTTGTCTGCTTTATCTTAATATTTGCTTACAATTTTCATTTCTGTTGATTTCTGTTACAAAACTCCTGCTAGTTGTTCTATGTAGTGCAAATTGTTTTATCAAGCTGTGAGAAATTGTGTAACTAACCTACCGAAACAACAACAAAAGAAAATAGCAAGAGCGGAGTAATGCTGGCTTGGTTTCCAGTAGGCATATTTTAAAGTAAATTGAGCTGTAGAACACTAGACTGAAAAGTTTAAGATGAGTTTGACTCCCTTTCTTGTCTTTGGATGAAATAAAATATGCCCAAAATATTTTAGCACTAGCAAAGTGTTTGAAGAATTTAACTAAGGATTTAATGAACTAAATTGTGCATTGTAAGTCCATTAATCTTCTGCAATATGAGAGTGCTGAGTTTACAAAGATCTTCACTAAGGAGAAATAACTGCTTTAAAGAAAAATCAAGATAAATACTTTAACAAGAGATAGAGTAATATCATAATGGAACATATTACCACAGTTTCTATACTTCAGTGATCTCTGCAGAGTACCAATATTTATGACAATCAACGCATTAGAATAAAAACCTAATACAGCACTACACAGATGTGGCATATTCTTATACTGCAATGTGTTACATAAAAGAAATTATTACTTTATATTTTAGGCTTTCCTTGTCATAATACTTCATATCCATATTAGGGATCCTGATTTCATACAGAAGTTTATGTCATCCAGATGGAACAAAATATTAAAAAAAATCATGGCTTTTTTTCCTAAATTTTTTTTTTGTAATCAGAGGATGTGATTTGTGATAACTTTTTGTATTAGAAGGAATGGTTTATTTTAGCTTTTATGCAACTGCTTAGAAAATAAAATTACTCAAGCTTTGTTTAGAAATAGATTTCTTATTCATCTTTTTGTCCATGGTTTTAGAGAGAAGACAGCTATTATTTCAAAATATCAAACTTATCCTTGATGAAAATTAGAACAAAGTTAGAGAGGCAGCTGTCATGAATTTTGCAGCAAAAAAATATAGAGTTTTTTTTCTAAGTGAAATTTTGTGGGATATAGGGTAGAAACTGATATTTCAAAGTAATTGATATAGGTAAACATGCTTTTCTTATTAGAACAGAGTTTTCATTTGGTTTGGCTTTAGTATAAAATCATCTTTCATTGATTAATTGCTTGTTAGAGAATAACTGTACACATTCTTTACACATTTAGGCTTAACTAATTCAAGTGAGTGCTCTCTGTAGAGATTAGTGTAGCTTTTCTTGTGTGCAAAAGATACATGCGCATTTAGAGACAGCAGGCCAACATAGCATTTAAATTTATGTTATAAAAATTTGAGCTTTAAATATGTACTCCAGATCAGAGCTTGTGTGGGTAAATGCAGTCTGCTTTATTACTGCTATGGCATACTTACAGCCACCTGGAGTCCCAGCTGGAAAAGTTGTCACGCAGCATAATTCAGAATGCCCCTGGTGGAAAGATTATTATTTGCTGTTCTATTGCATAGACTTTTAGGCCTTTTTATTAAAACTAACATAATAAGAGAATATGTTTCTGAAGAAGTTTCATGAAGTTTCTTTGGTATGAAAGAAAAAAAAGCATAAACCTATTCAAAACTTGAAAAAACTATTAATTTTGGTTATGTTTAAAGGTTTAAAACATTTTTATTAGCTTAAATGCTTTGAAATTTCCATTAAAATGTCATGTTATGTTGTGTTTGGTAAGTTTAATGTCCTAGTTACTCCTTCTCCAGTTTTACATTCATTTTGGTGAGTGGAAATGGATCAAATAAATAGTATAATGCAGAAATGACTGAAAAAAAATAATATGTCACCTAATAATAGATCTCATTATTAAATTTAAATATTACAAAAGTTTGATAGGTATTAAAACCAGTTGAATGCTGTAGGCATACATTTTTTAAAGGCAAGAGCTTACTATTATTTCTAAACAAAATTATGGCATCCTACCGAAGGATTTAATTCCTTTTGCTAATGCTGTGGAATGACAGCCAATTTTAACCTCTCTGTAGAACTCTTTCTAACAAATCCATTAGAATCACTGCTGTGATGCTTTTAGAGGTGTATTTCTAGCCAACCAATCACTCTGTATCTTCAGATGGAAATTATCGGAACAATTTGATTTGAGCATGGACTCTCCCAGCTGATGCTACCTGTCAGAGCTGCTGGACAAGCAAGTACTGTCGGCTTAATGGCTGCAGCTGTGGTCTCCCTCAACAGCAGCACCTGCCTCACTTGAGACTCTGTCTGTGTTGAACTAAGTAAAGGAATGAACACTGAGTAACTAAAACAACCTGAGCCCAACTGGCAAAATTTTTATTACTGCATACAGCTTATGCTGTTTCCCTTCTTTTATATAGAAGTGAAAATAAAATTTTCTATGAAAATAAAGCATCATGGTGACTTAGGAAATGTCCTGAGGCCTGAAAAAAACCCAAAAATCACTCTGATCTTCAAAGGCAAGAAGGAAACTGCAGCAAACAATATGCTGGTGAATTCCTGGGAAGGTGGTAGAGCAGGGCTGCAGATGGGATCAAGGGTTCTGCTTCTTGTAGACATCCATAGTGGAAGCAGCCCCAGATCCCCTGGCACCAAGCTTCAAGCCTTGGCAGGGTCCTGCTCCCACAGCTGCACTGCGTGGCCACTCCCCGGTGGGCCCAGATGATTCCTCTGCTCCCTGAGAGTGCTTCTGTCCCATTTTCCTTCCCCACACCCATCTTCCCTGCAGGCTCCACACCACCTGCCTCTGTGGGGATAAATTTGCCAGCTTTATCTTCCACTTACTCTTTTCCATCCTGCTGTCATGGGAAGGACTTGGAGTCTGGCATTAGAACATTTCTCCTATTCCCCTAATGGCATGCCAAGAAACTGTGTCCTGTGCTGAGCACACACAGAGCAGCATGAGTCCCAAGCAGAAACCTCAGCTCCAAAAAGGCCATGTTTGACATCTCATCCAAAAGAAAGGGTGACGCCCTTGGGAAGGTCACAAAATTCAAAAGTCCCACTGGGACTTTCTTGATCTGGTCTCTGGTCACAAAATAGTCAGTGAGGGCTGACCATTTTTTGCCTCTCCCAAGCTTTGCCTCTCCCAAGCTCCTTGTGGCACCCAGCACTTCTGCAGCATCCAGTCAGTACCAGCCCAGCCTTCAGAGACTCCAGAAAACACAAGGCATAGGAGCAGCAAGGTGGTTCTCAACCCCACTGATTTTAAACTGATCTTAAAAAGGTTCTTTTGTCTCAGATCAATGGATTGATTTGTGTTTGTAGATACTTTCTTCCAACCTCTTGCATCTCAACAGTGTATTAAAAAATTCCTTTCTGTGGCCTGTTTCAAAAATTACAGTTTTTTTAGAGGGACTAACATGCAAATAAGAGGGGTAAACTGATTTCAAGTTAATATCCTAAAATCCAATAAAAATTAAAGAAAAGCACCTTAAGGGTACAGAATGGCAAATATGTACCAAGCAGTCTTGAATTCTTAATAATGCCTTTAATGTTGCAACTATCTATAAGTTTAGTCAAAAGTCACACAGATATTTTATTTACAACAAGGGAGGCATTTAGGTGAAACTAAATGAAACTTCAAGAAATAAAGAGTCCTTAAGAGACAATAGCATCACTTTCAACTTCCCAGAAAATGATTTTTAAATTCTGCTTTCCTAGCTGATCATCTCTGATTCTTTAAGCATAGATCCAATGACACAGTCGTTAGTAAAATTTCATCTTCACAGAGGTAGGTTAAAAATACCCAAGAGGTGTAGTAGGTGTATCAGCTCAATGGTGTCACTCTGCCCTCATACATTCACTCAATTTGTGTTCCACATTATTTTGAAAGGACAGGTGGCACTACAAGTGAGCTGCATTCTTGTGTTTATAACCTTCAGTGCTGGCGTCCTGGTTCAGAAGAAGACTTCTGTGGTGTATACCATTCAGTTGTGACAGGCCCTAAGTAGCACTCATAACTAAGCTGTCCTGCAATATTTAGTGTTAGGGTGGGAGAGAAAATGACTTGGTGGGAGGGTCAGTTCCAAACACCTTGCTAAAGAAGATTGCTACAGTCCATCAGCTGCAAGCAGCTGAGCAGATGAAGAAAGCCCTGCACGGAGTCACATATTAACTCTATGTAGCTATATATTACTTAGCATGTGTATAGTTGTATTACTGATAAGAGATTATAGGCTAAGTGGAAATGAAATAGCAAATCTCTTTTAGATGCACAGATGGTTTTATATGCTTTATATTTATGGAGATCTAGTATTTGATGTGCTTCTATTAATATTAAGATGATTAAGGATGCATTTTTAAATGTGATTTTGTATCTGAAGTTAGGTGAAATTTTAGCACTGATCACCAGAATTTCAGAAAATATTTCTTACTTCTCCTTTCAGTTCTAAGCAACCTGAGTGATACAGGTACTGCAAAAGAAGTGTAAACTTCAATGAGTAAACACAGCATGAGGAATGTTTAGCCAAAAGCCATAACAAAGTAATTGCAAACAGCCTACAGGTCACAGTTAACTTATCAAATGTGTTAGCATTTATTTATACCTAGGAAAAATGGTTCTGATGAATTGGGACTGATTTGCAAAAAGTCAGATGAATTAGTTGGTTTATTTTGTCGTGAGCCATGCAGCTACTAGGTGAAAGTCTGCAATGGGATTTTTCCTTCTTCTCTTGTAATGGGTATACATCCTACCTTTTCCTTTGCCTCCTAACTAGCAGAAGTAAGCAGATAAGTAAGCCTGACTGCGTGGAATAATGGGATGTCCTTTTATTTCAAACAATTACATTATTAATTATTGGAGGTAAAATCTTTTAATGATACTAATCCCTATGTTTCACAACAGTTAAAGTCTGTAAGGTGAAAACAAGATCTATTTAGATTTTCTGACTTTTCTGATAACTACATATCACAGGAAAAATGGGATTTTCCTTCATGTTAATCAAATTAGCACAAAAGTATATTTCCATTCATTTTATACATGTATATTTAAAGAAATTTGAATGAAAGGGATTTTTTGACATGTTACCTTTTCACAAGTTTGATGCTAAACTGCTGTAATATCTTGACTAGGTACATGTCCTTCTAGCAGTCTTTCAAGATCACATAGTCTTTAATATATACAGTGAAGAATGAAATTCTGAAATCTTGAAGAGGTATAGATCATTATATATTTCTAATCAGAATGTTTACTTGTTAATTTTGAAACATTATTAAACTATATATGCAGGGAAAAAATGGCTAGCTGCAAAATTAACATGATTCTAAAAATACCTACAAGGTGTGGGTTTTCATCCCAAGCCCCTGAATATTTCTGCCTTAGAACTCAAGTCACTTTAACGTTTTTGTCTTCGTAACAAACATCTCGATTTTTTTCACTTGTTTAATCATTTCTACATATGCACCAGTACTAATTTCAATCACAAATGCTTAGTACTGAATAGATATGAATACATATTTATGAGGTCAGTGATAGGACAAAGGGACACAAAAAATGTAGCAGTCACACATGTGGGATATATTATGGTTATCTAGATGTAAAGTAAACATATATTTTAGAAAGAAATTTTTTACTTCATGCTATTAACTACTGATTTTAAAGGATTGGAGAAAGCCCATTAGAAATAAAGTCAATTTTGCATGGACTTATTTCAGTCAAAGCTGGTATAGATGTATCCTCTCTATTCTTATGGAATTAGACACTAAATCTCTTCTTAGGATAGTGATCTACAAAAACTGCAAATCAGTTACCAGTCCCCAAAATTCCTGAGTTGCTTGTGGCTGTGAGAAGAGGACAGGATGAACAGGACAGTAAATCCTGGCTTAGCTAACCTAAGTTGAAACTGTTATTTATAGTTGTCTTAACTATTGCTTAAATTACTGTAATATAAATACTAGAAAAATGTGATCCTTCATTCTTTGGGAATATGTGCCATCCAATACAATATTTTTGAGTTCCAAGCTTTTCCTTTTACGGGCAAGAATGTAATTGGTCATTTCCAAACAATAAATATTCTGTCTGGTAAAACTTGTGTTGTCTTTAATTATCCTATGTTTTCACTTTAAGATGCAATAATTGTTCCATGTGACCAACTCTATTGACAATTTGTCCCACCTACCTCTGTTTCCATGTTATGAAACCCATAAATGAACTCTTTTGAAAGTAAGACTTAAAAGTATTGAACAGTCCTTCACAGACTCCATGAAACAAAAAATTCCATAAATTACATTGCACTCTTATTTCATCCTCATTCTAACAATCTCACAGCACTTCATAGCATTTAATTGTATTTGACATGAGCTTCTACAGTGAAATTTCTTGCTTGACATCACACAGGAGGTGTATGGTGGACTGTCCCTGTGTGCTGAAAGACGAGTCGACGAGGAAAATGTCCAGCCTGAATGGGCAACTTAGGAATAAAAAGGAGATGTATTATGCTTGGAAGGAGGGCCAGGTCTCTCAGGAAGTATTCAAGGGGGCTTCTAGGGCATGTGGGAAAAAAATTACAGAGGTCAAAGCTCAGTTTGAACTTAATTAGGCAACTTTTATAAAGGATAATAAAAAATGTTTTTACAAATATATTAATGGTAAAAAGAAGGGTAAGACCAACCTTTGTTTGAGGGAGGGAACTTAGTAACTGCAGATGAGTAGAAGGCAGAAATGCTTAACGCCATCTTTGCCTCAGTCTTTAGTGGGAAGATAGCTTCTCCTCAGGGCAACTGTCCTCCTGGTTTGGCAGAGGTTGTCAGGGAGCAGAATGGTCCCTTTTATCCAGGAGGAGGCAGTCAGAGAACTGCTGAGCCTCTTGGATGTTCATAAATCTATGGGCCCAGATAGGATCCATCCCAGAATGATGAGGAAGCTGGCAGATGAGCTTGCGAAGCCACTCTCCATCATTTACCAACAATCCTGGCTCACTGGGAGGTTCCAGGTTAGTAGAAACTGGCCAATGTGACAATCATTCACAAAAAGGGTGGGAAGGAGGATCCTGGTAATTATAGTCCAGTTAGCCTGACCTCAGTACCCGGTAAGGTTATGGAACAGTTTATATTCAGTGTCATCACACAGCACTTACAGGATGGCCAGGGTGTCAGACCCAGCCAGCATGGGTTAGGAGGGGTAGGTGGTGTTTCACCAACTTTTTATGACCAGGTGACGGGCCTAGTGGATGCGGGAAAGGCTGTGGATGTTGTCTATTTGGACTTCAGCAAGGCCTTTGACACTGTCTCTCACAGCACACTCCTGGAAAAGCTGGCAGTCCATGGCTTAGAGAGGAGCACTCTGTGCTGGGTTTGCAGCTGGCTGCATGGCTGAGCCCAGAGAGTGGTGGTGAATGGTGCTGCATCCAGCTGGGGCCAGTCACCAGTGGTGTCCCTCAGGGGTCTGTGCTGGGACCAGTTCCGTTCAATATCTTCATTGATGACATTGATGAGGAGATTGAGTCTTTTATTAATAAATTTGCAGATGACACTAAGCTGGGAGTGTGTGTTAATCTGTTGAAAGGTAGGAGGGCTCTGCAGAGAGACCTGGAAAGGTTGGATAGACTGGCAGAGTACAATAAGATGAAGTCTAATAAGTCCAAGTGCCAAGTCCTGCATTTTGGCCACAATAACTCCCTGCACTGCTATGGGCTGTGGACGGTGTGTCTGGACAGTGCCCAGGCAGAAAGGGACCTGGGGGTGCTGGTGACAGCCAGGTGAACATGAGCCAGCAGTGTGCCCTGGGGGCCAAGAAGGCCAATGGCATCCTGGCCTGTGTCAGGAACAGTGTGGTCAGCAGGAGCAGGGAGGTCATGATTCCACTGTACTTGTCGCTGGTGAGGGCACACCTTGAGTGCTGTGTCCAGTTCTGGCCCCTCAGTTTGGGAAGGACATTGAGAGGCTTGAGCGTGTCCGGAGGAGGGCAAGGAGGCTGGTGAGGGGCTTGGAACACAAGCCCTGCGAGGAACAACTGAGGGAGTTGGGAGTGTTTGGCCTGAAGAAAAGGAGACTCAGGGGTGACCTTATCACTCTCCACAACTGCCTGAAAGGTGGCTGTAGTCAGGTGGGGTCAGTCTCTTTCTCCAGGCACCAATTGACAGAACCCAAGGACACAGTCTCAAACTGCACCAAGGGAAATATAGGTTGAATATTAGGAAAAAGTTTTTTATGGAAAAAGTGATAAAGTGCTGGAATTGTCTGCCTGGGGATGTGGTAGAGTCACTATCCCTGGATGTGTTTAAAAAAAGATTTCATGTGGCACTCAGTGCCATGATTTAGTTGAGGTGTTAGGGCTGGGTTGGGCTTGATGATCTTGAAGGTCTTGTCCAACTCAGGGATTCTGTGATTCTATGAATTTCTATCTGACTGCAAGTCTCACGCTTTTGAAATGTCATCCAAGCTTCAGGCTTTTGAAAAGTTCCACTTGTTGAAACACAAGAAAGTCATAAGAAAACCTTAATGCAAACAGGGCAATTGTTACTCTTCTTTACGAAGATCTTATTTTTTCACTTGTATTGGCCAGAGTTAATGAAGTTTCTTCATCTCATTCTATTTGTTTGAATTGCTTTCATTTTTTTCCCCTTTTCTTGTAAAATGTTTTATATTAACCCTTTTCCTCCTTCAATCAACTCTCTGTTTTCACCCTCTACTTAAAGGTGCCAGTGCGGCACTTGTGAAAATGGAAACACTACCCTGAAACACAGTCACCCACACATTCAAAAGATAGTTTTACACAGATTTCCCTTGCATTTGGTTTCTCACATTGTTTTGGGTTTAATATAGCAGTAGCGGTCACTTCTTTTCATAGAATCACAAACTCATTAAGGCTGGAAAAGACCTTTAAAATCACTGAGCTCAACTTTGACCCACCACCACCCTACCAACTAAACCACAGCACTATGTACTGTCCATGTACTATGACTATGTACATCCAGTCATTTCTTGGACAGGTCTAGGGAGGTAACTCCATGATTTCCCTGGGCACCCCATTCAAGGGTGACATTCAATCACCCTTTCAGTGAAGAAATTCTTCCTTATGTCCAACCTTGAGTCTTCCTTATGTCGCACAGCTTGAGTCCATTTCCTCTTGTCCTGTCACTCATTGCTGGGAGAAGAGTCTGACCCTGACCTGGCCTCACCTTCCTGTTAGGGAGCTGTGGAGAGCAATGAGATCTCCTCTGAGCCTCCTCTTTTCCAGGCTAAACAGCTTTGGTTCCCTCACCTGCTCCTCAAACAACTTATTTTCTAGCCCTTCACCAGCTTTTTTGCCCTTTTTGTTTTCTTTCAATTCCTGCCTTTGTCTGATTCTCTTTACAATTCACTATTTTTATGTCTTGACTTTTTAATGCTTTTCTTTTTTATTTTTAAAATTTTTTACAAGCTTATAATTTTCCATATTCCACTTCCTTGCACTTACAGAACTACTTCATATCAGACCAGAAAACTGAGGCAACTCCACTTTATGTATTTGTTCATTTCTGCAGTTTTGCTGCTTCAATGTGTACTGTGATAACTTAATTGAGCTTCATATTCATAACCTTGTTAGTTTCCCTATCCTTTACTCTCTTCTTATAACCCATTCCCTCATCTTTACATCTCTTACATAATTTCTTTTTTTTTTATGATAGAGTGCAATTCCCTTTATTACCCTTTATTTTATTTCCTCGTTACACTTTTTTCATCACTGAAAGCCTGATCTACTTTCTCCATTTTCTACTTTTACTATCAAAACCCTTTCTACCAGAACAAACTGACCTCATAAATATTTTATCAAAATGTTCTCTGAGTAGAAACAATATTGTGTACCAACAGGTTAACCCACATCAAGACTATATTGTCCTGTTATTTAGCTGGAAAAGTATGCAATTTCTCTTTTTCTGCAAAGAGGAAGCATAATTTTTCTGTTCTTCACAAGACAAACCTCTAAAGAATCTATTTTCTTTTTGCTTGCATTTTGAGACTTGTTAAACTCTTTACGTGGTCAATGATGTCTTTCTCTTTCAAACTTTTGTTTCTCCCCTAAAGGAAAATTCCATGAAAAGAAAAATATAAAGAACAATGTTCTAAATAACATATTTAAGAAGACATGAAGTAATTACAGAAATAGAATAAAACAGCCAAGTGTATCTCAGTGATTAAAAAAAAAAAAATTGACATTTCCATTTTAGCTCTTTAGTTGAAGGGAAAGATATGTAATGGAAACACTCAGAAATAAAGAACCTATCATCAAATTCTAAAAAAAAAAAGCCCTCACTCATTTATATTTATTGATTAAATTGTGCCTTATATTATAAGAAATCTGTGATAATGGACAGTCAGGAAATTTTCAAAACCACAGGAACTTAATGAAAAGCCAGAAAGTCATGTTTTGTTACCCTTTTTGTTTTCACCTTGCTTGCACCATTTCAGCTTTCACGATTTTCACTCCTGGGTGACAGGTTTTAAGGGACGGTGTGAAAGAGAGAACAACTGCAGGCACAGATATAACCACACACCTGGAAGAACTTCCTCAATAGTGTGATTGTAATATCCTGAACCACTGGTGCATCATGAAGAACCTGAATAAGAGAAAAAAAATATAGCTAAGTTTTTGGTTCGCCTAACCCTGGTCACAGTTATGATGTTTAAGTCTATATGTGACTATGAGTTTGTTGAATTAGTTGCTGATATCAGTAATTTTTTGGGTATGTATCTCCCATTATTTCATTTCCTTTTTCTTGCATTTAATGATGAGCCGTGCCATCATAAATCAGATAAGATTTTAGGCAACATTTCTTGTCCGAATGCAAAGTAAATATGCTTTAGACTGTCCTAACTTACATTTTTGTTCTCGCCAGCTACAAATTTGTTAAGAACTGACCTATTCTCATTCCATCAGGATGAAAATATTTTACCATCTTCATTCAGAGCATATAAGCAGGTTAACTATTGTCTTTGATCATTCTTTCATAATTAATGGAATTCACTGGTAAGCAGCCTGAAGCTAAAATATATATTGGTATAAGTAGGGTAATATAAACTGCAGAAGGCTTAGAAACAAGTAAAATTAGATATTCTAAAATTGTCTAAAACCCAAATTTATTTCCTAATATAATATGTGAATGTTAAAACACTTTCAGTACAAGCACTTCAGGTTCTTAATATTTGTTCTTGCCTATAGGAATGAAGGCAAAGGACATGGATGAAAATGTACCATTTGACATGTGCTTAGCTGCTATTAAATGGAATTGTTAACAATTAAATGCATCCCCTGGGCAACATTGCTTTAACTTGAGAGGTTCTATGCTTTGTATTAAGAAAATGACTTGAGAAATAGTCACTTACCCCTGCATACCTCAGTGCTGTGATATATGCTCATAAGAAATGTCTGTTTTATAAATCCTTTCTCAGAGTAACAGGGTAAGAGAATAGGAGCAATCAGTAAGCTAAGATTAAAAGGCATGACTCAAGTGATGATGAATGATCAGAATATTCTGTCTACACAATTTTAGTGTTTACATTTCTGACTTACTATGAAGGAGCTACCTTACTTTTGAAGCAAATTTGCCTGGGGAGTGATCAGTGCTTTACAGCTAGGCTGCTTCTAGTCCCAAGCAGGTTAATTTAGAGTTAATATACACACACAACTCCTCCCTCCATCTTTGCAGTCTTCATTGTGGAAACACTGTCTTTGTCTAAGCATTTGGGACCGTTTGAATTCAATTCTTCCGAAACCTTAACAGGCTAAAAAAAAAATAATTGCAAACTATGCGCTTACCTTCTGTTCCTGTCTTGTGGGCCTTAGTTTGGCTGACAGGCAGGATATTTAGAGGCTGTCATTAATGCATCATTGAGCTTTTCTGTTCTTTTCTCTCCTGTAAACCACAACAATGTAAGATCAAGCCCTCCATTATTTTTTTTTTTTTTTGGTACTTGTGCATTTCCTAGTTATCTGCTGAAAGCCTCAAAAATTGGAGTTGTTTTGCTTAAAAATAAAAAAAAAAAATAAAATCACCTATGCTTCCATAATTGTAACAAGTCAGAATTTTAGCTCCTTAAATCAAGAAAGCTACATACTCATGGAGTTGTAGCAAAATGCAGGACATGGGATTTTTAAAATAATAAATATATATCAAATGAGAGTTATGTTTTTTATTTTCAGATAGCATTTTTGCCATGCTGATGCACAGTATCTCCAGTATTAGATGCTGTAATTCCCCCAAGACAGATGAAGCTCATAACACAAATAGTGTAATAGGAACATGAATGGTATGACCAAAATGGAGATTTAAAGCAACAGAGATAAAACCTGGGGTTTCTTTTCTGTAGTTTTTTTGAAGCTTAGGGCAAGCTGGTATGGGGTCTTTCAAAATAAGTTGGCAAGACATCTCTCAAAATATGTTACCATTTTCCCAATCCTATTAAAAAGGAGAACAATCTGGTAAGGTGGAGAAGAAGTTAAGGAATGATGAGCAGCAGTGAAAAGTTGAACATTGAGGGTAAGATGCTCATGAAGTATGGTGATTGAGATACTCATGCAGTCCTTTGGCTGCACAATGCACCATTGTCTCATTCTGCATCTTCAGGGCTAAATTATAATTAAATAAAACATATAATTCCTCAGGTTATGTGTAATAGATTTTGGTTTGCTTGTTTGTTTGTTTTTGGTTTTGTTTTTGTTTTTGTTTCCTGATTTATTGCAGACCTGAATTCACCTCTCTTAACTCCTGTAAGTTTCCACAAGTTGGTAGCAGATTCCTGGTTGCAGTCATTTGTTGTACGTAGACCAGCTTCTGAGATGACCTGGGACCGGCTTGGATGACCAGCTTCAGAATCTTTTCTTTGTAAGGGCTCTTGCCCTGGGAAAAGCAGGGCAAACCAGTAAATTGGCAATGACTCTTTTGTACAAAAGCCAGTCAGCAGCAGTGGCAGCTGCACAAAAGCTGGTAATGGCTTATTACAGAGTTTGGAGAAAATCGTATTGCTTGAGAACTATGTTGCTGTACAACAATAAGGGCAGACAGAAAACATTTAATAGGATTATTTTGTTTTCTTCAGTAGCAGGCTTGAAAAACTTGGAAACATTTTGTCAGATAATGTTTTATATATTCATGAATGTGTTTTGGGGCATGTGATCATGAAATATTGTCAGACAGCCTGGCAAAAATCTGGGAAACAATTTTGAATGGCTTGCCAGGCTTAAACTAAAGAGTTCTCCAAGCATCTCTTCTCTAACCAGCTACAGAGTAGTGGGAATATGGCCACTTCAATACTGAAGGTAAAAAGATATAATACCACTAGTATTGCTCCCTTGCATGCTCTCTCTCAGTTTCAGAAATGTCATGCCTGAATTGTGATCTTCTGATATTGTGGTTTTTCTTTAACTTTCTGGACCCTGTGAAGCTGAACTACTAATATGTATGATGCAGCATTCCTGTATGACAACAGGAATACTGCTTTAGAAACACACAGGGAAAACCCTTCCAATCAATTTGTCTACCCTTCTTCTGCTTGTTCCCGTCATATCGCATTCATTCCTAGTCCTCACTGCCTCAGACTACAGGCTCACTTTTTAGTCATCATTTTTTTTCTTGGCTGTATCCTCCCCAGAATGCTCCCCATTCTGCCTACTAAGAAGTCTCTTGCTCCCAATGGCTGACCATTACCCAAATAAAAAAAAAAGTTTTCTGCATCCTCAGAACCAATGTAGACAATAATTCAGTGAGAGGGAAATCATCACCAGGATACAGAAATGACAGCTGGTTTCCAGGAATAAGATTAGTTTTCCTTTTTTTTTTTTTTATGTATTTGTCATTGTCTTTCAACATTTCTATCAATCCAGATATCTGCTAGTTTTGGAGGTCCCAACATTGTTTCAGTGATATTAAAGGCTTGGCTGAAAGGAGTTTACAGCAGCATTCTGTGGTGCTCACCGGCAGTATATGCACAGTCTGGCAGATATATACAGTCTGGACTGATTGTTGATTAAATGTTGATATGGATACTTCTGTTGATATGGATATGCTGATATGGATATTTCAGAAGCTTCACAAGTGAAGTTTATGAATGTGGTTATCCATAGAAGTGTTTCTTTTCTTGATTATTAACATTTCAGGATTTTCTTAGAAGTGCTTACGTGTCTGTTTAGGTTCTACATCAACATTTCTGTGTGCATAGGACAAGGAAAGGAATTATTATGTTTTTGAGACGTCCCACTTCACAAATGAAAGTGAAGACAATAATTTTTACTGCCTCTCCACTAGGAACTCACCTGTCAGAAAGAAATTCCTTTGACTTCTTATTATGAATAGCTATATTTTCCAGTATATTTTCATTTACTGGTGGATTCTTTCATTTAAAAGCTTCTCTCCAGTGCATGTGGTTGTGTTGCAAATAAAACCTAAGTCACTTGCTATATTAATGATACTGTTAGACATTTCTGCTTTAAGGGGCACATCAGCAGTAACAATAGCAAGTCAACTCCTTTCAAGTATAGATCAGTCCTAAATTATTCTGTGAAGAAAGGAGAATGCTTGAAATATCTCATCCTGCTTAGTGGGTACAGGGGAAAGCAGTTGGATATACTCTCGGTGGTGCATGGAAGAAAGAGCAGAGTTCTGAAGCAACTTTACTTGCAAACTTTAGAGCATCCAGAAAGAATAACGCACTTGGCATGGCTTTGACTGGATTTTTTGGTCAGGTTTAAAATCTATGTTGAGAAGATGGTAAAAGGGGAGTGGAGAAGGGCAGGGGGAAAAAGGGAGGGAGAAGGAGAGAGGGAGAGGAAAAGGGTCTCCAGTTGCAAGAACCATAATGGCAAAGGGAGGGTAGGCATAGATGGGACCATTCTGTCTCATTCTCCTGACCTTTGGTTTCTCATCCCTCACTTCAAATAAATGTCACTGGAATGATGATGGGAATAGGATGATATGAGGCATTTAAGGGGAAATATGTCTTTGGTATCTTCCCTGTGTGCTGGGATGAAGTGAGTGGAGCTTTCTTTCCCTTGTTCCCAGCTTTGTGCATTTGAGGGCTCAAATTTCATTTGAGGGCTCAAATGAACTTTCTTCACACAGCCCAAAATGTAAATACCAAGAATGGCCCTTGGACTGACCTTGTAAGAGTATTTTGCGTTTTGCCCTAATTATGTATTTTATTTATTTATTTATTTATGGAGTGCTATTTGCGTGGATTAAAATAAGGGAAATTTTATGGCAACTTTCTGCACAGGATTTTCATTTACTAAGTTACCAGGATCCACAATTAGGGTGGTAAATTCTACTGAACTTTTCTGATTCAGTTTATGAGACTATAATATTGTCTTGAATGCAATTTGAAAGAGATAGTGAATTTAGGGGAGGTTTCTATCACTGTTTGGAACAAAGTTTTAAGTTGAATAATTAACAGTGGAAAATGGAATCAAATGAGACAATGTTGCAATTCTTATTTTAAAAAATTATTTAATCAATTCACAACATTTTTGATTTTTTTGCCACTTAAGTTCTAGGACTTTGGGTAAAATTTGACGCTTGAAAAAGTTTATATTGTATTCATGGATAATAAAAAATTATGCACTGTATATTTTTGTTATTATTGGATTGCTATACATATTTGTTCTGCAACATATTTGTTATAGAGTCTACATTCAAAAGTCATTAAAATACAATACAAACTCAGTTTGATTCAGAATTTATTGTGAATCAGTTCTTATTTATCACCTATATACTTGCTTATCAGTTTTCAGAGTGTTTGGAATCTGCATGCCCATGCGAATGACATACTCATCAGCTATAATAAGATTAATAAAATTAGTAAATCCCCTTTTAAACACAGAATAGTGGCAACCTAAATGAAATAACAGAGGTAGATGTGATTCAGAATTCTATAAGTTCTTTAATCTGTTAAGTGTTTTGCATAAATATGGGATTTTAGTTTTTGTTTTTCCTTTGCTGGATATATTTTGAAAAAATTAGATGCACAATATTGGAACTTCATATTCTTCATAAAAAACTCCCATGTCCTGTTCCTCTTAGAGCAAGTAAATTCTCAATTACTCTTTAAATTCTTCTTTAGTAGCACTTTTAAGCTGAGCACTTGAGAATTTGTATTAGTACAAAGAAAGAAGGGCAGTGTTAGTAACCCTTCATGTTATTGTTCAGGGCCAAGTGTGAAGATAATAAATTGTTATTACTGTATGAACAGTTTTATTGTGAATTGTGAATCATATCTAAAAGAATTTGCCTCATAATATTCCCTCAAATACCAGAGACATTACTAAAGGGAAGATTCAGCTTTCAAATAGATACACACGTACCCATTTTTCTTAACTGTAGTTACACTGTGACATTCAGGTTAAGCTTCTGTGGTGCAGAAATAGTTTAGAAATCAGTGTGCTTCAAAGCTAACAGTCTTCTGTCATTATTTGATTTGGAAGGACAGAATAAAGTCAGAAAGGATTAAGGCATGAAGGACGTTAATATAAAACAGAGGGTGGGGTAGAAAGACCAAGTCTAATATTCACGCTGTGAAACCCTGATGGCCAGAAGGAGAGATTCAGGTCAGAAATGGCTGATGCCAACAGCATCCTTACCAAGCTTTCATTCTGCTCTATAAGTTGATAGACAGTAATCAACATCAAAACGTGCAGATAACTGAAAAAAGTAACTCTGCTTATAATCTGTCCTTTCTGCATTTTGTGTGAAAGACAATTGACATTTTTCACTCAATTTACATGTAGAGTACAATATTTAATAGAATTTTTGGTGAGAAGGGATCTTGGAGGACATCTTGCCTGACCTTCATCTAAAATGTGTCTATGTCCAGCACTAGGTCAGGTCTAGGCAAATCCTGAAAGTTTCAAGGACAAGGATCCAGCAGACTAGATCCTGCCTACTCTGTTACAGCTCTGCTCTACTTTCCCAGAATACATGGGAAATATACCTTTTCTCCT
Source organism: Melozone crissalis (assembly GCF_028551555.1). Lineage (NCBI taxonomy): Eukaryota > Metazoa > Chordata > Aves > Passeriformes > Passerellidae > Melozone > Melozone crissalis. The sequence continues at coordinate 49,604,559 of NW_026535820.1, forward strand.
AATGTCCAAGACAAAGCTCCCAAGTCAGAATAGACTTTGTAACACTGTGCAATACTAATGACAGTTGTTTTGTTAAGTCTTTTTTCTAACCCTCCTTCAATCAGCTGATTAATAAAATGTCTTTATTGCCAGGAAAATAAAAAAAAAAAACTAGAAAGAAGCCCATCTCTTTCAGGTTAGGTACATGAAGACCACTTGGGCAAGGGAGCAGTAGATAATGGTATAAAAAGAGTTTATGTGATGCTTTTTTAAATGGCTGTTTTCTGCTACATCTGGTTTTGATAAATTGTGGCACTGCTGAATACTCTGTCCCTTTTTGCTTCCCCAGGTTAGTCTGATGTATGATCATTGCAATTTCTCTCCAAGTCATTTTGCACAGAAGATATTTAAAATGAGCAAAGTACCTCTGCAAGGATATACACAGCTTAAATTGCAAAACAATTATTTAATAGTAAAATCACAGAATAGGTAGAGTTAATGAGCTATTACAGTAACCATTAATATTACAGGTGAGTCTTTTCTGTCCAAGCAGTCATCAGACTGTTGGGAGGAGTCAGATTCCACTCCCCCTTAGACCTCAGTATTTCTGAGTTGACATCTTATGACTCCCTGATTTTTTGTAAGGATTTGATACCTTTTCATGTCTGTGATTTTCTTCTTGAATCCTTGTGCAGCTAACTACTTCTGTCTCAACTGTCTTACCTCTTTCTGCCATCTTACCGTTCTCATTTGAGTTTCTCTCTCCTCTAGACTTCACAGCTCCTTTTCACAATTTAGTCTTTACTCAGGTAGTTGAGCCAAAGTTACCTAACTATCCTGTATCAAAACCAAAACTAATCTCAAATGCAGTTGAACCTCTGGAAGGAGTTAAATCTCTGTTTCCTGAAGAACCTGTTAGCAAACATTTCTACTCTTACTTCCCCAGAAAGGAGAAATGTTGTTTTATGTGTGCAAATATCTTTTAACCTGTGGTCTCAGGCACATATTCTCTGCTGTTACTCAGAAAATGGCACCAAAATTCCTGCAGATTTTCAATCACAAATTGAGATTTCTCTATTCTGCCATCCATCCATCCATCCATCCATCCATCCATCCATCCATCCATCCATCCCTCAGGCTCTTGCTCCTACCCCCTTTCCCTAGGAGGTCAATGAGCAAACAGTATAATTGAATACAGCTCAAAGCATCAGTAACATGTGAAGAAAACACCAGAATAGTCTCATATAAGAGTGCAAATAATTTCACTTGCCTTAGGTCATACTCAGGTCTTCCTTCCAGGCCCTGCTCTCCCCACGCATAAGTGCTCTATGAAACAGAGGGGTTAATGGGGGCTATGTTGTGGCAGGGGATCTTTACTGAGTGCAAAAAATGTATCTGGCTTTTAAAACCATAAAGGAATGCATACAGTCTGTCCCAGGGAGTCACTTTTTCCTTGATAGCATAGCACAGTTCTGCATGAATTCTACTTATCTTTTTCTCTCTGCGCAGAGCAAGGAAGCAGAGTCAATGAGCCAGAGAAACTCAGCCAGTCTGGGGAATTGTAAAAATTCTTTTTGAGATAAAGATTTCAATGCCCACAGTTTCACGTGTGCTAAGAAGCTTTACTAACAACTGAGTGCTGAAGCATGACCTGCATGTTCCTTTTAGGTCATCAGAGCCAGAATGATCTCAACCCATTTAGCTTTCAGGTTATGCCTTGGTCAAGTGAATACTTTGAAGTCATTTCAGCTGAGAAGGTTAAAGGTTGACATTTGCAGTTATGGCTTGTGTGTGCCAGCTTTACACTCCTATCAGTATCATAAAGTCAGCTTCCAAGTTTTCACTATGAGAAACTGAACCCATTTCTAAAACTTTGGAAATAAGTATTTGTAATGTATTTTTACTCTTTCATTTCCCCCAAACACTCTGTTTGCTTTTGTGCTTTTAAAGTAATTATGAATAATTTATTTAAAGAGATTATTAGTGATGCTTTAATTTCACCTATTTTAGGATGATATATCTAATTTCACATAAAATATGCATATTATTTTCATAGTTTTTTAATCTATGCATAGAGATCCTATTCTAATGATATCTTACAGTATATAATATGCAATAGTTAGAAAACCACTTAAGAAAACAAATTTTTAAAAATCTGTCTTAAAATCCCCTTTATTAATTATCTGTTCACACAAAGATCATTCAGACTACTTGGGACCAGCCTAGTGATAAATGATAAATGACAAATGAAATTATATTGCAGCCTTTCACTGGTGTGTGTTAAACAGAGTAACACAGAAGCTGTAATATTCTCTGTTATATTGCACTGAAAAATATTTTAGTAAGCTTTTTGCCTTTTTTTTAAATTCAGACAAGATAAATTGTTCACTCTTTATTGAAGGAATAAAAATCACTAAAAGAATGACAAACTATAATACTCTTTTATGCTAGTTCCTTCCTTTCTAAGTCATAATAGTGTTATCTAATTTACTTTTCAAATTAGGAAAGTATATTTTTAGGGATGACACATGGGTAATTCTGTACTATCAGAGCCATGAAACATTTTCATACCTACATATGTTTATTTCAGGGCATTTATAACTGCTTTAAATCAAGCACTAACAAAGCTCAATTCATGTACACTAAAATACATAATAAGAACTGATTACAAAAGGCAGTAGAGATGTAGTAGCTTATGTCTGGCAAGAAAATATTTAAACATAGTGAAGACTACTTAGCAGGTTTCTCTATATCACTTGTCACTCAAGACAATGCCAAGGCTGGAAAAGCCTTCTAGCTTCCCTCCTATCTGTGTCTTAAGCTCATTATCAAAAAAGAAGACAAAGAAAGAAAGACCCTGAGTGCTGTCTGAAGTCCTTAGCCTGCTCACTGAGGTGCATTGATGTATTTATATATATTTGCCTCTTTGTGTGTGTATAAACTAGGTATCACCACTTTGACTTGACTGACTTTTTGGAACACTGGAAAGAGTATTTACTGGAAAAAACATCTGGTCATTTATTATTGCTATAAATTTCACCATTGTCTTACAAATTCTGCCAGTTAAAAGAGGAAAGTCGGGAAGCCAGTTTGCGAGACTTCTCTCTGCTGCTGAAGACTCTGATGAGAGATTAGCACCAGGTCAGGAAGTTTGAACATGCATCATACTGGTGGTGACCTATGCCCTGCTGCTGGTGCTTTTCATTAGTCACCCTGAAAGTAGTTTATTTCGATCCAGAAACTACACAGGTGAGTATATGCTTAAAGAGAAAATGGACGTGAGTGCAGCTATTCTTTCATTTTAAAACCTTATCTTTCCAAGTTAGGTTTTGAGGTACATTGGCATTGTGGACATCATTTTACACTAATTTCTGCTTGTGTTTGCAATTTCTTAGTTTTTTCTTTTTTCTTTTTTTCATTAAAAAGAAAGGAAAAAAGTACAGCTATATTATAGAGCTATTGTGTTTTTATTGTGTCATCTTTACTTTCTTTTTGTCCTCTCTTCAGTATAGCACCAAAACCCAATAAATACAAAATGAGCTGTATATAAATATTATGACCAGCTTATCCGCACAAGAAAATTTGCATTCTTACTTATAAATTACTTCTGGCTTGTTCAGTGGAGCTGTTTTTAAAGAAATTGACTTGGTTTTCTGTGCTTTCACTCTTGTATCTCAGCTAAGGATCATTAACAGAGCAGTATAAGGGGGTCTGCACTTTGAATAATCACACAATGTTAGTGTTTTTCTACCTTTACAGAAACCAAGAAGCAATCAAGTAAAACTATTCTGTGTGGACTCCCAGAAAAGTTTAAAAGCCATGGGGTATATGTTCCCTAGCTAATTTCAGTCAATCCTTGAGCAGCGTTTGTTGCATTCTATCAAATATTTCTGCAACTTAGAATTGAAATAAAAATGATACCTCTTCCTTCATAATGAACTACACAAAAAAAAAATTAGGAATTTGAGCTAGATGGTACTAATACATAAGCTTTTTCTGATACATGCAAATGATAATTTGACTGGTCACATATCACTCCGAAACAAGAAAGTATGACTGCATTCAGAACTCTAAAAACTCCATGCCTCAAGGGTACAATAAGAAAAAAAAAAAAAAACAAATAGCTGGAAAAAAAAATATCCTTGGCTGTACAGCAATGTCTGATGCTTTCTGCAGCATAACATGAACACTGATTAATCTGGTGCACCTATGCTCTTGATTAAGACTCTTTTGTGAAGATCGGTCGCCCCAAATGACTTTCTGTAGTGGAGCACAATTAATTCTCAGTAGACAGTATCAGGTCACATATAGCAAATGTGATGGTGATGAGGCACTGTAAGAGAACAGGAGTATCATCTTTATCATCAGTGTTGACAGCCCATCTACGTGCATTTTTACCTGGTCTGAAGTTAAAATCAGCACTTGGTGACAGAAGATTTTGCCTCAGTGATATTTTTGTATTCTGAAACACTTACAATGCCCGTCTCAGTGTGTTGGTTTTGTTTTTTTGCTCTATCTTCATTTTATATTCATGAACTCATATTTGAACTAGCCTTTGTCTTAATCGGGGCTAAGCACTGTTAGCTTCAGGAAATTGGCCATTTAAAACTGGAGTTGAAAAATTTTTTTTGATCTTAGATGTGTAACACATGTAGGGCTTTATTTTGAAATAGTTTTCTGAGAAAGCAAGAAAAAAAGTTGTCAAACCTCTAGGAGCCCTGTACAAATGCCAATTATTTATATTGAAGCAACTATTTATATGAAAGTTATATGAAAGTCTACTGTTACAGTCACAATTGCTTAGTATAATATTGAAGAGATATTAGTAGTTCTGGAAAACTACTAATGGAAAAATAGTGCTAAAATTACAATGGATGTCATCTGTGTCAAGAACAGCATTTCTAATTTGGAATTATTCAAAACGTGCCTTTCTTAAGTAAATCCTAAAATTTGGATTTACTTATAACCTTATAACTCAAAGTCTGGGGTTTTATTTTCCAAAATTTTAGATATGCATCATGGGGCAATTATCCTGTATGCCTTTTGTCACTGGCATTTAATTTGCTCTGTCACCTTTTAAGGTGTGGCTTTGGAAATGTTAACTTTTTTTTCTTTTTCATAATCCCAGGAAAAAAGGGCAGAACAAGGGAGTCCACCACCAGCCAGTAGTCTTGCATCAGATAATGCCACCTGGGGGCTCAAACCCAGCAACTTTAGATTGCTACATATCTTGAATATATTTGGTTTAATGTTACTTGCAGATGTACTCATAGAAGGCCACATTCTATTTTTTTACTGTTTAAAACTAGGTCAGGTCTGTGAAACAGAGAGTGAAGTAGGAATCCAGGCAAAATGGTAGCAGTCTAAACTTGTGAGGGAGAAACAATATTTCAAGGAAATTTAGGTTCAAGGGAACTAAATCTTCAACAGCAGGAATTTTACCTCAGCTGTTACCTCTGAAGAAATTCTCAGGGGTATGATGCTTACCTATGTACCCCACAGGGAGAATACCTTTAATCAGATAATTTATACTTACATTCTCAGCTGTACAGCTTTCAGACCACTAGCAGAGCAATGTGACTCTGTTCAGAAGACATTCTTGAATTCCAGATATTTTTTACAGAAAATAGTCTCTGAGGCTACGGAGAAATGCAAATTTCTTTCTAAAATACTCTGAAATATTTTTTTTTTCTCCCTGGAGATTATGTCTGTTGTCCAGCACACAAGAATTCAAACACTGTAGTAGTAAATTTCAAAACAATAGCCTCTTGGAAAAACAGCAGAAGCAGAATTCCATTCTACAGTTTACTAAATTCTCAGATGAAATGTTTTTCACCATGAAAACATACAGACAGAAAAGGTATAATTTTCATTTTATGGCAGGAAAGTAAAGTATAAAGTGTCACATTTATGGGGAAGTCGCTGTGATGCAATATTTTGCTGTTCATAAAATGTTACAAAATAAATTCCAGTGTCAGAAAATAATAATTTTTATATATCAACCTTTCTGATAAGCAACAGGCAAATTGGAAAAGGAACTGATCCAAGACACAAATCAATGAGTGCCTTTTTGATTAATTTGATCAAGTTTTTGATCACGCCTGTACTGTTTGAGGCATAAATAACTTGCTTCCATGTTAGTTCACACAGTAGTGTTGTCAATGCACAAAAACAATGTGCTGTGAAAAAATGCAGTTTGTCTAAGACTGATGATTTTTATTCTACTTTTAAATTTTTTTTGTTCTAGCAGATGCTTATATGTCTCTGTATTTAAAACAACTAAATTTTTCCTTTTCTGTTTTTTTTTTATATAGATTAAACAAAATAACAACTTCAAAGACCTTCCTAGTAGAAAATATGAATAACTTGCATCATTGTGAGTATTAGATTTGGGATGCATTTATGTTCTTATCATCAACCTTATTTAAAAGGATTTTGGGCCCATAATAGGTCAGGCTAATCACAAGTTTTGTATTGGACATTTATGCTCCTATTAGTTCTTTAACCTTGATTGCTATAGAAAAGATACTAGGGCAAAATTCAGGACATTTGGGTACATGCCATTATAACAACAATTTTAGTGTATCTACAACATCTCTGAAGTTAGCACAGACCAAAAGTTATATATACAACATGTATGTGGGAGTTTTGCCATAAAATTTGATAAATAAAATTCCAAAGCCAGGTCCCTCCTTCTTGTCTTTCTTCCAGTAAGTGCTAGGTTTCAGTTCACAACAGAGGCTGAATGACATAACTGTACAGTTCACAGTTCCAGAATTTAGCCCAGGCCTCCCTTCTTTTGTTCACAGCCTGACACATTTTTTGTACCACAAATTGTATTATAATAGGAACATATACAGGTAATATTGCAAAAATTATGATAACAAACTTGCCTTTTATCTTCAAACTGAACAAATAAACATTTTTTGCATTTTTACTTATATCTATCATACATGTATTATAGGAAAATAAATGTGGAAGGCAGAAGATAGGCAAGTTGTTGCCTAAAGGAGACTTTAAGCAGGAGTTTCTAACCCAGCTGAGGACAATGCAACTGAGAATTCTCAGCCAAAAAACTGATTGTCTGAAGAAAATTTTTACTGCTAGAAAATGGCATGGACTGCCTAGATAAAGGTCACATACTTTCCTAACTTGAAAGTGCTTCTCTAAACCCTTTACAGTCTTTGTTGTTTTTTCTTCAAACTGAAAAAGACTTCATGATTTCATCACTGAAGACAATCTGCAGAACAGACCAGCAGAGAGGGCAAATACATTTAAAAACCAGTATTGCTCTCAATAAACTCTGAATCAACAGGGTTAGGTCATTGACAGGTAGTCTAATTCAAAGACAACAGCAAGTAAAGAGGAAAGGTGAATATGAATCTGGTTTGGTTTAAAGAGTAAATGTATAATCAATATTTATATAGACAAAAAATTGATATAAATCTATTTTATATGGACAAAAAGTCTATATAAGTCTATTACAGTAGTAATAGTACACAAAAAATGTTCACTTTCCAATAAAAAATTGAAAAGATCTGGGTGGGGTGGGGGAAAATTAGGAATTTATTTTCATAGAATGCAATGTATTCTGAAGGTTTGTGAAATGCTGTGGGCATTCTAGGCTGTGGTTATAACATAAACTGAGATCCTACTCAGCTTATGTTATAACCACTGGGAGCACTGAACATCCCATGAATAAAGTACTTTAGCTGTTTACCTGGGAAAAGCATTGTGTGGAGAGATAATAATGGAAATTTTCCTTATACTTTTCTAATTCTCCACTGAACTCCACTGGGAATATAGTATAGTTTAAGCCCAGCTTGGTCACTAAGCATCACACAGCCAGTTGCTCACTCCCATTTAGAGAGATGGGGAAGAGAATCCTAAGAATAAAATAAGAAAACTCATGGGTTGGGATAAAGACAAGCAAACAAATAACTAGAAGAGTGAAATTAAATGTGTCTATGTTCATTATATTTTGCCTATTTTTAAATGCAAAAAACCATCTAATTTGAATAATAATTTTGAATAAAAGTACTTTATATCTGTTTGCTTTTGTATTTTGTCTTCTATATTCTGTCTTCTAGTGCAGTCTCTCCCACATGCTGCTGAAATACTTCTCTGTATAATGCTGTTTGCTATTAAATACACAGGCCTATTTGCATTCTTTCTTAAGGGTAATTCAAAATCTTTGTAGAAGGTACCAATGTGTAAGAATAGGCATTGACTCCTTCAGTTTGCCTGAGGTCTACATAAAACACCTCTTGTGGAGCTCAGAATCTGATGTGTGAAATATCACCTCCTTTTATCTGTGATTCACATTCCTTTGTAATTTTGTATTTTACTCTCTGTGTGGAAATGTTGCTTTATTGTACAGTAATGTGGAGAAGCATATGTGTATGATACTAATAAAATAGGACCATGAATAGATCTTTTACACCGTTAAACCTCTTAGTCTGGAAGGCCCTCTTGAACGTCATTATAATAGGAATATAAACAATTTTAGGACCCAGATATCCTATTCCATTATATGTTGTTCTAAAATAAATGTTGAAATTCTTCTGGTGAAATACTATTCTAACAGAAAATGGAAACTCTCAGACATTTCAGGTCATGACCTGTAATACATAAGCCTCAGTAAATAGTCAGAAACTAAATATTATCCTTCATGCTTTAGACAAAAGCTTTCCAACACTATGGTTTTGATTAAGTCTCTAAAAACCGTTAAATTAAATAAATAAAGACTTGTCATCTACCAGTATGCATAGAATTCAAAATACCAAACACAGGACAAATTGAATCTGACATTAAAAAAAAATTGAGTGTGACAGCTGCAGCAGTTACATCTTGTGGAAGGAAGTGTGTGCTCGCAAAGACTTTACATCAGGTCCTGGTTGGGAGCTGGCATTTTTAAAGGTCATGAAGCTCCTTAGCACCATTCAATTACTGCACAAAGGGTACCACTGACAGTTTTAGCACTGTGGTTAAATTAGCTGAGTATTATCTGAGACAATCAAACCTCTGACAGGATTATTTTGACAGATAATATCTGTATATCGAAAAAATACCTCAAATATAATACTCATCTTGCCTCCCTTTATTTTTGAATGACAAGAAAAACATGAGAGAATTATTTAGTTGTCCTGTAGCTTGTGAAGATATCAACACTCTCAACCTGACAATTGCATAAATAAAGATAAGGCAAAAACCTTTGATTTTAGCCACTTTTGATTTTTTTCTTTATTTCAGGTTCTAAATGAACAGTCTGAATCATTAACATACTGTTCAAACTGTATTGCCATGGTTATACTGCTTAAAGCAGAAAAGGACCAACATTGTTCTGTTGTTTACAAGTGCACCTCCTTTGCTGTGTCGTGCCCTGCAAACAGTTCAGATGAAACTGGAATCACAGAATCGTGCAGGCTGGAGAAGTTCTTTGGGATCAAGTCTGGCTGTTAGTCCACTGCCAAGCCCACCACTAAATCATGTCTTTAAGTGCCACATCTGCAGTCCTTTTAAACACTCCCAGGGATGGACAATCAATCACTTCTCTGGGGACCCAGTTTCAAGGCTTGGCATCCCTTTTGGTGAAGAAATTTTTTCTAATATCCCATCTAAACCTCCTCTGGCACAGCTTAAGGCCCTTTCCCCTTCTCCTATTGTTTTCTACTCAGGGAAAAGAGATTGACTCCCACCTCTCTACTTTTCAGGTAGTTGTACACAGCAGTAAGTTCCCCATAAGCCCTTTTCTCCAGGCTTAACAGCATCAACTCCCTCAGTTGCTTCCTATAGGATTTGTGCCAGTGACACTTTTCCAGCCTTAATGATTCTATGTGTCCTGTCTACCTGTGAGATCTTTCCCAGGGAAGGTAGGATGTGATTCCAGTAGTCTGTCATTCTTTCAGCTCCCTATCACTCTTTCAGACTCCCTGGAACTCCTGAGCCTGCTCACCTCCTCCTGGAGCTCTGTCTCTAACCAGAGGAGTTCCTGCACCTGGGCACACCTCCCACAGGGATGCTTGTGTCTGCCCAGTGGTCTTGGTGTAAGAGCAGGCACTGGGATGTGTCCTGCAGCTCCAGTGGGGGCTGTCTGCAAATCTGCATCTGTTGTGGAGTCACAGACCTCAGAGTGGCCATAGCTTCTGCCAGACGGTTACCATTGTTCCTTGGTTGAGCTGGCAGGGCTTCAGCACCTTTTATGTATACTCTTCCAGGGAACTCCTATGGAAACTGCTGAGCTACAGCCCTGGCTGACATACCACTCCCTGTCTGTCTTTCCTGGTCCCTAAAACTCCCAAGGGGCTCCTTTTGCATGTAGTAATTGTGGACTTTGTTGGCCACCACTGCCCCTAGCCTTGCCTACATCTTGTGAGTCACTATTGCATGAACCACTGGCTCCTGGTGAATCTCTCCTCTTGACTGAGGTTCCTCTGGTTCGGGAATCTCCTTGTGCACTGCGTTACATCACCCTGCTGCAGATCATGCCAGCATGTGTGCTGATCACATCATCATTTTGGTCTTTAAGTTGTTTACCTGTGAGTACATTTTTGCACCATGCATCAAAGTGTCATAAGGAGGCCTAGATTAAACCTTTTAAAGTAGATGGCGAACATAGCTCCATAATGCAGTTACAACTTCTGGCTATTCACACAGCCACACTTGCTTCCTTTAATTAAGTAAGCACACGTTTCTAAGGTACATGCATGCATACTTAGGAGTCTGTATACAATACAAATTATAATCAACACCTTGAAATTGAGGAGAGAAATTTGTCAGCTCTTCTGCACAGTACACAAGTATAGTGTTAATCCCCTATCTTGGCAAATTTTCTCTTTATTTCTGATGTTTTCTATTTTCAGGACAGATTTTTAAACATGCATTTTAAATGGTTTTAATGTTTTTATAGCTCCCTTATCAATTTCAGTATGACAGTATGGAACACAACCCCAATTATATGCACATAATGAAAGTAGGATAGAACACTTTCATAGGGTATATACTAATGTACCTAGCCATTACAAATACTTAGCTAGTTTTTTTTTTCAATATTTTATAGTCTTGAAAGAAAAGAAACATACCATTGGACTCCTGAAGTTAAAATAAATTGAAATTATATTACAATAAAGAATCTCTGTCCATTATAAATAATTTTTTTTTCAAATATTCTCTCCCATATATTGTCAATGAGTGCTGATGATCCAATTATTTTCTTTTGTATCAGCAATTTCTATTCAATTATGAATAAAGTGCCTTTTTATTTTTTTAAACTCCTTTGCACCTTTTGCCCTTCCTACCCACATTTTAGATATCTGGAAACCATGAAAAGTTGAATATGTGTCTAATCTTACTATTCACCGTTTAGGTTTTGCTGCACATAGAGACGTGTCTGGTTCATTCATGAGCAATGATCTGGGGCTGCTGAAGAATCTGAGACTTTCATCAAGATTTTCATGATGATGAAATGCAGTGGTTTAGCATCTGTGTGCATTCTGCTTTTTTGCTGTGTTTTAACAGATTAAAGTTCAAATTTATGAGGTGTCACAGGCATCAACTTTAGCTTTTTTGGGAGCTCTGCCTTGAATCTGAGTCCCTTTATTATATTTGATAAAGTAAACCTTGTTGATATGAAGCTATTCTCAATAGACATTCTGATGTTTCAGTAAATCCTTGCTGAGAATAAAATTTGCATGTTTTGAAAAGGAATCAAGACATAAGTATGAAAAAAATTGTAACAATTAAAACCATTAAACTATAAGAAATTTTAATAAACTGTGAACTAAAGCTTTGCTTTAAAAATAAAGACTATTGACATGATTTTTGCTAAAATTTGCAAACCCCTATTTGTATACTACTGCTGTCTTAGTCAGTGAAAATATGAAACATGTTAGTTTTTACATTTACCTAAAACATAAGTCATTACTAGCACTATAGTACTTTGTGAGTTATGGACTCTTCCACTGCTGTTAGTATGTAACTTAATAGTGAAATAAATACATATATTCTAAACTTCTGTGCCAATTTGGAGTCATGCTGTGCCAAAGTAACCAAATCTTAATAGTTTCTGATCAGTACAGATGTGTAATAATGTCCCAGGAGGCAGAACAAACAACTTCTCATTCTGTAGTATTTCTAAACATAATAAAGCTCTACGGTATCTATGGCAGAGAAAATATTTGTGAAGCTCCAGACAGTGATCATTGAGATAAAGTACTTAGTTTCTTGCTAGGTGTCTTGTAATTATCCCCCCAAAGCTCACCACATCCAGAAACTGAACATTCAGAGTTAAACATCAAGTGTTTTCAAGGGATCATCTTGAATAATGCATTGAAACATAGATAGATAAACACTAAAAAAATATTCTGAAGGAAAAAGTTAAAAAAACTGCTATGTGTCTTACTGGTCTCAGTGTGAGGGAGGCAGGTACAATTGCAGTAGACATGTAAATACAACATTTTTGGTCCGAAATGGCCTAAGTCTTGGAATCTGCAGTGTTCTGGTACACCTTTCTGACCGGCATTCTGTTCTGGAGGACAAAAGATGTTCCTCTGACAGGATACACCACAGTAACAGTGTACGGGCAAGAAATGCAGGAGGTGAAAGGAAATTAACTGTCCAGAAACAACAATGTTAATGCAGTGTGACAGGGTAAGATGCATGTTATGCTCAAATAGTCAAATTTGATCACCTTCTCCACACACCTTTCTAATAAATGTTGAGAATTTTAATAAATGGCAAGATCAGAGGAACTCAGGATTTGAACAGTAATGTTGCTGATAAGGTCAGTTGGCAGTCAATCACAGTACATCGAGGTACTTAAAAGATAACACAAATTCATGTTCCATATGTTTTAAGAGTGATCTCAAACTCCAATGTATCTATATAATTTGAGACAATTTGCTCATACCAGAGCAAATAAAGTCTGATAAATACATCACTTTTAATGAGAATCCTAGATGTTCTGAGTTTGCAGAGGTATCTCCATTCTCAACTGAATTGGCCATGAAATATTTTTAGTACCAGGATGAATCATAAGTCTTAACTGTTGAAAACCAAACAAATTTAGCTTAAGAATTTTGATTGTCCTGAGCACAGCATTGGGATTTCTTATTTCATGATTGATAAACTCTGTGTCATTTGAAAATTAAGAAAGTACAGCCAGTTTAAATACATGTCCTGCACATGCTCAGGACTGTTAGCAAAATATGTTCAGTGGTTGTTTTCCAGAAAGTCTGAGAACCCATTCTGTTAGATATTTGGAAAAAAGCCCAGTTACAGGAAAAAGACAATCCTTTAAGACTGTCTTAAGGGATATGGAGTTTAGTGATATACAGGAAATCTCATTATATGGGAAAACTAGTAATACTAAGTGGCCAAGGACTCTTGAAGGACTTTTCAAGTGGGTCTGGTTGCTTAAAAGTGAAATTATTTGGAGTACCTAAAGAACTAAGGATTTTGCGCTGAGAATCAGACATTTTCATAGTTACCAAAGCATGATTTTCTTATAAAATCTACCTTACAAAAGCTAGGGACAAAAACCCCCCATTTTATCATATTTCAAAAATATTTTACCAAATCTTGCTGTAAACAATATCACAATTTTATTGGCTATGTGTTGCAGGATTTTGGTGGTGGGGGTTTTACAGAGGTGGCTTCTGTGACAAGCTTCTAGAAATTTCCGTCGTGCTTGATAGGGCCAATGTCAGCCAGCTCCAAGACAGACCTGCTGGTCAAAGCTGAGCCCATCAGCAATAGTGCCTCTGTTAGTGTCTCTGGGATAACATAGATAGGAAGAAGAGCAATTGAAGCCAGAGAAAATAACATGAAGAATCAACTCCCTGTTGGAGGAAGCATAACATGTGATAAAATGACCAAAATTCCCCGTCCCTGGCCCCTGCACCACTGAGGGGAAGAGGTAGAGAATTTGGGACTAAAGTCATCGTGAGAAGATGGGAGGGGTGGGGGAAGATGTTTTAAGAGTTGGTTTTAGCTCTCATTGTCCTACCTTGGTTTGACTTGTAATAAATTAAACAGATTTCCCTAAGTCAAGTCTGTATTGGCCGTGACAATAATCAGGAATGATCTGTCCCTGTGCTTATCATAACCCATGACCCTTTTGTCACATTTTCTCTCCCATGGCCAGCTGAAGAGGGGGTTGATAGAGTGGCTTTGGTGGGCACTTGGCATCCAGCCAGGGTTAACTCACCTCTTCTAGTTTCCACTGGCTTAGACCTGGTCACAATGTTGTCTTGTGTTTAGTGGGGGATAAATGTTGATAATTTGGTTGGATAGTTTTGGTTGTTGCTAAGTAGTGCTTACCCTGAATAGAGACTTTTCAATTCCCCATGGTCTGCCACTGCACAAGATGGTGGGGAAGCATAAGTGGGATAGCTGACCTGAACTGGTCAAAGGGACATTGCATGCTGTAGAATGTCATGCCCAGGGAATGAACTGGGGTAATTTGACTGGAAGAGCCAGCTGCTGCCTGGGGATTGGCTGACTATCCGTCAGCAGGTGGTGAGCAATTTTAAATGTGCATCTTTTTTTTTTCTTTTGTTTTCATTTACTTTTAAAATTACTAGATGTTGCAGGGTTTGGGGGTTTTTTTGTTTGTTTTTTCTTTTGTTTGTTTCGCTTTGTTTTACCTTCTTTCAGTTACTCAGCTGTTCTTACCTTGACCCACAAGTTTGTTGGGGTTTTTTTGTGATTCTCCTCACTCTCTCACCAGTGGGTGGCTGCATGTAGGTAGACCAGGACACCACCACAGCATCTAAGTGATAAAAAAGGCATTAGCTTGCAGAGCATCTCAGCTCACCACATATCCTCAGAGAATCAGCTGGACACTAAGTTATTGATAATAATTAAGAAAACAGATATAACCTTGAAATCTCTGAAGAGACTGGTTAGTCTTAACAATATGAATATTGAAAAGGTACACAGTACTTTCCTTCCTATCAGTTGCAAACAAGAATGAAACAGATCTCTCTGAGAGCTGCCTTTATTTTTAGTGATTTTTTTCTCTATAATTTGAAATTTTTTCTTTGAAAACTTATTCAGTGTCAAAATAGTAGGTATGATATTTCTCTTATCATAACCAGACAAATAACTAGACAGAGTTTTCTTCATAAAATAAACAGGCATTGCTAACAGTGGGCCTATCATTAAAGAGACATTTAATGAGCATTTTTAAGGACTAAGCAAAAAATCAGCAGTTCTGACAAATTCTCATGTTTCTCAGGCATTCTGAAGGCCTAGAAATGGTACCATTCCAACGTTGTTCCCAGGATGCAGAGAATCATTGTAAAGAATTCCACTTATGGTTGGGAAACAAAAGTATTAGAGTGTCTCACAGTAGGGTGCCTCCTCCCTTGGGATAAAGTTTTTGGGTTACATTTGTTGTTTAAATCTTCTGAAGAAAAAGTCATTAAATATACCTTAACTCATTATTCCTGTTAACAATATTTTTTCTCACTCCCTTCAAATGGGTAATCTGAAGGGGAAAACCCACAAAGTTGCTAAAACATGTAAAAAAATAAAATGCCTATCATCTTACTTTTGTTTCATTTTTTTTCTCAGTGCTTTCATAATATATGCAGTCAGGAAAAGGAAAAAATCCAGAAATGACTGACACCAAACATAACTCAATGTTCAATCAGTGACATACCATGCATATTGTGTTAACACAGATTGTAATTACTTTCTCACCAAATGGTATGCCAGATCTTTTCACTGAATAAATATATGCAAGTGATGTGCCATCATTCTATCACTGCCAGTTTAATAGGCGTCTCTTTGAAGAGAAGAAGAAAAGTGAAAGTATTCAACTCATTTCTTTGAACTTGCATAATCAGTATTGAACAACTATGTTTACTAGGGAACACAGAAGCTTTTATTAAAAAGTTGTATAGAATTAACATCTAAAATGATGATGAACATGAAGGAAAAACAAGAGCTCTGAACCTAAGGACCTTTGACAGTACTGGGACATGACATTCCATTTACTAGGGGCACAGAAGAAAGAACAACTCAGAAGGGATGGACCTATTAGGTCTGTACTCATCCTTTCTTTCAAAAAAAAAAAAAAGCATAATTAATATTTTGTCTCAAATCAGTGTTGCAGATCCTTTTGGTCTGGAATATCTTCTTAGAGGAATATACTATTTTCTTTGTATGTTTTTTCTTGTGAAACAATCATCTGTAACATGTGAAAATGAAATAATACTCTAATGCTCTTTTGTGTGATCCTAGAGCACACATAGCATTGATGTGTACTACTGAACATAAAGCATATTGTGTCCACAGCATGTAGATTGAACTGCATGAGAGATCTGACACTGCAGCATGACAGGGCAGTAAGGGAGCAAGAAGGAACAGCAGACACAGACGAAATGCTGAATTATAACAGGTTAAGCCACGTTTGACATGCTATAGGCTAGCACAGAACAAAATCAAGAGAGCTTGGAGACAAAGCAGGCAGCAAGCTGTAAAACAATTTCATTTTGACAGTTTCCGAACAGCTACAAAAACACTCTCAGTTTTGGTGCCTCTCACTAGGATTATGGGATGGATGTCAGTTCTATGCAAGTTTGTGGGCTGAGGGGAAGAATCTGGGAAGGGAGTGTCCCAGCTGAAATGGGTACATAAATAAATTAGTTTCACACTGACAATAGATTTCATTTTACATGAAACAAGGTTTAGGCATTTTGTTTCAGGCACTTTCAGTAGAAGGAAAGCCAATGCAAATAAGGACTCTAAACTTCACTTGTGCTAGACCAATTTTTGGCTTTTATATGTTACTCAAGGATTTTGCTAACTCACCTTGTAGAAGACATCTTTTAAATCCACTCTCTGTCTGAATTCTACAAAGCCTTAAATTAGAATGTTATAGGATATTTTGGAAGAGAGAAGGCTCTCCTTTTAATTCTTCAAATCTGGAAGAATTAAATCTGGAATTGTTTATCTCTCTAAATCAGGTCATAAAATTCAGATGTTGAGTTAGGCCTATTTTGGAACATAGATTTTTTTTCCTAAAACTAATCTTAATTCCTCACATCTAGATTGTAATCTCTATATCCAACTAGTTCTGAAAGAGATGATTCAACCTCAAGTCTTGAACTACAGGAGATATATGAGATAATTGATTTTCAAAAAATACACCTCTGCATGGATTTTTCAGGAAATTTGAATGTTTTGAGTCTATCTTTTTGAATGTTCAAGGGAAATATTTGTGAAAAATATCTTCTGTTTTCCTTTTCAGAGCATGGTGCTAATAGTGGCAGGATCCTGGGTTTGATCCCTGCATGGACCATTCACTTAGGAGCTGAACTCAACGATCCTTCTGTGTTCCTTCCAACTCAAAATATTCTGTGATTTTTGTAATTTGTTTTCAAAGATGAGGCCAGGATACATTATGGGAAATAAAAATGTGATTAGGAACATTTTATGAAGTACAAAGTCAGGACACACTAGTTTCACCTCCTACAAGAGATAACAAGATATTTCTAAGTAGTATTTCCCAATCTAATTGTTTTATGATTTTATTTTTTCTCATTAAAAAAGTAAAAATTTTCAAGTAGGAAGCCATACATTTTCAAGTTAAGTATTTCAAAGGTAGCTTTAACATTCTTAAGGTTTTGAAGCTTCGTAGTTTCAACAACATAATGCCTTGTCCTGTTTTAGGGAAATTTTTGTCATAAAACTTCTGAAGTGGTCCTTTGTAGAAAGCAAATTCAGGACACCCCTCCCCCAACCTGTTTGAGAGGTAAAGCTCCTTTGAGAAAAGTGGAAAAAACTGTTTATTTAGCAAGCAAAGTATGGAAAAATGAATAATATTAAACAATAAAGCCTCTCACTGTTCTGAAGAGATGGCAAATTCAGAAAGTCCTTTTTGTGGCCTGCAGCTCAGCTCACTCAGTCTCGTATCAGTCCCTGCTGCGCTGGAAATGCCACATCCCGGGACCCGGGTTTTAGTCCAAAGCAGGACTGATCAGCTCCAAGAAAAAGAAAATGCCAGGTAACATCTCTGCCTCAGCTAGCTAAAAAAACTAACTAAAAGCGAAGGAGACTGTCTCTGCTGCAGACAACACGCACCAAGAGAAAAGGAGTTACGGGGGAGTGAAAATGAAGGTTCTGGACACACAAACTGTGTGCTATGGCTTCTCTCTCCCTTTGGTCTCAGATCTGGTTTTAAAGATGCAGAAATTATTTCTGGGCTAAACAGATATATTGGGATGCAATTCAGCATCATAAAGTCACCCCAGGACATGCCTGAAGAGTTTCCACAGTTTCTTCACTTTTCTGCATTAATTGCCATGAAAAATGATGACATTCAGAAACACCTTCATGTCACAGGTTTCTTCTCTAAGCTCACAGCATTTATGAGAATTTGACCCAAAATATTTCATTCAGTATAAGGACTACTATATATATACATGTATATATCTATATATATATATTTTAAAGACATAATTCTACACTGAAAGAATGACATAGGAATAAAAACTTAAAATATCATCAATAGTGAGCCATCATAAGAGCAACACATAAACAGACATTTGTTAGTTTGAAAAAACAATTGAGAAATGAAAACACAAACATAAATTAAGAAAAAAGTCATATGCAATTATAGATCAAGATCTAGTAGGTCTATATTCCAGGAAGTAAAAAGATGCATTAATCCCAAAAACCCCAACCCAAACTGCCAATCTCACTACTGTACCTCTATAAGAAAAAGATTGAAACCAAATTTGGAATAAAAAGAAAGATCAAAAGCAGGCAAAAGCTTTTAGATATTGTAAATATTGACTTAAAACAGAGGATTTTTTTTTTTTAAATTAGTTCAATCAAAATAGGTCTTCATTGTTTGGGATAACTGATACAATGCTTTTATTTTCTCTCTTATTTTTAGCATAAGTAATTTGAAACTGATTAAGTTTATTTCTCATTGGTCTGTAATTGATTTTTTTACTTTCTTTTCATTTTAAAATTAACTGTATTGATCTGTTTATATTCTTTAGGAAAAAAATCTGACAGTGAAACTGAAGTAGTGGAATCAAAAATATGAGAGATATACGTGAGTAAGAAAAAGCAAATAACATTTTACTCCGCAATTTGTCTGTTATTTATATAAGCTAAATTAAAGGATCAAATTGGCAACTAGATCAGTCTAGGTCTTTGAGTGTATGTTCCTTTTTTCTGAGAATAACTTAGTATCCATTCAATAAAACTACAAAAAATAATACATGATAATTGCACAGAGAAATATGAAAGCTACAATGGACACCTAAGTCTAATGAAAAAAAAAACAAAAACATGTAATTCAGCTTGGAAGTTTGTCTACAATTCTTAAAATATATGTTTTGAGTGATTCAGTGTAAACATTTATGAATTCAATTGAGATTGAATTTTTCCTTTTACTATTCTAATTTTTCTTGATGTTCAGACTTCCAGTCTCTATTGGCCTATTTTATGTTTTTGTTTGTTTGGGTTGCTTTTTATTTCTGTAGGTTTGGTTTTTTTCTGTTTTTTTTTTTTTTTTTTTTTTTATTATTAGGTTGGTTTGATGTTTTTTGTATACAGAAGTTTTTAAGTTTTCTAACCTTCTGGTAATTGATAAAATCATATTTATATGTCAATGAATATTATGTGTAAAAACTTAAGAATTGGGAAGTCTCAGTAATTTTTCTCTTTGTGTTTTGTATCAATAAAACAGGTTCTTTAATATTGGCAAAGATCTTGGGAATTTTGCTTTCTATGGTATAAATTACATAAACTTTCCTGAATTTTGTATTCCTCCATAGGTCTTTTAGGTTTTTTTCTCTTTTTTTTCCTCCACTCAAGTTTGTAGTCTATACTGGATTTCAATGTTAACTTTAAGTCTATAGAGAGTTCTTAATAGTAGAACTACTCTTATTAGAGTAGCAAATAAACTGAGGCTGTCATCTCTTGAAACCTTTTAAGATTTGAAGCATTTCCAGCATCAGTTTTTCATAAAAAGGCAGTCCAAATTCAAAAACAAGATTACAGATACTTTGATTTTCTCTGAGATATTTTCAGGGCTGATGAGAAAAATCTGTGCTACTTTCAGTAGCTCTAATGAAAGAGAAGAGTCTAGATTCATGACTCCTTCGGGCAGGAACAGAGCCAGAATTCCTGCTATGTTTAGATTTTTAGATTTCTTTTTTCTCCTTTTTTTTTTTTTTCTTTTTTTTCAACATGGTTTTAATGTTGATGAAAAATTCTTGACTGGAAATTCTAATTAATTCTGTCCTCCAATGCAATTGCTCTAATAATGGCAGTAATGCCATAAATAGTCTTGTAATCTTTCTTGTGTATCAACTAGTTTATGTGGTAATTGCTCTGCTCATAAGAGGTAGGAGATTATTCTTCCCTCTTGCTGATGAAAAGTTGTTGTACAGACAGAATGAAACTGCTTCCTTGGTTTCACAGGAGAAATCAGTAAAAAACCCAGGGTTTGAACTTGTACCTAGCTTTGGAATCCAACTGGGATCCAGGTAACAAAATCTTCTGGGTATCCTGAAATTTAATTTAGGCAGCTGAATGCATATTTTTCGTACTCTAACAGTGATGGGTTAATTTGTGGAGAGGTAGCTTGCTGCATTGAAATAAGTACTGTTCCTACAAGCAAAGAGAATGATGGCCATCTTTGTAGAATCAGAGCTAAAAAAAATCCCAATAGGTGTTGATCAAATTCAATAATGATTATTGAAACATATCTTCACTAATGAAAAATATCCAAAAAAAATTCAAAGACTATGTAATCAGGACTTGATGATCTATGAGAAGACAAATCTCAGCCCACTGCTGAGACTCATGACTGGATAGCAGTGAAGGTCTTGATTTTGTTTTTGAGATATGGGTGGTGTTCTCAGAGAGAAAGCAAAGAAACTAAGCACATATTCCCCTGACTTACCTTTGGAATGGACCCAATCTATTAGACCTTTTGAAAATCTGAGCCACTGATTAATTTTTTCAGCATCACCCATTTGTATCTGTCCTTTTATAGCAAACTTTTATTTCCATGGTGTAATCGTAAACCCAGTAAATATGACATACAAATATATATCTCACACTTTCATGGTTGTCTGTTGTATCATGCTGAATTGGTTGTCACACTTCAACAAATAGAAAATCCAGCAACCTTAAACTCAGGCAGAGGATTATTATGGCATAATTCATTAAATTGTTTGACAAACATTATCTAGCCAGGCATTATGATAAGCAACACTTATTGCTTGAGTCCTAATTATTGCAAAGGTATAAAAAGCTGAGTTTCCCATAGCAACATGGGAACAATTAAACAGGTGTCATATAATGGAGCATCTGTGTTGTAGTTTAGGACTTTTTTAGATTGAGGAGCAAAGAAAATGCTACCCAATTATGGGCAAAAGAAGATTCATCTTCCTACTAATTTGGCACAAATTGAAAGGTTAGGCTTTTAATTGCTTCAAAGAAGAAATTGGACTAATACAGTAAGAGCAAAAGAGCAAAGTGCTGTCGTAAAGAGCAATGCAGTCTCTAATTTTGTATTAAGCAAAAGTAATCAAAAGACATTTATACAGAAATAAACATAGCTGTGAGCAATCTATTTCCACTCAGTGTGCTTAGACCTTAAACCTCAATCCACTGAAACTGGCTTTATGTGATAAGTATTTTAGAGCAAACACACAGCAGGTGCTTGCCATTGAAGTTTGAAGTTGACTTTTACACTTCCTCCCAAAGGAGCAGCAGATGGTGATTCTGCACTCTGTAGGTTCTTGGGAGGTAAGAAAGAAAGCAAACACAAGGAATTTGCTTAATTTTCATGTGTCCTGCACAAGGGCTAACCTTCCACATGCTAACCTTTTCAAGTACTGCTCATACAAGTTCCATTTGAGGTGTTACCTAGGAGAGGAAGAAGCTGTGGCCTTTTCTGCTTGTGTACAGACCCAGCAGGGTGAGGGCTCTTCACCAGGAGCCCAGGCACCAGCATAGATCCTCACTATTTTTTGTTCCTTCAGCTCACTTTCAAACTTTTTATTTTATCTACTCTTTATATTAACCCTTTCTGGAGCAAAGTGACCCAATATCAGAGTGGAGATATCTTTCTATGTCTTGTTATGCTGCTTGTTATGTAAAATCAGTAATGCTGGACAGAAAGATACATCAAATTATCAGCCATTTTACAGGGTAGATATCACTGGTATAATTTTCAAAATCTACAAGCATTCCTAAACTTTAAGGCTCAGATCTATAACATATTAGAACATTCATATAAAGTAGCTTGGATAATAACCATATTTTCCGTCAAGGTTTTTTATTTTCAGAAGAAATCTGGATTTTCTACTGATATGTTTTTAGTAGAAAATGTTTATTTTCTTGTAAAACTCTTGAAGTGTTTACAGAAGAATTTTTTGAGTGAGAAAGATTTTCTTTTTAGTCTTCAGACACATTCATTCCATCACAGTGACTGACAGAAGAGCTAAACAAAGCAGTACCTTTGAGTATGCATCTTAGCACAAAAGAATTACTTGTGGAAGTTTAGCATGTGCAAGGGTGAAAATTATGGATAAAAATCTAAGTTCTAATTGACATTCAGTGAAGAGACAGGTCAGCATTCAGAATGTCATGGTCAGGATACAGAAATCATCCTAGATTACATAGGAAGATAAATGAGGTATTGTATTGGAATCTCTTCCAGGTTTTCCAGTCCTGTTCTCATTCTTGAAAAGCATTGCAACAACCACATCATGTGTCTCCTGGACTCATGCAGGTGGAAGGGAAAAGGAAAGGGAAAAGGAAAAGGAAAAGGAAAAGGAAGAGGAAGAGGAAGAGGAAGAGGAAGAGGAAGAGGAGAAAAGAGAAGAGAAGAGAAGAGAAGAGAAGAGAAGAGAAGAGAAGAGAAGAGAAGAGAAGAGAAGAGAAGAGAAGAATATTTCAGATTATGCACTCTGATGAACAGCAGGCATCCTCCCTTAGCTGATGCCATATTCTAATTTTTTTCATTCTTGCAGACTACAAGAGAAAAGAAACAAAACTAAAATATTTTTTCTGTGTCATTTAGCAGGCTTTTGGGGCCCTATGTATACAGAGCATTTCATGTGTCATTTGCGGGGGTTGGTGATTGATACCCAGATACAGAATTGGCTGCCTTTGGTCTTGACATATTTAAAAAACTGCAGGCTTCCCAGTCTTTCCCATATGTTCAATTTATATACTGAAAACTAAGAAAAAGAAGGCAGATGTACTGGGTAAAATGAAAGTTTGTTCCTTGGTTTATCTATTATGTTTCCGGATTCTTTGGTAAGAGTCGCAGACCCATGTGGATAAAACACTTATTTGGAAAGCTAATCGTTGTACATGTGGAGTTCAATTTCTCGTTTGTTATTGTGGTCTTTGCCCCAAGATTCAACCTGCTTGGTTGCCTGATGGTAAGGTGGATGACCAGTTTGCCAGACATCCAGGAGGGTCTTTACCAGTGGCTACAAGGACTTCAACACTCTTAATTTGACCCAGTGGTATGGCAAGATTATGCAGAGTTTCAATGCCCTGGTTGCCCAGCTGTGGAACAGAAGCAATATCACAGCTTTACTTTAGGGTGGTGATGTGAAAACAATTGTGTTAGAATCTGTGAGGTATTTAGTTAGTATAGTAATGATAGTTCAGAAATATATTAAAAATAACAAGAAAATAGTTTTTTCCCCTCTCAATGGAATTTCATTTCTCTTGTTTTGTTTTTTTTTTTTTTTGTAATTTGGAAATAATTGAGATGAAAGTGTATGATTATTCTCTTCTGGAAAAGTTAGCAATACTGGGAGAAACATGTGTGAGCTTGTGTACAGGCTGATAAAAAAGGAGGATCACCAAAGGCTGACATCAGATAGATGAACCTTAAATGAAACAATACTGTATGACCTATGGGACATGTACTGAGCTATTCTAATGTCATGATGTTGCTTGCCAGTAAAGTCATTAACCCCATAAGAATACTCCAAGTCTTTTTATATTATGAGGAATTTTAACTGATTTCTTAAGTAGCTGACTATACAAAAAAAGGCCTAACTTACTTCATTAGACTTCATTAGAGTTCATCCTATTGAGCATAATTTATTTTATATTAGAATTACTCTTGGTTGGAAAGATAGATAACACACTTCAATTAATGTCTTCCTAATATAGCAAGACGGGTAAAGTATAACATGCTTTACAAGATATTTATCTTCACGAGGTGCCTAGTCTGTCTTATGTGATTAAGAATTTATAATGTGACATAAAGCAGGTAATTGACTTGCCTTAGATAAGGTATACATTCATGCATTGTCATGAGGTTATGGGAAATTATGCCTTGATGACTGTTAAATAAAAAAATAAAACCCCTAAAATTTGGAAGAGCAAGGAGAAAGAAATACAAGTGGGAGCTCAAGGGCTTGAGGATGGGAGGAATGAAAGAAAGGTCTGGTAACAATCAAAGAATGATTGGTGAAATAGGTTTCATACATTCCTACATGAAGCTTTTTTCTTCAACACCTCTTAATACTTCTGTATTGAAGTGTTCTTCAATTCTTTAATCCACCTTTGAGGATCAGAGTGGCCCTAGCAACAGGAGGTGATACATTTTACTGAGTTGTATAAACAGCTGCATCTACTGAGCCAGACACATCTGGATTGCAATTCTGAACCAGGTGAGGGTTACGTGTTGAAGGCAGATGTCAGAAGAGGAGTACTGCTGAGGAGTTTTCACAAGCAGTTGGCTGTACTTGGGATTGGGTGAAAGCCATCTCAGTTGTCTTGTTGCTGACAGCTTTTCACTTGTTAAATCCATATTGACTCCCTTTTGAAAAACGTTTTTTGATTTCTTTTTAGCTTTTTTTACTCTAGTAGAATACAGGCCAGAAGGCCAAGGAAAAACATGTCTGTCATGGAAACGTTTAGTTCCTCTCTTTTTGTTCTGAAATCCATCTCCAAGATGGCTATTGTCTCCTCTCTTGCTGTTGTCAAAGGCTGTAGTGCTTGAACCCTCCTGTCAAACAACTGTACTGAAAAACAGAGAGAATTATCAATTCTGCTCTTTTCTTATTCCTATCAAGTTCATACTGCTTTTATGCCCCTGTGTTTTGTAAATATTGTTCTTTCAGCACTGTTGTCCAAAGGCCAGGGGTTTTTTTTCTTGGTTATGTAGGAAATCTTAATGTGTCACACTTACAAATAGATCTTCTGAAAATAGTAACCAATCTGAAGTTTTGCATGAGTAAATATACTCTCTAGCTGAACAAAGCTTGTGACTTAGTGAATTTCTTTTTTTTTTTCATTTATTTTGATATCCTGAGAGAAAAATATTGAAAAATTTTGATCTAAACATTTGGTGGCATAGAGATAATGTCAAGAAGTGTGTTAAAGTTCATGCTTATTATGATAATCCTAAATAGATTTTGTAACAACAGCAAAAATGTGTTTATATAATAAGAAAAGCCTTTTTTCAAAAACACAGTATACTACACTTTACATACTAGTTTTGCTGGGGGTGTTAAGGCATTACTCTATTTTTCTGGCAGCTTGTAACTGTGGAAGGGTCTTTTTCCTGGGGGGAGCAGCCAATTGTATAAGGCTGATGAAAAATTCAAAAATCTACAAAAAATTGTGTTATGATTTTTTATTTTACAAGTAAATCTATAGGGGATTTTATAGGGGACTATAATTTTTGCCTTACATGCAAACAACTTCATCGTAAATGTTTAATTTTAATTCAGCCATGAAATCTTGAATGCCAGCTCAATGACTATGTAAATTTCTTATAGTCGAAAGCTGTAAGCACTAATTACTGGCCTTTGTGCTTACAACTGACTTCAGAATTGTCCAATTCATTATGCTGCTTTCACAATAAATCCTAGAAGCAAAAAAGCTTGTCATTCAAAATGACATGGCACATTTTATTCTGATCAAGACAGAGTCAAGAAACTGACCCAGCAATGAAACTGACACTCTCTGTGTTTAGATGCCCTGGCATTCCTCTGCTGGTAAAATCGACTGTAGTTTAAGACTGTGATTATGTAAGATTTCAAGTATCTTAATTGCCCTTGCTTTCTACAGAATTCCAGTTTCAAGGTACTGGCTACCTACAAAAAGAAGGTGATTGATCAAATTACTACAGTGTTCACTCTATGTACAGCTTTACACAATGCAACTCTTGCCTGGTTTTAAAAAGTCTGTGCCTTTTGCTAACTGAACTAAGTGGCTCATTTTCCTCCCTTTTTCACAACAGCAGAGTTCCATTATTATTGGTGATTTCCCCCTATCATAAACAATATCTGCATCTGTGAAACACTAGCAATGCTTGTCATTTAATTGATTTCCACACCTGCCCCTCCTTCTTTCTAAATGATTGATAAATGAGGATATATTACATCTTTCAGGCTCTTTTCTTCTACTGGCTTCTCACTTCAATGAAATTACCATTGAACACCTCTGATATTACTTACTTCTGCATATTTGAGAGAAAAGATGTTGGACAAATGGAAAAGTCCTTAAAAAAAATCCTACAAAATGGGTAAGACAAAATACTCAGATTAATAATTTTTCATGACATTTTTTTTTATTTCTGCACTAAATGCACTAAATTTGAATAATAATCTACATATCAAGTGGCTTAAAAGTAATCAGGGTATAATAAAATATCAAGGTATATTTAAAGAAAATATTTTTAGCATTGGGTTTTGATACTTATTTTTTATTTATTTTGAAGTTTTATAATTGATTCTAAACATGTTTTGAACTTTTCTCTGATAACATGAGGCCTGGACAGTTGGTGGGGTTTTAAATAAGTTTCTCATGTAAACAGTTTTACTGAGCTGTTTTTAATAAGATCAGATATTTTAAGACCTACACTATAATTATTAGAATTGTTGGTATTGTAATTGGATCCAAATGTGTAATTGCAGGCCCCCAACTGGGTTATAATTAGCATTGACTCCATGATTCGCAGCAGGCTGATCAATCACTTTATTATACTATACTTATTAAGAAAACCCATTGTTTTTATAGTTACAATACAAGTGGAACCAATAGGTCCTTCAATCCAAACGCCATCACCTTTGACCAATTAAGAAATGACCCTGTGGTAAACAAATCTCCATAACACATTCCACATATTGACAGCAACAGGTGCAGCAAGTGAAGATAAGAATTGTTTCTCATTCTTTTCTCTGATCTTCTCACAGTCTTTCCCAGGACAATGCTTGGGAAGGTTGTGCCTGTTGCTCTCTGTAGCCAGAGAGCTGCTGCCACACAAATGTGGCACTCAGCTGCTGACAAGTATGCAGCAAGTATTTAATGTACATTAAATCAGTCATGACAATACACAATGAACTTCAGTGTTAAAGAAGGAGAGGTGTTTTCTGCAATTCATTGTAACATTGTTGGGAAATAATTTTTACTGAATAGAAGAGTTTCCTCCCTACTCTCCCCACTTGAGGCCAGTG
The DNA here is from genome assembly GCF_028551555.1 of Melozone crissalis. NCBI lineage: Eukaryota > Metazoa > Chordata > Aves > Passeriformes > Passerellidae > Melozone > Melozone crissalis. The sequence goes on from NW_026535820.1 coordinate 49,632,011, forward strand.
ATAGATGTAAAGAAGCAGCGTATTTACTTTTCTTACTTACAACTTAAATAGCACTACAAAAATTTAGAAGCAGAGAAAAAAAAGTAGTGATGGTGTTCTGAGACAGTAAGAGTAATAAATTGTGTTGTGGAAATCAAAGTTATTGTCTTTTGATATTAAGAGACATCACATTTTTCTTCTTTCAATAAACTTTAGCTGATGTCAAATGCCTTGAAACTTCTATTTGAGTTAAATTTTTGACTCTGTGCCAAACATTTGCATTTTAATTCTAGCATTATCAGCTTACTAGCTAAATATGATCACAAACAGAAAAACCACCATCTGTGATAATGCCATTCATATTAAAGATATTGTCAGAAAGGATGTGGAAAGATTCACTCATTCTCATGGTAATTCAATATAATGGGGAAAAAGTAATATACCATAATATATTCAGTTGGTTTTGGTGTGGAAATAAAATTTCCCCTCTCTGACTTTTTTTTTCACTTTCACCCTCAATTTAATCTGATAAAACTCTCCCACAAAAAACAAAACAATACAAAAAACAAACAAACAAGTAAACAAAAAAACCCCCAACCAAATAATCAAAATCCCACTACTCCCTCCCCGCAAAACCCAAATGCCTAAATCCATAACTCCAAAATATCTTTAAAACTATGCTGGTGTGGGGTTGATGTTTGTGGTTTTTTTTGGTTTTTCTTCCCATGCCTTTACAAGCAAATGGAAAAAGATGATACCAAGTTGTGAATATAGTTTTTCAGAATCAAATTTGTGGGGTTTTTATTTAGTCATAATGATTTAGCCACTGTCCTTCGTATAACTTGGAGTAATCTGCCCTTCTTGGAGCACATGTTTCACTTCGCAGAGAATTGAACCTTTTCATTTATTCTTGATCCTGTTCACCCACTTCAGTCAGACATTTATGCAGCCTTTCTGTAACTGAAACCACAGTTTATGCACCACTGACAATTGCTGTGAGTTTGTATCCACTGATTTGTGGAAATTGAGGTCACACTTCATGGTCCTCCAGTTTCCCCTCTGGAGCTGCTCCTGTGGTTGGGTGCCCCGTGGCTCTCAGTGGGTGGGGTGTGTCGGTCTGCAGCACATCTGCTACTCCACTTTCTGCTCACCCCATTCGTATTCAGACCTTGTGAAATGAGCTGAGGGTTCATCCTCAAAGAGCAGCTGCAAAAGTGTTCAGTTCTAAGGATGCTGTTAAAAAACAACTGCAATTCTTTTCAGTCTTGTTGGAGCTGCTCTCTTTTTTACTCCAGTTCAAGCTAAGTCGTAGGAAGAATTACCAGCTGTGCAGAATTGATTTGAACTGTAATAATGTGTTTGAAGATTCACTTCTAAAACTAAGAGGAAAGCTGAGTATTCTTGCCAATGTCAATGGCAGCAGTTATTGAGGTTGTCCATAAACTGAGGGTGAAAGGTTCAGTTCTCTTTTTTCTTCCAAATCCTTGTCAAAACTTTTATGTCAGTTGTGCAGAATCATGGTGTCCTTTGTTTCTTTCCATCAGACATAATGTGCAGGTCCTGCATTCTCATGTTTGTGTTCAGGCTGTGACATATATCAGGAAAGCAGCTATCTTATAAACTAGGATTAAATGTAGCTTTAATTTTACAGTAAAGTCGTTAGTTGTAGGGGAATTGCACCATGAGTTCTGTTGACACACTGAAACATTGTTTGAAAAGGTCATTTCAATGCAGCATATGTTTCTTTTTTGCTTTGCCCTAATCCCTATTGTTTCAAGCATCACTGTTCCAGAAAGAATGGCTGAGTACATTTTAGTTGGTAGTTGTTAAAAATATACTGTTACTGAACATAAGTGACTGTTTGCCTACAAATAGGCAATTTCTGGGTCTCTGGGCTGGAAAGACCCGTTGTACTGCCAAGACACAGCTCCAGCTAAGAATGTTGCTCTTGCAAAAGATTGAAATTCCACTCCTCATAGCAAACGATGTTGTGCCTTTACATGAAGCATGCCAGTCTGTATTTCTAGCTAGATATTGATCACATGAAGCTATTGCGAATGTTGCATAGCAGGACATGATCATGCATTCTGGAACCTTCCCTATGTGGCAGGTAGCAGCATGCCCTTTTAAACACAGGGTTTACCCTGGGTTTTCACTTTGTGCATGCAATCTAATTCACGTTAGGTCTTACCCTTGTGTTTCCGAGGGTAAATATTGTGGACCAACATAAATCTTGGCCTCAAGGTTGCTGACACACTGCCATGTAGATTCACTCAGAAGGTATTGAAACTCGGGTTTTGCAATAGTTACGGTTTTGATCAGTTGCACATGCGCTGGCTTTTCTGGAAATGCCTCTATCAGTAATGGTAATGAATCTATCAAGTGACAATGCTTTATTTTAAGTAATCAGTTCTATTTAGGCTCTGTTATGATCCCACTTCAACAATACTGACTCAATATATTTTGATGGCTCTGTATTAAATGTTTTGGAATTTCTATTCCATGAGAAATTCTTCAGCAGCAATGCTTAGTTATGATTCAAGACAAATAAAGGCAAAACAAAAGCCTAGTTTTTCTGAGAGATGAAAATTTAATTTCTGGAACAGCTCTAACAAGCAGTGGCATTGGTTTAGTTTATGCAAAAGATACATTCCTTCTTGAAGAGCAGTATTTTTCCATACTTTAAAATTTGCTTGCTTAGTTTGGTTAATATAGCCACTCTTTCACAAGATAACTTGATATCTCTGTTCTCCCACCATGTTTGGCCTCAGTGAGACACCTTCTCTGTCTGCTTAAGCAACTGATCAAGAGCAACTCTCTACTCTGTTAAGGCAAGACCCACTTGGATATCTATACCTGTAAGGACACCAAAGAGAAGCTCAAGATTTCCCAGAAAACTCTTTAGTATATAGGACACGTTAGTAAGTTTGTCACGGATTTCTGGCTGCAAAAGAAGATGCACTAATTATACTAGGGAGCAGGATGTTGAGTGGATTATGAAAGGCAGTTTTGTGGTTGCTTTTTCTTTTTGGTTTTGACTGTTTGGGAGTGTTGTCTCTTGGGACCAAGAGGGAGTGGGGCTGGATTTTTTAACTGATCTTTGTTTTGCTGTGGAGAGACCCACTCATTATTCCAGTTGCTACTAAAGGGAAGCTGAGGAGACTGAGAGCTGAAAGTAAAACAGCTGCCTTTCTTTGGAAGGGAATAATGCCGTATTGGAAACTGTTCCTTACATAGAAAAGTCTCTGCTTCTGTTCTCTTTTGTTAATTCTGTCCGACTCATTTTTTTTTTTTTCTGTTGTATTCATGTAGCATCTTGTTGCATTTTTATTTATTTACTTATTTTTAAAAATATTTAGTAGATATATGGTAAAATTTTTTGGTCAATCTATAACAACGCAGAACTTGAATTGAATTGCCTAGTTCTCTTTGTGGTCTGCAAGACAAAGAATATTATATAGATTCAAATAATCCTGCCTGTCAAATGGAATAAAGATGTGTTGTGTGTTGGAAAAACGCATCATAAAGACCTTATAATTATTTGAAGATGAACATTCAGTGCAAGCATAAAATAGAAATTTTGAGGAAGATATAGGAATAAAAAAAGGAAATTGTAAAGATTCTATACAGCATTACATACTCCCCATCTTCCCCAATGTAATTTCACAGATATTCCACTACTTTCTCATAGATTTTTTTGTTCTTATTTTTCTTTTTTCCTTCTCCAGATACCTTTCAAAAGTATCTATTTCTAGGTCTCAATGTGACATAGATGGCATTGATTGTAAACTCTGAAGTATTTTGTATGTTAATACCATATGAATGCCAAGGTGATCACTTCAGCTGCGCTGTAAAATTGAAGGTCCCTGTATGGTATCTGGTTTTGTTTTGTTCTTGAAAGAGTTTTAAATTGCATTTCCTGTGGCACTAAGGTTATCTGCTCATATTTCATCTATCAGTAATTTTTGAACTGTTCTTAAATTGCAACCAGATTTTAGATGTGATTGGAAGACGAACTCATCAATCAATTCTACCTGTGAGGAAAAGACAGGCAGCCATTAATTTTATCAACTAGCTGTTTCCAAATGCTCAACTTCTTCAGCATGTTCAGAGACAAGTCCAAAAAGCTATGTCATAATTATCTCTGGCAGCAATGTTCTTCCTTGTCTCTGGGGATGAAGACTTAATGCTACAGCAAATGAAAGGAAGACTATGGAAGTAGATGAATATGGATGAAAAAGTTTGATCAGTTGAATGACTTTCTTTTTGTCATTTCTGCCAAATACTTCCACTCTCTAGATCCTTTTTTTGTTACAGATTTTTGATCTTTTCCTTCCTTTGGAGTTCTATTTTTTAATAGTCCTAACTTCTAAAAGCCTTCCATTCAATCTTTGCTACCTTTGCATGAGTTTCCACAGCTCCACTTACATGCAATATCTCATTTTTTTTCTGTCTTTTTGTTATTCATGAAATTTTCTGTCAAAATTGCATTTATTGTACAGTCTGACAAGTGATCTTGTGCAAACTGGTCCCATCCCTAACTATTGCCAAAATGCATCATGGGGTTCTTTGGGCAAAAAGAAATTACAGGTTTTATTGGAAATGTTTGGTTTGGTTTTTTTCCCCTTCTGGAAATCTTGAATCCAACAAGATTTGAACAAACCTGATTTTTTTTTCTACCAACAACTGATTCAGCTGAGGCCTTTTAACAATTTATCCCAAGATTGCAAAGCATTTGCATGAACTTTGAGAGCAGATCAGAAGAGTGTCCTGCATAATTCCCAAAATATTCAAAGATTACCTTTAAGGAATATACGCATGAAAAAAAAAAAATCTGCTTCCACAAGAGAGTATTTCCTGTGTTTCACTATTTTCTAAAAATCATTGCCTGAAATTGTTCATATTTTCTCCAACAGTAGGTTCAGAATTAAAGTTCATTTGTTTCTCTTTGTTCTTTTTTCTCCTTTGCCTTCTCATTTTTCCCTGTAAAAACAGCTCTTCTCTGCCTTGTTATATTCCATCTCTGATGAGGCAGAGATGTATGAATAATCTCAATTATATTCAATTCTCATTGGAATTGAGGACAGGTAAATAAAAGTTAATGGAAGAATTGGGCTAGACAAATAATAAACCAAATTAAATATGTATAAAGCCCATTTGAAACTAATAGACATTAACTTACATTTCTGTCACCCCTGTTTTCTATCATCTGACCTAAGAACAAGATCTGGATTATAATAGGTAAAATATGGGGTTCTATCAATGAGAAAAAATACTTTTTATGTCCCTGATTCCTTGTAATATCCATGCTGTGTAGGTCCTTGTGATGTATTATTAAGTCTCATCTCACTTCATGAGGGTTCTTTGACTGAATGTTTCTAATGTAAAAGGGGCAAGGTAATTCTTCAAGGATTCAATTTTTTTTTCATGTTTTTTTTTTTTCAAATAATTTTCATTTGTAATATATGTTAGCCTTTTTAATATTGTTTAATGGAGACATCATTGAAGTGAGAATGAGTACATAATATTGTAAATTGCTAGTTCCTGTACTTTTTAGTATATTTATTAACACAAATTAATTTGCAAATTCAGTATTTTTGATCAAGGTCAACCCAAATGATTTATTAGGAATTTTTGAAAGAAATCAACACAAAAGAAACCAATTCTTCTGTGGGCCAGTTAAGAAGTGGTACTGGTTTTAGAAAGAAATCCTGGGGCTCTGCTTAAGCCTCATTGATTTTTAGTGGGAGTTGCTGGACCTATTGAAAAGAAAATAGATACCTTTGAATGTTCAGCAACAAAGAAGCAGCTCCCATCTCTGTGTTACTCTAGTGACAAATGTTGGCTGGCTCCTCAGCACAAAAGAAAGGAGGTCTTTTAATAGACAGAGTTTATACCTGCAATTCTGATGCTGCCAAGCCTGAAAAGGAAAATCCTACCACCTCCACTTTCCTTATTGCTGGAGTCAGTATCATTTGTAGGTAATGAAGCAATGGACACATTGCAAATCTCTGTGTACAGAGATGAAAAAATCAGGATTCAGCTTAAAAGACAGACAGCAATCCCTAACAGCAAAGAAAAAGCAATCACTGCACTATGAAATATTTCAAACAAGTCCTGTGGAAATAAATTACTGTTGCCCTGTGGTAAATTACCATTCCCTTATGGTAACAGCATCAAGAACCTTCTGATTTGATAGTTCAATATGAAGGAGTTTCTCAAACAAATGAGGAATATGAGGATTTCTTATAAGTAGTAGAAAATGAAGCAAATATCACAGTAATTGCTGGATTGAAACAAAGTTGTGATTTACTTGGTCTGTTACACATTAAAACAACATGGGGACGCATACTAATAGTAGTTTTGGCTAGCAGGCAGCAGGGCAAAGCAAAGATGGTTCCTGACTATTTGGACTGTAATCCTGCAGCCCCGTGTTTTTGTGCAGCTTCTGAAAGCTGCTGGCAGGGTAGGAGTGGGAAGAAGCCACTGGGAAAGGGCCAGTTGGTTCCCTTTGTTGAGCATGGAGAGAACGAGGAGTAAAGCCGTAAAGAGGCTCACAGCAGATGATTAGGATAACAAGGGATCACCCGGACTTTGATAGCAAGTGTGAGGACAGTTTACAAAATTAATACTGGCACTGTCCTGCAAACTTGGCTTTCTTGTTTGGAGTATGGTTATTTATTCCTTTTAATAGCTAAGATAAGCTGTTGTGTAGATCTAGTGTTATATGTTGTATAATGGAAAAAGAGAATGTTGGCATCAAGTCAATCTAGTGCTATTCTTAATATGCAATGGGATGCCATTGAATTTAATGATCTGTAGATTACTTACATGCTGTTTGGAAGAAGAAGCATTCCCTGATAATAGTGGCTTCAAACAATAGTGTCATCTCACCCTAGTCACTTCTCTACCAATTATTTATGTTCACCCTTGGAAATTGCCCCATTTGCAACTAGAAAGAAATATCCAAGCCTTTGTCCTGGTCTGATTTTGAATATTAAATTGAATTCATGTAAGCATATTTTTTATTTATTTCTTCAAAATGCACAATTTTCTTCACAAGTTTAAGGGCATAGTACTCTTTGTACTTTACTATTTGAGTCCCTTTACCTCTATAAAATTTATTTTTTTTTTTGCATAGGTGAAATGCTTTTCAGGGACAAATTTCCTTCATGTTGAGTTTTTGTAAACACTTGAAGTACTTCTACAAAAAAACAAAATGACCCTAAAAGTATATTCTTAGGAGAAATACGAAATCAACACACCATACTGCTATAACAGATTTTATTTTCTTCATTGCATAGATTCTACCTTTCTAATTAATTTTCTGTTAAGGGTCATTGTAAAAACAATGAAATATGAAAAACATTGTATGTGATTCATGAAAACTTTCATTACTTCAATCCTCTACTTCTTTACAAGACCAGTGAATTACTTTCAATTGCATGAGTGTGATTATTTATATCTCAGTAAATTTACTGAAAGGATGTTGCAGAAGACAACACAATTTCTGCCAAAAAATTATAAAATGATCATCTGTATTGTGATCATTGTAACTTTGATTTACATCTGTCAATTTAATCACAATGCTGAAGACTATCATCATTGTGCTCTTGTGTGGGTTGTGGATGTCAGGCTGCAGAGAATTGTTATATCATACTCATTTCTGAGTACAATAGAATATTTTTATTAAGATTTTTAAGGCAATTTTGTTGGCAAATCTTAATGAATTCCAAAAGACATAAAATTTCAGTTCACTATTTCTGTAACCCCAGTTCTTCTGCCTTGCATATGACATCTAAAATTCATTGCAAATGTTTTTACATTTTAAGATGGTCTGTTTTGGTGCGACACCAAATGGACTCAGTGATACTAAAGGTTTTTTCCCAACCTAAGTGACCCTGTGAATCTCTGAGAATATAATGTTTTGTATAACTTAAACCACTTAGATATATAATTCAAACTCAAATGAATAGCTAAAATAATTGCAGGAATAATGAAATCACTCTTTTCTAGCCTTTTCTCTAAGCCTTTAGCACGTCTAGGAATTTTCTCAATTCCATCTACACATGAACACTTTTATAATAGTGACGTGGGGTTTCTCACCTTTTTTTTTTTTTAAGAAAGCAGAAAAATATTTTGGTAAATCCATGTAACTGCTATAATACAAATAGAAATAGCACACCCCTTTTCAGAGGCTTTCTAAAATCAGAGTGACTATCTATTACAGATGCATACTTTCTAGCAGGAAATATTCAAGGTGTTCCTTACTAACTAAATTTGTACTTCTGTGCAGGCAGGCAGCCATGAAATTCCAGGAGGATAACACAAAGAACAAGGGCAGTCAGCGTGCTTTTTACAGCATTCTGGAACATAGACACAAGAGGATGGGGTGTGTGAACATTAAATTTTAAAAGCTTCTTATACTTCAGAAAGCCTTTAAAACTATAAAAAATTTAAAGGATTTATAAAAACTACATATGCACAGTCATCAAAAGAGCTTGAAATATGTTTGGAAAGATCAAAGAGGAATATCTTACATTATCATATGATGGAGGAAGGAGAAGGGAGGGAGAAGAGAGAACAAGTTTCTGGAGTTTGGTGTCGCAGGTGAAGAACAGAACTGAGGATAAAGGCCTGCTTTGCAGTCTTCTCTGGCACACACTGTTTGCCATCTTCACTTTTTATATCTATCTTAGTGCTACTTAGAAAATTGTAGAAGGAGGTGGGGTGTGAAATGTCTGAACAACCCATGATATTCTGTGGAAAAGAAATGTGCCAGTTTTAGTGCTTGAATGGCTGTAATTATCATATTGTGGGCGAAAGTGCTGAAAGCTTAACATTTCAGTGAAGTATGGTAGGATTATACAATGCAAGATGTTGATATGTACCTATAACTTGCATATGATATAGTGTGTCATTAAATGCAACAACAGAACACCCATTGCCTTTAGGTGCCTAAAACCATATGTGAAATTTAGGTATTTTCTAAAGGTCCCTTTATAAATGTTCTATGGATTATTTGCAGCAGGCTTACACTGTGGCACTTGACAGTGAGAGAGTTCCTTTGGTTTTACTATGGTGAGTGTACTGCCAAACTTGGGATTTCACTGCAGTCCCTCCTAAGCAATTACAATGTCTTCCAGGGTATTTAAGGAGCTATTTATTCAGCTTGCATCTTTCTCTCCCTTTTTCTGTCTTCTCTCTTTTTTTTTTACCTTAATTTAAGGGGTGATGTCAGGTTAAATTTAGATCAAGATTTGCGTTTATGAAGTTTTCTTTAAAAATATAAAGCAAGTCACAAAAGCAAACGGAAAAAAATGCTGTGTGTTGGGTTTGCATGGGCAAACTTAAGTAGCAGAGAGGCTACAGGGGTGGCATCTGTGAGTAGCTGCCAGAAACTTCCTCCATATCTGGCAGTGCCAGTGCATGGCAGCGCCAAAGACAGATTTGCCACTGGTCAGGGCTGGGCCAAATAGCAATGACAGTAACACCTCTGTGATAACATATTCAAAAAGAAGAAAAAGAAAAATTGTGCAGTAATAATTGCATCCAGGGAAGAGTGAGGTGAGAATATGTGGGAGGGACACCCTGCACACACCCAGGTCAGTACAGAAGGTGCTGCAGGAGGTGCTCCTGGTGCTGTGTCTGAGGTTCCCCTGCAGCCCATGGTGCAGGCCATGACGACAGAGCTGTGCAGCCCTTGTAGGACCACAGGAATGCAGAGATCTACCTGCATCCCAGGGAGGAGAGCCATGCTTGAGCAGGTGGATATCTGAAAGGATGCTGTGAACCTGTGGGAGGCCGAAGCTAGATCAGGGTCCTGGTAGGGACCTGAAAACTCATGGAGAGAGGAGCCCATGCTGGAGCAGGCTGTGACTGAAGGGCTGTAACCCAGGGAAAGTTACCCACATTGTAGCAGTTTGTGGAGAACTTTGGCCTGTGGAATGGACTCACATTTATTAAAGGAGAATTCTCTCCCATGGGAGGAACCCCATGCAGGAGCAGGGGAAGGACTCCTCTCCCTGAGCAGTGGAAGGCACGACATGTGATGAACCAACCATAACCCTCATCCCTGTGCCACTGGGGAAAAGAGATAGAGCTGGGAAGGAGGGAGGGTTGTGGGAAAGGTGTTTTTTAAAGTATTATTTCATTTCTCATTATCCTGCTCTTTTCTTAGATTTTATTAGCAATAAATTCAATTAATCTCTAATTCAAGACTGTTTTGTCCACGATGATATTTGGTGAGTGATCACTCCCTGTCCTTATCTCAACCCAGGAATCCTTTGTTATATTCCTCTCCTTCTCCAGCTGCCAAGGGGACTGATGAAGAGACTTTGGTGGATACTTGGCAGCCAGCCAGGGTCAACCCACTACAACAGCCCCCATCCTGATTTAGATGAAACAAAACAATAGCCTCATAGTTATATTGGAGGTTTTGTGTGTTTGTAACTGAAATATTACATTGTTGGTAAGTGTTGAAAAGAGATTAAAAATATTTTATAAAAAAA